>NW_026652289.1:98947505-99140720 GCF_009828535.3 Hylobates moloch | reverse complement strand
AAAAATACGATTGTTCCCCCCTGGCTTAGGACCACTCTTTTTTCTGCTTTGAGCACTCCTCCTCTATAATTAGTTGGCTCACTCCTTTACTGCATTTAGGTGTCTGTTCAAATGTTTCTTGCAGAGAAAAGCTTTCTGACATTTGGATGGAAGGGTGTCTTCAATCTGAAATGAATCTGCATGGAGGATCCATTATTCCAGGGGAATAAATACTCAAACCTCAGTCATTTCTCTGAGCTCTTACCTGGCTCCTCAAAACCAAACCTAACTGAGTTTAAATGGGAACCAGCTGATGAAGTTGACACAGGCCAGTCATTATTAGCACAGAGCAGGATGGAAAAGGGTGGAGAGTAAATTTGGAGGGGCAGTTGGATGATAAACAGCATAACTGGGATGCTGCTTTCTATCTGGCGTCCCATTAGTTTGCTGGCTGCAACTGCTACAGATGTGTCCCATTTATAATTGTATGACAAGTTTTTTCTCCCAGAAGTCATTGATGTGTGCAGAGTGTAACAAGAGACATTGCCTGATAGGTTGTGCTCCCTCAGTTCTGGTGCCTGCTGCCTTTCATTTCTTAGGTTGTGACCTTAGGATGCTCTGGGTTTTTCACCTCTGGCTTGTAAACATCTCTAGATATTAACCCCCAGCTCTGCCAAGCAGGAAGGCTCTGCTCCCTTATGGGGCCAGCTCTTTTGGAAAGGTTACTTGTAGCAGAGCTACTGGGCCTTGGTGACATGGTTGTAGCTTGTCTCATTGCTCTTTGTTTTCAGTTGAGGGTTGGTAAGGTTTAGTTTAGGGATGCTACAGAGGAGAGTGCTTTAGGGGAGATCAGGCACAGCCTCACGCTGGACCTGGAACTATTATTTCCTTGGATGTGCAGGTCTTTTGTCCTGTCTGATCTATTCCATTAGACTTCAGTTTTCATGTTAATTTTCTCTCAGGGGTCCAGTTGTCTTTCTTTTCTGCCCAGCGGCTTCTCAAAAGACTTCTAGACAGATTAGTCTACCTTCTATATGTCAGTATAGACCAAGGTACAGAGATTAGTATCTCTTGATGAGGTCATTACATGGATATGCCATGGTTTATTTTATTCAGTAGACCATAAGATTAATTATAATTTTGTCACTAAAAAGATACTTCAAATATAATTTTACACATACCTGTACATATGAGTACACTTGGAGGAAAACTTACTGTAAGTGATATTGCTAAGTCAGTGGTATGTGCATTTACAATTTTAATGCAGTTAATTTATTCTCCCATCTAAAATATGTAAGGCTGTTTCAAAGGCATTTTCTTCCTTCCAAAGGCATTTGATGCCTCCAATTCCTGAGACCTTCTAGGATTCTGGAATATGAAGTGCGTTTTCGAGTTCACCCTACTTTATTAGTTACTAAGCATTATTTAAGTCTTCACTTTTTAGCTTCCAGAGCCTTTTGTTGACAGTTCTCATCTATTTATATTTTATCTATGTGGGTAATGTACTATTACTCCTCTATAGTCATTTTAGTGGGGATTCAGAGCGAATAGACAAATGTGCGTTCAACCTACCATGTTTAATTAGAGGCACACATTCTTAAATTTATTGCTAGGTATTTTCTTTTTCTTTTAAAAGTCACATTATCTCTACCTGATTATTTTTATGTACAGAATTTTGATTTTTATAACTATTCTCTAGATAATTCTAATTATTCATATAATTTTCTAATTGTCATTTCGAGATAGTATGAAAATGTGCTTTACAAAAGCTGTCCAGGAGAGGGATTTCATGAGTCATAAACTAGCATTACTTCCCTTCACCCCCACAGAAATCAAAACAAATTCACAGCACTAAAATCATCACCAGTAGTATGAGAACTCAAATACAAGGATGAGACAGTTACTGTGACCACAGAGGAGTAAAAACCTCTATGCAGATAAGAGAATAGGACCTCTATATCTACAGTGCCTTTGTCCAACCAGCTAGACACCAAGCATACAGAAAACTTCTCCCCAATTCATGGTTATTATACTGGAAAGAGTGGGATTGAGGTAGATACCCAGCTTCCCACCATCTTGGGTTCACTGACAAACCTGTGCCTGCCTCAGTCTGTGGGAAGCATTGCAAGTGCCTGAAGGGAGAAAAATTCCTGGGGACAGCCAGAGATGAAGGGGAGAGGTTTTGCAGACTGGCATCTCAGACTGGAAAACTATGCTGCCTGTTTTGGCGTAGCAGCCCACATAGTAGGAAGCATGTTCCCCCAGGTGCCCTGAGCATGAACCACTGTCTGTTAGGCCATTCTTGCATTGCTATAGAGAAATACTGGAGACTAGCTAATTTATAAACAAAAGAGTTTTAATTGGTTCACAGTTCCACAGCTTTTACAGGAAGCATGGTGCTGGCATCTGCTTGACTTCTGGTGAAGCGTCAGGGAGTTTTCAATCATGGTGGAAGTTAAAAGGGGAATTGGCACATCACACGGAAAAAGCAGAGCAAGAGAGACAGGGAGGTGCCACATACTTCTAAACAGCCATATCTCGTAAGAACTCACTGTCATGAGGACAGCACCAAGAGGATGGTGCTAACCCATTCATGAGAAATTTACCTGCATGATCCTATCACCTCCCACCAGGCCCCACCTCTGATACTAGAGATCATGATTCAACATGAGATTTGCGCAAAGACAAATATACAAACTATATCACCCAGCCAGCCTTCCCATGCTGCTGGGATATCCCCTTGGGACCTCCCCTATTCAGGATGGGCAGCACTTTGATGTCTGTTACAGTTGAGGCAAACCTGGGTCACCTAGTGCTGAGAAGGAGGCAGTGACCCAGCGGGAAAAAGATATTCAACAGGTACGTTGCAAAAAAAAAAAAAAAAAAAAAATCTGTAAGCAAACATACTCAGTAAAAACCATAGTAAGCCAAACATAGAAGAGTGGAATAACTAACCCTTCAATGCAAAGGTATAGATGTAAATCCTCAAGAAACCATAGCGAACAGGGAACTGTGACCTCCCCACACGGACAAAGCAAGAATCCAGTGATTGAGCCTAATGAGACTGTGATAGGTGAGCTGTCTGATAAAGAATTCTAAATAACAGCCTGGATGCAGTGGCTCATGCTTTTGTAATCCCAGCACTTTAGGAGGCTGAAGTGAGACGATTACTTGAACCCAGGAATTCAAGGCAGCAGTGAGCCATGACAGTGCTACTACACTCCAGCCTGGGTGACACAGCAAGACTCTCTCTTAAAAAAAATCACAATAAGAGTTTTAAGGAAACTTAGTAATTTCTGAAAATAATACAGAGAATCAACTCAGAAATTTATCAGAGAAATCTAACAGAAGTTGAGTTACTGAAATAAAATGGAAGTCATGTAACTGAGAAAAACATTTGCTGAGCTGATAAATTCACTGGAGGTTCTCAACAGCGGAATAAAGCAGAAAAAAGCATCAGTGAGCTCCAGGACAGGCTATTGAAAAATACACAGAGGAAAAAGAAGGAAAAAGAATGAAAGGAATGAAGAATGCCTATAATACGTAGAAAAATACCTCAAAAGAGCACATCTAAGAATTATTGCTGTTCAAGAGGGAGCTGAGAAAGAGCAAGCGGTATAGAAGGCTTATTCAGAAAGCGGAAAAAAAGAAACTGCCAATAAAGAATTCTGTTCCCAGCAAAGCTTTCCCTCAAACATAAAAGACAGAGGAAGCCTTTCTCAGACAAGCAAAAGTGGAGGGAATTTATCACCACCAGACTTGACTTAGAAGAAATGCTAAAGGGAGTTCTTCAATCTGAAAGAAAAAAAACACTAATGTTCAAAAAGAATACATTTGAAGGTATAAAACCCACTAGTAAAGGTAAGTACACAGAAAAACTCAGAATATTGTATGTCATTGTAGTGTGCAATTCACTCATAACTCTAGTATGAAGACTAAAATACAAATCTATCCTAAATAATTGCTATAGCAACCTGTGAAGAGATAGGCAATATAAAAATATGTAAACGGAGACAACAAAAAGTCAAAATGCAGGGGAGGGATGGAGTTAAAGTGTGTAGTTTAAGTTGTTTCTTTGTTCTATTTTTTTGTGTGAGCAAACATAATTTGTCATCTATTTAAAATAATCTGTTACATCTAAGTCTCACAGTAATCACGAAGCAAAAACCTAAGACAACTGTACCCAAAATAAAAAGCAATGAATTAAAAAAACGGCTTTCCAGGTTATTTTGAAAGTTATACAAGTTTGGAAACCATTGACTTAAACATCCTTCTCCTTAAATTTGAAAAATTGAGTCTTCTCATTTTCACTCTAAAGTATCCTAATGAAAGCTCATTAAGAACAGAGGTTAAGGTTTATTTTTGTATTCCCAGGAAGTACCTAACATAATTTATCCATCTCTGCATTTATCTGTGTGACACATAACACCTCTGTAAGGAAATGAACAAAATACATACATAAAAGGATGATTAAAATCAATAACATGTACAAAATTTATTAAGCTAGTTAGCCTGGAGATATTTATATTCAAATAGGACATTTAAAGAGCAGACCTAAAAGATGGACTCGAATCATGGACATTCTGGCATTGAGTGGTGTGCAGGCTTCTCAAATGGCCCTCAAGTCACTCTATGTACCTGGCCAGCTGGTCCATAGATTTGCAAACCCATTTCTGGATATATGACCACTGGGCTCTGTCCATCAGCCCTCGTGAGTGTTGCATTCTTGATCCAGTTTGTCTAGATTAAGCCTTAAAGCAGGAGTCCCCAACCCCCAAGCTGTGGACTCGTACTCGTTCATGACCTGTTAGGAACCAGGTTGCACAGAAGGTGAGCGGAGGGTGAGCGAGCATTACTGCCTGAGCGCTGCCTCTTGTCAAATTAGCTGTGACATTAGACTCTCACAGGAGCACAAACCCTACTGTGAACTGTGCATGTGTGGGATCTAGGTTGCGTGCTCCTTATGAGCATCTAATGCCTGTTTCATCCCCAAACCATCCTTACCCTGCCCCCTGGTCTGTGGAAAAATGTCTTTCACAAAGGATGTCCCTGGTGCCAAAAATTGTGGGGACTGCTGCTGCGAAGGACTCATATAGCTGCAGTGGTGATGGTGTGGCTGTGGAGCTGGCAATGGGTAGGGCTTTATCATGTAGTAAATGACGCTCAGGATCCAGAAGTAGGACCTGGTTTAAGTCCTAACTGATAATTGCTGGCAATATAAACTTAGATGACTTGACCTCTGTGCAGCTCATTTTTCTTATTGGCGAAGTGGAAATAATTGTTATGGGTTGAATGGTGTCCCCAAAAGATGTTGCAGTTCTAACCCCTGGTGCCTATGAATGTGACCTTTTTTAGAAATAGGATCTTTGCAGGTGTAATCAAGTTAAGATGAACTCACTATGGTGAGCCCTAATCCAATATGATTGGTGTCCTTATAAGAAGAGGGGACACCATATGAAGATGGAGACATGCTGGGAACACAGCAGTGCGAAGGTGGAAGCAGGGATTGGAGTGCTACAGCCGCAAGCCCAGGAACACCAGTTGCTACAAGAAGCTGAAAGAGTCATGGAGGGATTGTCCTCCAGAAGTTTCAGAGGGAGCATGGCCCTGATAATGCCTTGATTTCAGATTTTTAGTCTGTAGATATATGATACAATACATTGCTGTTAGCCTAAACTAAAAAGTTTGTAGTCATTTGTTATAGATAGCAGCTTGGGGAAATGAATACTATAATCACAGTTACCTTGCAGGCTTTTGTGAAGACCAGATGATATGGTGTTTATGAAAGCCATCATGTACTATAAAGCTAAGCAAAGGGAGCTTACTATTCTTAACTGGAAGAAGGGGTTCACATTTCCAGCTCTGCTCAGTACATCTCAGCATTGCCTCTTGTCTTCCTACCTTGTGGCTATGTAAGTGGCCTCTGCAAGCCTTTCTGGTGAACGACTTCCTCTTGGTGCCTGTGCAAACTCTCCTGTGGGAGTATATGTTCTGCTTAATTTTCAGAATGTTCTTGCCCTCTGGCCCTGACCTTGACCTAGTCTTATTTTTTCCCTCCAGTTTTGACTAACTGTGTTGACGGTTGTTTGAAGGAAGTTTTGGCCTCCTAATTCATGTTCTCAGGAAGGAAAACAGATTCTTGAAAAGTCAAGAGTGGTGGGTTATCCTACTTTCAATATTTCTACAAAGAATTTATGTGTAATGCCCTGAGGATGTCTCATTGAACTGGATTGACTTCAATATTGCAGATAAATGAAGTTCATCTCGGAGACTATCTCTTTGTTCTGCTAAGCTTGGCAACTTTCCTTCCAAGTCACCTTAACTGACTTTGCTGTTAGAGAGGTTATAAAAAGGACATTTAAATCTGTATGAGTATTTCTTTGTACGAGCAATGCTAAGATACTGACTTGGAACTTTATCTGTCAATCAGAAATTACCATCTCGTGCCTTCTCGCTCTTTCTGGGTTAGTATATGAGGAACAGCATGATGTATAACTCTCGTTCCTGACTGCCACTGTTGTATGATCTCTCCTTGGCTTGTGATGTTGTAGGCTGCTAGCAAAGATAAAAGATGTAATAAGGAAACAAAAATCTATTTCATTCATTGTACATGTATATGTGTACACTGTTGTCCTGCCATAGGGAAGAGTGCTGTGGAATGCTCAAGAAGGAATTGAAAAACGTGAGAACAATGTCTGTCCTATTTGAAGGTGAGGTTTTCCTTGAGAGAGGAATGGTTAAAATGATCTTCCATTAAGCAAAGCTCTCTTCCTTGTTTTCTGTATGGTGGAGGGTGTCTTTTACTAATAGCCTTCACTGAAGGTATTCAAAGCTGGGTTTCTTTGAGCCTTCAGGAGAAAATGGTAAGTGAAACTATTTAAGACCTCAGTCTACCAGAATCAGCTTGGAGTTCAGGAAACTGGACATGAACGTAGATGAGAAGCTTAAACTGGGAATGAATATTATTTTGTGAGTATACTAATCGGTTTTGGATAGTACCTAATTACAACTCCCAAAGCTCACTGTCTTAACACAGTTAAGTATTTTTTTCTCACTCATGAATTTGTAAGTCTTGTTAGAGCTTTCCTGAGTGTGGTGTGGAATGTCTAGCCTCAGTTTTGGATAGTGATTTGCATTCACGTCTATTCCTCATGTCTTTTTATTCTGGGACCTGTGGCTATTTGAGGCTTTTTCTCCCCCCCTCTCGTGGCAGAAGCTCCAAGAAGGCTGAAGGAAACTCACCAGGCTTCCTTAAGTGACTCAGTTTGAAACTGGATCATCGTTTCTTGTCTCCCTGTCCTATTGGGTCAAAGCAAGTTCAAAACCAAGCCCCAGGGAGACACCTGCAAAGGGCATGAATTTTGTATGTATTACTGGGAGGGACTGAAGAATTGGGAACAGTGAATTTCTCAGGTTGTTTCTCACCCTTGGGGGTGGGGGCAGGGGTACAGTGAAAGGGCCTTTAATCATGACCTTATTACCACCTGTATTTTTTTTTTCTGGGGCTGTCTAACAAAGTACCATAAACTAGGTCAAGTTGACACATAAAATTAACTATACATGTATAATAAAGAATTTGGCCCTGGCTGGGTGTGGTGGCTTACACCTGTAATCCCAGCACTTTGGGAGGCTGGGGCAGGATGATCGCTTGAGCCCAGGAGTCTGAGATGAGCCTGGGAAACATGGCAAGACCTCATTTCTACAAAAGATTTAAAAATTAGCCATGCTGATTGGTGCACACCTGTAGTCTCAGCTACTTAGGCTGAGATCAGAGAACTGATTTTGCCCAGGAGGTCAAGGTTGCAGTGAGCTGTGATTGTGCCACTGCACTCCAGCCTGCCTGATGGGGCAAGTCCTCCTCTTAAAAAAAGAGAAAAAAAGAATTTGGCCCAAAGAGAGATTTGGCCAATTTCCCAAAATCCTGGTTAGAAATGATTTATAAGCTCTTCGATCTTCTAAGTAGTAAGAAATCTTTGTTACTCACGGAGGGACCCTTAGACCATGTGATACCAACTTGACCTCTTAGAAAGCAGAGAGTAGAGATACATGCCTGTATAATGAAGCCCTAATAAAAACTCCAGACCATCAAGCTCAGGTGAGCTTCCTGGATTGGCAATACTCCACACCTGTTGTCACACATAGATGCTGCAAGGGTGACTTATCCTGAGGACAGCTGAAGCTTCATGTTTGGAACCTCCTAGGCTCTGCCCTATGTATTCTTCCCTTTGGCTGGTCCTAATCTGTATCCTTTTTCTGTAATATATGTAGCCATGAGTATAATAGGTTTCAGTGAATTCTGTAAGTTTTCTGTAAATTACCAAAACTGAAAATAGTTCTGTAAACCCCCCCAACGTGGGTTGGTGTGAGAAGTGAGGGTGGTCTTGTATAAACTCTTCCCTCTAACTTTGTAGTTGCACCCTAACTCCTTGTGGTTGGGGTCAGAAGTCTTGGGAAGACTTGGCAGTCTGGAGGACTATGTTCTTTACCTTGCAGTTTGGCTGCCTCTGGGTAGACACTGTAATAAAAGCTCTATTAAGATACATGAAAGCTTTAATGCAGAAACAGTAGAAACAAAGATAGGGGAATGGCTAAAGACAATTTAGGGATAGAAGCAACAGAATTTGGTAACTGATTAGATGTGTGATTATGTGGGGATATTGCTGGGCATGTCAAAGGAAGTATAATGAGCTCTTTTCTTCAGGATACTTCTCATTAGCATTTGAACATGGTGTCTCCCATTAAAATCAAGATAAAAATCTTCCCTTGAAGCCATATCACTCCCCAGCAAACTGGCATACGTCTATGCTTTATAACTTAGACTCTCTGAGAGTTATTGATATTGCCATTTTCACTTTCCATTTTCAGTCACGCTTCAAGTCAGTCCAGTGTGAATTTCACTCTTAAAACTCTATCTGCCCTTGCTAAAGTCAGCAGCGACATTTGTTTGTCCCACTTAATAAACAATTGAATCCTCATTTTAGATATTTTACAATTTCTGAACTTCTTCCTTTAGAAATACTGGCCTCTTGGATTCTGATTCCTGATTTCCCCCTAATTCTCTGACTAGTTCTTAATCTTAGTTGTCAGCTTCTCTTCAGCCAAAAAGCTCTAAATGTATTCTCAGTATTCTGTCTTTTTCCTCATTTTACCTTCTGTGCTCTCCCCATTTAAGGCCATCTATTTCCAAGGCTTAAAACCCCAGTGATCCCTAAATTTATTTCTAAACCATGTGATATGGTTTGGCTGTGTCCCCACCCAAATCTCATCTTGCCCATAATTCCCACGTGTTGTGGGATGGACCTGGTGAGAGATAATTGAATCATGAGGATGGGTTTCCCCATAATGTTCTCGTGGTAGTGAATAAGTTTCATGAGATCTGATTGTTTTATAAGGGGTTTCCCCTTTCACCTGCCTCACATTCTCTCTTTGCCCGCCTCCACGTAAGACATGACTTTGTTCTTCCCTCGCCTTCCACCATGTTTGTAAGGCCTCCCCAGCCATGTGAAACTGAGTCCATTCGACCTCTTTTTCTTTATAAATTCCCAGTCTCAGGTATGTCTTTATCAGCAGTGTGAGAACAGACTAATAAAACATGATATTCTTCTTAGCTTTAGATTCCTATATCCAATTTTTCATTTGCACTTCTTTGGATATCCCATAGTTCTTCCAAATATAGCATGTCCAAAAGAGTTCCATCTTTCCACCAGCCCTTTCCCCTGGTCATTTGTCTTTCTTACCCACCACCCTGCTGTGGGAGCCAGGCATTTGACAGTCATTCCTGATAATTTGCCTTCATCATCACTATCCTTTTTTTGCATTCTACTCATTAACACAATTGGCAATCTGAACTCCTAAACCCACCCTGTTCTATTTTCTCTTTGACTACCTTCTGCAAACCATTGTTTTTTGTTACCTGTTAAAATAGTCTCCAAGTGGGTCTTTTTGCTTCTATTCCTTTCCCTATCCTAATCCATTCTCCCTGTAACATCCAGAAGAATAAAAGTGAAAGGTAAATATTTATCCACTGGTTAAGAACTTTCGAGGTCATTCTGTTGCATTTAGACTGAACTCAAAATATTGAACACAGTCTCTAACATCCTGAACAATCTGTCTTCTGAACACCCCTCCACCTTCATCTCAGCACTTCTCCATTGCTCACTCTGTCATACCCTTCTGGCTTTCTTTCCATTCCTAAAATGAATCAATATATTTACTGCTTCAAAGGCTTTGGATGTGTTTTTCCTTCTTCCTGAAATACTTTTCCCCCTATTTTTACGTATGTCCTCTTTATCTTTTGGGTCTTTGCTTAAAAGGCTTTCTATCCTCCGTATAGCAGTCAGGTTAGACTAAATCATTTTGTGTTAACACCTTGAAATACCAGTAGTTTAAAACAACAAAGAATTATTTTAATATATCCAACGTAAATTGGCAGGGGGCTCAGCTTATCTATTATTTGGGGATTCAGTCTGACAGATTTCACCTTTTAAGATACTACCATTTCTACACTAGGCTGCTCATTGCTGAGGCAGGAGAAGAGCACATGGAAGATTGTGAACTCAGTTTTAAATGTTTATCACTAGAAATAATGCATCATTTATACCTACTTGTCATTGGCATAACCACTGGCCACAAAAACTTTTAAGGAAACTAGGAAGTATAATTCTCCCATAGGTCTGAAAGGAGAAAAGAATGGGCAATATTTGTCACCTAAATCCTTGTATTGTCTACTATATCCATTACCTCTGTTATACATTAGATTTTATAATTCTGTTCTTTGACTTTTTTTTAGCAGTACTTCTCAGTTAAAAATTATATATTTGAGTCTTTTAAATGTCTTTTAAATGTCTGCCAATTGAACTCTGAACTCCATGAAGGCAAGGTCCACACCTACTTTGTTCATCAATATTTTCCCTAGTGCCTAGCACAATACCTAGAATACAGTAGATATTCAGTAAATACTTGGTGGATGTTGAATAAATATCCTGAATATGTAGTACATCTTTTGATGTATAGAAGGAGTTTAGAAATTCAAATCTAGGGTCAAAGATTCTTTTCATCCATCTCCTGGGTAATTTAAGTTTTCTCAGTTTTCTATTTTATCTTTCCTAGTGACTATTATTTTTTTTTAAGGCTAACTATCTTTAAGTGGTTCCAGAAAATGCACAATACTTCATTAACTTACCAAGTCTATCTTCAAATAGATCACGATGTCAGAACCTCATAAAAGTATAATTCCATTGACTCCCAACTTCTTATCCTTAGTGCTATTGTTATGTATCTTACTTGGTATGTTTTATATCTACTATATGTTGTATTTACATTTGCAGAAATCAAGAGAGTGTGGTATTGGTGAAAAGGTAGACCTATAGATCAGTGGAGAAGAATAAATAATCCAGAAATAGACCCACACAAATATGGTCAATTGACTTTTGACAAGGTGACAATGTAATTCATTGGGGGAAAAGACAATCTTTTAAATAGCGCTGGGACAGTTGGATATCCATATGTGAAACAGTGAACCTGATCCATACTTCACATAATCTATGAAGTTAACATTCAGTATATCACAGACCTAAATGTAAAACCTAAAACTATAAAACTTTCTGAAAACACAGGAGAAAAATCTCTGTGGTCTTGAATTAGACAAAGATATTTTAGAAAACATAGGAAAAGCACAAACCATAAAAATATTATGAATTGGAGTCCATCAAAATGAAACATTTCTCTTCTTTGAAAGGTCCTGAATAATGAAAAAGTCACCTACTGCAAGAGAAAAGTTACATAACATTTATCTGACCAAGGATATGTACGCAGGATATATAGAGAATTCACACAACTAAATAAGAAAACAATCCAATAAAAATCACAGAATATTTGAACAACAAAGAACTATGAATGGCAAAAACGAGCATGTTATATGTCACTTGACATCACTAGTCACTAGGAACTTGCAAATTAAAACCGCAATGAGATGCTGTTCTCCAATTTGGTGGCTAAAATTAACATACTAAGTCCCAAGAGGATATGAGCAACTGGGGATCACAGAGCTGTTGGCCTTTGCTGGTGGGAATTCAAAATGGCACACCCTCTTTGGAAAACAGTTTAGCAGTTTATTATAACATTACATATACACTTATATAATCCAAATATTCCACTCCTGGGTGTTTATCCAAGAGACATGAAAACATATATCAACAGGGCTTGGTAGACAAACGTTCCTAGCAGCTTGGTGCGTAATTGCTGAACACTAGAAACAACCCAAATTATCAACTGGTGAATGGATAAATTGTGATTTATACATGTGATAAAGTGCTATTCAATAATAAAAATAATTACGGTATATGCAATAATATGCAGGAATATTTTATTTATTATGCTAAAATAACCTTGAACACAAAAGATACACGCTGTATTCTGTAGACTGAATGTTTATGTTCCCCCTCAAATTTATATGTTGAAACCTAAATCCGAATGTGATGGTATTTAAAAGTGAGGCCCTGGGGAGGGGATTAGCTCATGAGGGTAGAAACCTCATGAATATGATTAGTGCCCTTATAAAAGGACTCCCTTGCCCCTTCTACCATGTGAAGACACAGCAAAAAGATGGCCATCTGTGAACCAGGAAGTGGGCTCTCACCAGACATGGAATCTGCCAGTGTTTTGATCTTAGACTTCATAGTCTCCAAAACTGAGAAATAAATTTGTTTATAAGCCACCCGGTCTATGGTGTTTTGTTATAACAGCCTGAACAGACTGAGATACTATATGATTTCATATAAGTAATATCCTGGAAAAGCCAGGCCGTAGGAACAGAAATCACATCAGTGTTGGGCTGCTGATGGGAGTAGTGATAGACTGCAAAGGAGAATGAGTATACTTTTTGGAGTGATGGTCATATTCTATATTTTGATTATAGTGAACTACACTCTCTTGATTTCTGCAAATGTAAATACAACATATGGTAGATATAAAACATACAGAGTAAGACATATGACAACAATAGCACTAAGGATAAGAATTTGGGAGTCAATGGAATTATACTTTTATGAAGTTCTCACATTGTAATCGATTTGAAGGTTACCTAACTCTAAATGTTTGTCATCAAACCCTATACCCAAAAAAGATGAGTGAATTTTTCTTTCTGTAAATTATATCTCAATAAGCCTGACACTTAAAAAACTTAAAAAAAATCCTTTGACGTTATATGCCTGCCATATACACAGAAATGCAAATATGTGTGTATGTGTTTATATATAACTTCTGCTAAAGTGTTTTTCTATTATCTTGACATTGGCTTCTGGCCTCTATTGTTTATGATGAAAATTAATTTTTTTCCTCAAATTATCTCCCAACATGTAATACGTATGTGAGGTTTTTCCCTCGTTTTGAGATTTTTTTCTCCTTAACTTTATTTTTCAATCGTCTGACAATGATGTTCCCATGTATTGCTGTTACAAATCACACAAAAATGTAGTGGCTTAAAACAAGTTATTTGTCACCAGGCTGTGAGTTGAATGCATATTTTTTTCTGCTAGTTGCACCTAAATTCACACATGTAGTTGTATTCAAGAGGTAAGTTGGTTGGAAGCTAAGCTCATCTGGGACAGCTGAGATGGTTGCATCACTCTCTCCACATGGTATTTTATTCCAGGCTCTTCAAGTCATGGAAGTCTCTATGTAGAATCCGAGAGGGCCAAAGTAATAACCTCAGTGTTTCTTTAGGTCTATTCTCACATTAAGGCTCAGCCTTAAAATAAAGACTAATATAACTACTGCTGCATTTTTTTTTTTTTTTTTTTTTTAGTTAAAGCAAGAAGCAAAACCAACTTAAATTTAAGAGGTATAGAAATAGGTCTGCGTCTGTGTATGAGAAGAGTGGCAAAGTGACATCACAAAGAGGTGTAATTAGATAACTTTTTACAAGTAGTGGTCAATCTGCTTTCCAGCTATCCAATGAGGGTTTATTTCAGATATTTTAAGCTCTAGAATAATAATCTTTCAGTTTCAATTTCTCTGCCAAATTACTCTCTTCACATATTATGCTCATATTTTCTTATAAATCCTTTAATATATTTGAAATCATTGACGCAAAAATCTTTGGCTGCTAATTCCAATGACTGAGTCATCTGTAGGTCAGTTTCTACTGACTGTTTTGCCTTGATTATGGGTCACATTTTCCTACTTTCCATGTCTCATAACTTCTTATTACATATTAGATATTTTACATTACAGACTGATAATTTTTTTGTTTTGTTTCTAGAGAGTGAAGGTCTTTATTCATGAAGTGGTTAGGATGGGGGCTAATTATTTAGATTTTTCCTATGGCCCATTTGAGCTGAAGAAAGCAGTAACTTTAACTAGATTGAATTAATCTCTGCCTAACCTCCTGCACCACCACTGCCTCTTTGATGTGGTCAGTGGAAAAGATTGGGCTGTAGTATTGGGTATTGTTTATTGTCACCTTTATATTAACATCTAGCAAGGTCCTAAAATCCAGGCTCTATGGGAATGTATACGATTGTGCAGTTTTTTTCTGCTTTGTAGCCCTTCATCCACTGCTGCTTCTGGGGTGGGGAGGATTATTTGGTCAAGTAATTTTTCATTTTGGGCTCTACTAGATTCCAGTCTATACTGCCAACCTATAGTGCCATCCAGGCTTTAATTATTCCTGCAAAATCTACCCAGGCTAAAGCAGGCTTATTTCCTCATTGTTCCTACCTTTACCAGATGCCTTCCCCCAAGTATGGAAGCTGCTGCTGGTCTCTGCTCACTTAAAAATTCATCTTTTCTTTCTAGAATTCAGCTCATTAGCATTTCTTTGCTTTTACAGCTCTTTGTAGCCCTGTAGAAAAATATAACTTATTTGATCTGGGTTTATCTTGTTAACACAGGAGAGAGGTTTGTTCTTCTCCTTCTCTATCATAATCGGATGTGAAACTCAATATTCGTTGGGGGATTTTGACATGACTTTATGAATAGAAATAGCTATTAAACTCCAGAGGTATTTATATCCTGGAGGTTCTCTAGTTTCAATGTTAGTGGTTACTGAATTTCTTTTAATTCCTGTAGTTTTACGCTACAGCATGTTCGGGTGAAGTTAGCAAGGAGTTATTTTTGCTGCAATAAAGATTATTCTTCTATGTGGCCTGTGGGCATCAAAAACATAATTTGAGAAAGTCAAAATGGAGAAAAAGGAAAGTAAAAATGATGTGTACTTACAGCTAAATGGCAAAGGAATTAATAGTATTTTTTAATAAAATCTCCAGGCTTATAAATTTAGAAGAATTTAGCTACAGCTATGTATTATATTATGTGAAGTGGTCCTTAAAATATTCAGATTTCTTGCCCTTGTCAGTGGGCAGTAACTCTGGAAGATTTTCTTACCTAGTAAATAAGAATAGTCTTTATTTGCCCACCTGACACAAGCACTTGGCTGAAGGCTCCCATGATCACCCATGGTGGCTGTGGCAGTGAGGTGCAGTTGGAAAAGGATAGAATGCATTGAGAAGAGGCAGCACTGGGCACCATGGAGTCTGTATGATAAGATGAACATCATTGTCAAAGTTGTCTTTGGAACTAAGTCCTGGAATAAATGTTTCTAGAATGTGCAGAGATAGTAGTTTCAGGAAACATAACAACCCCAGTTCTAATGTTGGCTTTTAGAGATGTGTTGGCCTGTGTACTACCTGAAAAATGAGCCCAGGTATGTCGATATATACTCCTCCCCTAAAGAGCGTGCCTACTTGCCCTTTCCAAATATTGGCCATTGATTTTCATTTTCATTTTTTAAAAAACGAAATTGAGACCTCAGTGATGTTAGCAATTCCCACATCTGCTGCCCCAGCAGCACCACAACCCCCAACGGTTGTCAGTCGAAAAGCTTGTGAGGTCCTGGTTCGGGGAGGCCCTGTTCTGGGTTTCTTCCTCTTTCTGCCTCTCTTCAGCAGCAATATCAGTTTCACCTTTGGGCCAGGACTAGATACTCTCTTCTTTCTCCCTCCTCCTTGTCACCCTTTAAAAGGAAGTTTCACTGTCTACCTGCTGGGTTATTGGCCTTTCATTATGTTAATCATGCTGATGGACACAAAGAGCTAAAGACTTGGAGTAAAGCAAGACATTTCAAGCAGGAGACAAAGGAAGGAATCCTAGAAGGCAGAAGGGGCCAACGAGTCAATGTTTTGGCAATGGTTTTGTCTTATATTGAGTGAGAGAACTTTGGGGGAAGCATTGCCATCAAGAGGAGAGTAAGAATGGCCAAAATGGACTAAAGCATCTTAAACATTTTTACTATATATTATGTGTAGGTAGTTACACCTCTCACTACAGATTTAAATTCATTTCCATTTTTAAAAGTGTAGGAATCAAATTTTTCTTGTAATCAAAACCATGCCACTTGTGGCCTCAGCTATATTTGGGTTTTATTTTCAGTTGGTACTCTACCTTTGTGATATTGTCAATAAAAAATGACTTAGAATTTCCTTTCTGCCCTTTTCCTTAAAAGAAGGCCTCCTATACTCCTTTACGTTTGGACAACTGCATTTCCTTTTTAGGAGCTTAATCCCTTTATTTTGAAGCTTTGCTTCATTTGAAAAGGTTGCCCTCACTGAACTTTAGTGTGAGCTATTTATACTTCAGGGGAAGGAATGTCTTTTATACTGGTGATGTAGAACAGAGTTTAAGGGATACCATAAATGGGGCTACACAATGCAGGAGAAAAGAGGGAAAAAAAAGGATGCCAGGAAAAAAGATAAGAAATGTTGCCAGTTTCGCAGCTTTGCTAAGAGTGGGTTGTATATTGCCAACAGTGTAGATTCGGGCTTCAAGACCCTGAAGCTGAAGCCTCATTATGTTTTTATTTATCATTTTGTAAAGTTAGAAGGGCATGTTGGGACAAAAAGGAAGGGGGAGGGCAGGGAATGGTAGAACAGGGAAGGAAGTTTTCCATGGGGACAAGTTTGACCTCTTATTTTGGGAGACAAGAAAATGAAGCTTTTGAGCCAATAATAACAAATAACAACAACAATTGCATGCATAGTAATTACTGTCATTTGAGTATTTATGTGCCAGGCACCGTGTTAAGCACCATGCTTCCTGCCACAACATTAAGTCTGACTGTTTAAAATGTATAAATATGTGTTTCCCTGCAGTGCTAGAGAATCTGAGTTAAAATGATATGCCTCCTACCATTGCATTTCCTCGGCCTTTTAAAGTTTATTTAAACTTGCTGTGTTGTATGACTCTTTGTAAACTGCCTTAAACCTTTTTTTGGAACAAGACAAGATATAAATAAATAAAATAACCTATATACAAACTAGGAAACTTACAGATGCGTGGATATTTCAGACTCTTGCTATTCTTTCCAGTTCCATTTCCCAGCTCTAACTGAAGCTCTCCTTCACAGCTCTTTGGACCACTTAGGGAGTAGAGGCTTTTGGTGTGGCCTTTAGGTCACATTTCTCACACTCACTCAGATCTTGAGTCACCAACTGCTGCCCTCTTCTGAAATGTTCCTTTGGTTATTACTCATTACTTTCTGGTCTCTAATGTCTCTTTTTACTTCAAAATCCTACGATTCTCTGAGTCTCTCCTGCCATAGCTATTCATCCTTGGTGGGCAGCTTCTTCTAAATACTATTAAAAGATACCTAGGAAGGTGACTTAGGCACATGAGGATGAAAGGTAAAAATCGAAGCTTTCAGTCGAGAATACCTTCTTTTAATTCTCTATCCTGCCTTTTTCAAGGACTCCCTTAAATACTGTAATCTCCTTGGATTCCTGTTTATGCTCATATGTTTTATAAAACACAGGACACATTCCCATTTGTTTTCACTTTCAAAATTAGTTGGTGGAAGGAGGCTGTGAGTCACCAGGAAGCAAGAACATTCCTCACGGGGGCACAAAGTGTTAGCTATTACATAAATCGTAGATGCATAGAATATAGAAATAATTGAGCCCAATCTCTGTATTTCACAGGTAAGTAAACTGAGACTCATCACATTCAGATGGCTCAAAGCTGCCAGACACTTGGGACGTGCCTTTGCTGGGAGTCTCTCCCTTTTGCAGTCCATGGCCTTAGGTGAGCCACCTCCTTTCACAGTCAGATCACCACAGGCAGCCTCCTAGAGTAGTTCGGGAGTCATACAATTGGTGAGGAAAGAGTTTGTGATGTGATTTACAGTGAAGGTAAGTTCTGTGGAAGTACAAAACATCGTTATTGTGACTTGAGGTACTTGATAGCCCATATGACTGCTCACAAATGAAACCTAAAAATACTCCAGCATGTGGGATGTAACTTTGTAGGTGTCTGTGACTATAAACGCAGAACCAGAAATAGAACTGGGGGTACATGGTGTTGCTTAGCAATACAAGTGAAGATGGGATGAAAATGGAGTTCTTTAGCAGAGAAAAAGTTGTTTACTAGAAATAAAGACACACTGGGGGCTGGTTTTTTTCAACTTTATCTATAGTCATGAAAATGAACTTTGTTCTCTGAATTTCTGGGCTTATTGCTGTCACTAGCAACATCCAAAGAAAGGTTTTATCCTTTTAAATTTTTTTCTGAGGGGGAGTGTTTGTAGATGGAGTTGGCCATAGGCACCTTGGAGATGTTAAGAGGTTATTTCCTTTTTAATAGATACAGCATCTAGTACAAAACAGAACCAAAACATTAACACAAATGACTAGGATTTTCAGTGGCTTGAGGAAACACATCTCAACATGAAGGAACATGAAGTTATAAAAATCTTTGTGCTGGTTATGTCAAAATGTTAGTTTGTCTTTTAATAATTTTGTATGGTAAAGATTATCTTGACAGTTTTACAGGTGAGAAAGTTGAGGCTGAGAGAAATTGATTTCTCAAAGTCACATAGACTTAGGGTGGCAGAACCAGGATTCTAATTCAGGTTTGTTTGTACAGAGTTTTGACTTTTTTCCACTCCAATAAATCACCCAACGAGGAGCCTCCCAGGTGCCGGAGTCTGGGCATGGTGGCAGATGACTCTGTATGCACTGGAAAAGCATCCTACAGATAGTTGTTCTTGAGTTTAAACTGCAGAGAAAGGGGAGAAGGTTTTTTAAAGAGAAAAGTTGTGTTCTGAAAAGCTATTGTCTCAATGTCTTATTGAAAATGTTTATTGTTACTGACGTTTTCAAAAGTTAGCTAGATTGTAAGCACCTTGGGTGCAATGATCTCATTTTAAAGGTTCCATAATGCTTACAAAGTGTTCTACTAGATGCTTAATGAATATTTGTTAATGTAACTTGAGCTGTCACTCAAAAACTTAGGGAAAAGATGAATAGGATAATTTGCAGTGACCAATCTTATAGTCAGGAAATGAGTTTAACATAGAATAAAAGTGATAGGAATGGCCTTCCATGATCCAGTTTGATTCGATGTGCCAGTTTTAAACAGGCGCAAGTTAAAAGAAAGAAAAGGTTTCAGGAAAGAACAAGGTATTCTACTGTGGAAGGGCATCCCTTTGACATGGAAGACAATAACCATTGACAAACCATGAATGAAGTTGTTTATTCACTGGAAACTTGTTCAGGATTCTAACTTTCTATATGGGTTAGAGATGGATTGATTAAAACATTTGTTTATTCATGTAATAAATGACACCAGAGTGTCAGGCACTTGAGCTATGGAAAAGAGCGAGATACACACTCCCCTCAAGATACGTGTCCTATGAACAAGTAGACATAAACAGTGTCAGGTGTTCAGATGGTTTTATAAGTATATGGGACATAAAATTACTCCAGATGTTCCAAATAACCCTTGAACACCCTTGGTATTGGGCTGAGAGTCCTTTGAACTTGGCCATTGATAATTCTTCCTTTTCTTTGGAAAAGTGGAACTGTTGTTCCTAAAGTGTGGATGTTAATGCTCTGAAAACTCCATGCCAGGAGAAAATGGAAATTTGTTGCTTTAAGGGAAAGGAACCAAAAGACCTTATGTTGTGCCATATTTTAAAATGATCTAAAATGACGTTCTCTCTGCTTAGAAATTACACATACTTACTCTATTAGTGTTTCCAGTGCAAAATGGTGGTAAAAGGGAATTCCTCTCAGTGCCTTGCATGAGAAAACAAAACCTAAAATTAACTGTCATCTTTCTCTATTTTCTGCCCTAGAATAAGTAATCAAAAAGAGATCAGAAAGCCTACCTCCTTTGAAATAGACGCTAAATTGAGTCCTTGAATACTGGCCTTGAGGAAATTTTTCTTATTTCTGCTGGTATACAGTTTATTTTTGACGAACTTGAATTGTAAGAGCTAAAATTGAAAGCTGGAGTACAATTCTTACATGAGCTTGAATCATAGGAACCTTGAGAAGGGAATATGGGTCTTGCTGACAACTTGAACATCTAAAGGGCCTGACAACACCTGGAGAAACCGATCAAGACCAGATCCATAGGACTGGAAGTAGACTTAGAGAATTCTTTCCAGTTGTATTTTCTTGGGTAGTGTTAGAGGTTTAATTGTACATACAAGAAGTATATGTTGGTGTCTACTATGTGTCAAAAAACGTATGAGGCATTGGGAAGATAGGACTAAACAAAGACCCCTGTGGTCTTTGTGGTCATGGAGCTTCTAGGAGCAAGGAATGAATATAATTAGGTTTCTAGAGGTAAATGTCATTAAAACAGAGGTTTTCAGAGTAAGTTTGTTCTCTTCTAACTTATTTGCATCTGAATAATTTAAGCTGATTCATCAAAGTTTGACAAGGGCACTGGGAATCTTGCAAGATAGATGTTATTTCAGAATGCATCAGGCTTTAGCAAAGCATGGCTTCCTATGTAAGCATGATGAAAAAACAATGCAGTCAGCAAGGCAATAATACAGAGAATTAAACCTTGAGACTCAGTCGAGATTCTTTTTCTCAAGCAACTTCTCTTACAATGAGGAAAACAAGAGCAAATTTGAGGGAGAATGAGTTCACCTAATCATCTATAGTTGTATAATTAAAATTAATATGCATGATAAATCTCTACATGATTAGAAAGATTGAAGAGCTGTAAGTATTCAGAGTGTGAGTTGTTTTATTCTGGGTGGTTTTACATGACTGTTTTCTCCTCTTCAACTGCAAGCTCTTCAGGAGAAGGGTCCAAAAAAGCAGGATGAAATAACGATTACAGTTTTTGCTGTGTAAACTATACATTAAAAACATGGGAAGACGATACATTTTGTGATGTAAGACAGAAAAAAAAAAAAAAACACTCCAAAACCAAAAGGAAGCTGAATGTTTTGTTTAGAGATACACATTAAATATATCCAATTAAGCTAAAATCAATCAGACCCTTCTAAATAACTATTTCAAAAAGAATTAGAATTCCAATGTATTTTGGCTAATGGAAAAAATGATTCTAACAAAACTAGTATGCAATTAATTTTAAAAAGCCAAAACATTTCTTACATGATTTTGTGTGTATTTTGATAATGCTTATATTAAAAAAGATAAAGTTTAAAGCTTTCACTGATAAACAGGATTTCAATCACTCAAGTACAGACTTAAGGCTTGCAGAATCACACATTTAACTTTTTTGATGTGTCACCTGCCATTTAGGACTACTAATAGTTAATTACTACCGTATCACTAGATTTATTAGATGACTTTGTCTTAGTAGTCCCTTTTGTCCCCGTAATCAAATTCAGAACATCTCATGGGACATCATCATAATATGTTATCATGTCAGATTTTATTTACTATTTTGTGTGGCTTGAGGCCAAGTAACCAGTTACTGATTTTTCACTTGTAATATAAAACATGTTTCTCTTCCATGGATATGGCACCTGCATAATCTGCTTGCCCGTCCCTTCTCCTTTTTTGTAATGAATGTTATGAAATATCTTAAACCAGTCTACAGCATTCTCAGTTTCATCCTGTGTTTTCCCCTGACAAAGTCTATGATGAAAACTCAGAGAGAGATGGAACCAAACTAAATGGCCACCAGACTTGATCATATTATTGCCACTTCTGGTAGCACATGGGAACAAGCACATTTTGGGGCATTTGTTTTCATCTGCTGCCAGAAACAAGGATTCGTTTTTGGAGGCTCTTGGTTTTCCAACTTACATTATTGAATGAAAATGACTAATGTGAACTTTCCCATTGTAAGACATGTAGTTTTACTCATGAGCTCCCATAAAAGTATCCTGCTTATTAGTTCATCTCTTCTCTCCATGATGTCTCTGAATTGCAACAGAGTTTAAAACATCAGTTTTCTGGACCAAGGTTTTTAACTGGAGCTCTTCATTGCCCCCAGTGGCTTTCATACAGTTGAGTACATCCTGATAGTTTTGGTGATTCATGAACTCTAGCTACTCCAAGAGTTGGTGTTAGAAGAATTTCACAGCGCTGTTTGAATCCATTACTAGTATCTGAGCTTTTCAAGTCGTTCATTTCCTTTGGATAACGTTGTACTTTCTTAGAATCACCATTTGTCTTATTAATAGCAGTTGGAAAAGAAATTAATTTGTTTCCTTTCCTGAACTGAGCTGCAGTGTGAGCAAGATGGTTAAGAAAGTACCAGGCTTCAAACATGAAATGTATCCCTCGTTTTCCCAAGAAGGCCTGAAAAAGCAACAAGAGATAGCTCTGCTGGGAGTGGTTCCATTGCTTCCCCATTCCCTATGTTGGTTGACCCTTTCATCTCTTACTATCTATAGCTCTCAGAATCTGTGTTCCAGCATCACTATTTGTTATCCTGACAGTGACATCACTTGTAGTGAAGAAGGCAGAGGCTAAAAATTTGTCTTTTCTCTCTACTTTGTTCAGGATTTTATCCTGTGTTGCCATGACAGATACACAGCTATGAAGCTCTGAAACTTCATTATTTTTCTTTGTTTTTGCTTTTTTAAAAAGTAAAGGTTCACCAGTGACTGATTCAGAGCAAAACTTACAACTGGCTCCACAAGTTTCTTTGTAGAATCAAACTCTTCTAGTCACTGGGCTTTCACTCTTACTGAAGGGGGTACAGAAGATTCATTGTGCCATTTTCTTTCCCAATGAGATCAACAGAAATCCTTGTAGAAATTCCGTTTTTAGTGTTAGCACTGCACTTAGAAATGCACCGCAGCTTCTCCTTGACTTGGAACGTCGTTTTTATTTTATAGCTCGTTAGAAATTTTTAGGTGTTTCAGTTCATCATCCTGATATAAGGGATCACTCTCTAAATTCCCATTTCATCAGGTGAGATGGTATCTGCTCTGCTGGTTGTGCTTAAAGCACTGCAGTGTGTGTCTGTCTTGTTTGGGTGGCTTTTCAAAGTGTCAGGTTTCCTTAAGGGGCCGAAAGCCAGCGGTTCATCCTGGAATGAATAATCATTAATCTTTATCCACTCAGTGTCCTTACCCACTCAGAGTAACACTCTGAGGGCTATTGTTTGGGGTTAATTGCCTTATTTTTCAAGTCAATTTTTATTACAAACTTTGAAACAGCAGGATTCAGTTTGGAGACCTGTTTTAAGCATTACGTATGGAATATTTTGTCTCTGTAGCCTCCAAATGGACAGAGTTTTGTCCCTTCACGTGCAACCTTAGGATACTTTCCACAGAAGTACTTGGTTGACTTTCTTTGGTCTTAGCTCGGTATTGCTTTTGTCAGTTTTGCCAGCTTTGGTCTTAATCCTTGGCTCTCTATGGAAATCTTCCTTCAAAAATCAAAGCATTTGTATCTTTTTTTCATGAAGCCCATATTTCAGGGTGGATATTTCACAAATACAGCAAGGTATACAACAATTAAGGAAGAAAATGCACAGAGCTTATACATCATGCTTATGGTTAGAGGATTTGTTTGGGGACTCAGGTAGGAGAGCAAGGAAATGAGTAGGGAGGCCAGGTCATGATGCATTATTTAACACTGCGTAATTTTCAGGCAGCATACTTTGATGGGGATATTGTTAGAAGTAAATGTTGAGTTTCAGGTCACGGTGACTAGAGGTTGCTTCAGTTTACAGCTGTAGGGCTATGGCTATCGGAACAATGCCGCACCATACCACCTGATTACTGGGTAAAAGTCATCTCTTTTTGTTCTTACATTTCCTGAAACAGATTCCCCTTCACAGAAGCCCATAATGAGATACAGTCTTGCCATTTAAAGTGTGTCTGAGGACCAGCAGCATCAGCATCACTTAGAAACCTATTAGAAAAGTATACTACAAGCCTTACTCCAGATGTACTCAAGCGGTATTTGTATGTAAATATTAAAGTCCAAGCAGCACTGGCAGAGAGCAAGCCATCGTATGTTCTCTAGGAATACTTATAGACAACAAAACATTGTTTCAGCTAGGATGAGAGCTTAATTTCCTATTTAGCAGCTGGAAGCATTTGAGGGGTTCCTTTTTTTTTTTTTTTTAAACGCCATGTGCCTTGAAGTGACCTGATTCACAGGCTTACAGCCAGGCCATGTCAGTGGACAATAGGGCAAACCCACCTGCAGGTGGCCTACTCAAGCCCCGTCATGATACCTGCAGCATTTACAGTCCTATGAAGGTCCTCCTCGGGTTAAAGTAGAGCATGGCTGAGATTGATTCTGTATAATTTCTCCTAAAAACTAACTGATCTGCCTATGTTAGGCATTTGATTTGTTTGGTTAAAATGTCTGGGGTAGCTTCACAAATGATTTCTGCTTGGGAGATGTCCCAAGATGGCAGTTAGGGTGGCACTGCAGTAGACTTTCTCTGCTGTTAAAGGGCCTGCAGGTCAGTCTCACACCAACCCCAAAGGCCCTAGAACTGCAGGGTCACCTGGGATCTGGCTCAAACTGGGGTCCTGATGGGTCTTGATTTGACAGCCACTCTTGTCAAGAGGCAGGCTGTCTGGGGAAACCTGGCTTGGAGATGAACAGAACTTCTTGAGCAGTAACTTTTTAAAGGAATCTTTCTTCCTGCCCACTAATAAGGAATAGCAGTCAGAATAGTAGCTTGCATGTCAGGTTTCTGGTTTAGTGCTACATGTCCTAAGAAACTGAGTAAGTCATGTGATCTCTCTGAGTCTCTATCTTTTTCATTTAATGAAGAAGTATAGCACTATTATTGTCTCAAGCTGTGAAATTCTGTGAGTTCAGCACGCCTTTGGGATACTACATGGAGACTTCAAAATTTGAAGCTGTGCCTTTGCTTGAATTAAAATTCAAAAAAAGATCCTATCCTTCAAGTGGCTGGAGGCACAGCATAGATTTTCACATGGACTGTGTGAAACTGACCTGTAGAGGCCTTGTTTTACAAAGGTATTTAGGGAGAGTCTGACTGATGCAAGTATGATACCAGGAGACTTTTGAAGTGTCAAGGAGTAAGCAAGGTATACAACAATTAAGAAAGAAAATGCACAAAAGATGGGAGAGAGCAGGGGATTAGGTACCGACTCTACTGCAATAGTATTTTCAGAAATAATCTAAGGAATGGTATTAAAAGGAGCTGAAACTTTTGGGACCCAAAGGAGCATCTCTCTGGCATAATAGGAAAGCTGTCAAGAGTTGAATTGTCTTGTGTGACAATAAGATTAAGATTGCCTATTTCTAATGAAATCACAATCTTTACCGTCTCTGACCAATGTTCCCAAAACAATGCTAATTGCAGTCTCCATGTTTAGGGAGCACCAGTCTTTGAGAACAAGCGTTCAAATAATCAATCTAGGTTTACCTCTTTGTGGAGAAGGACTGGAATAGGGAGGAATTAGAAGAAGACAACCATCTGTTAGTCTAGTTCCTTCCTGGATTATTCTACAACAAAATATCTGGTACAGAGAACACAGAGCCTGCAGGGAGAAAGCCCAATATATGAATGCCGGGTAGTGCTTATCAGAAGGAAAACCCAGTGTACTCTAGGATCAGAGTGTCTTAGATTTGGCTTTAGAAAGTAATCATACTATAAAGAGATTCAAATTCATTAGTAGGACATGCAAATCAAAACAACAAGGATATGCTACTTTTTACCCATTGTACAGGGCAAACGTTAGAGTCATACGATCCCTAGTGCCTGTGGTGGCATGGATACTCAGGAAATTTTGTGCAGCACAAGTGGTAGTGATGAATGGAGAAGCCATTCTGGAAAGCAGTCTGGTAGCAAGTCTTAACATACGACTGCAGCTGTGTTTTGGCTGGGGGAGGGGAGAGGTGAGGGGCTTTGTATAGACTGATAACAAGTGGACTGTGTACTCGGGAGTCAAAGACTTAAGGAAAGAAGCAAAACATTGAATCAGTGGATTCAGGAAGCTATCTCTTTCAGCAAAATATTGGGAGACTCAGGTGACTCAAGGAGAAGGGGGAAACCATGGAGGGTGAACTAAGAAAACTACTGGAATCCAACCCAATGGAGCAGAGGCTTCACCTGATGGGACTGTGTGGGCAATCCTTCCAATGGCCTCAGTTATAATGGTCCTTCCTCCAGTTGGTGACTTCATAATGTGACAAGCCACATGCATATGAAATATTCGAGAAGAGCACTAGTTAGCTCCATTTTTGGAGAAATTGCCTGCAGTGGACAAAGAGTAAGATCACAGGGCTAAAAATAAAAAAAGCGCTCTGAGCAAGCAAGCACAGACATTTCTTGGGTTTTGCAGTCCTAGTATCTCTTCAACTACGATGGCTGCGGGCAGTGTACACAAAGCAAGTGTTGAAGAATTCACAGCACCTCACCTGTTACATTGTTAACACACAGTGTGGAAGGAAGGCCTTGGGGAATGGAGGAACTTTGTGTCTTGAGTAGCTTGTGTTGGGTCACCAGCAGAAGGCTACTGCTTTCATTATTATCTCTACCCTCTGCTGTCACGAAGTGGGGTCAGTTCACTCAAAGGGATTAGGATTGCTAGACAGGGGAATCAAGAGCTCTGTAACTTAATTATGAAAGTCATATATCCACAACACAAAAATTTTGGAATTTGGTATTTTGGAATTTTCAGAAAATAGCCATTTTTGTCGCCCAAAGCGATAGCTATTGGGATTTCTTTCCATTCTATTTCATTTTTTTTTTCTCTGAGAAAACATGGTGTTTCTTTTACTTAGCATTAAATCACCTGTGGCTGTTTTTCTAACATTAACGGCACCAGTATAAATAGATCCACATTATTCTACAGACTTGATTTTGACATCTAGAGCTGCTGCTTTATAATGGTATGGTCTTGGGCAAGTAACTTGTATTCCCAGGACCTGGTTTTCTACATGTGCAAGATGAGAGAAGTGGAGTACAATAAAGCCTCCCTCTCAGCTAATGACCTTTCATAATGGTGGTGAAGCTGAGGCTAAAGATCTGGTTCTTTCTTCTTCTTACATTGTGTCAATTCTGTATCAGTGAAAAAGATTTCAAAATATGCTCAATTAAAAGGTTCCTCCCGTTCAGAAATTTCTTTAACTTTCTTGACAGGCTGTCTTCCCAGACTCTGGTTAGATTCTCTGCTAGGGAGCTTTGGGCTTTCTAAAGCAGTCCATTGCTTTGCACAAGAGCTCAAATTGTGAGCATGTACTTTCTTTTTTTTTTTTTTTTTTTTTTTTTTTTTATCCAAAATGCGTTTATTGAGATGGTTTCCCACTCATCTTGATTCAGAGTGCTTTCAGTGCTGCTTTCTCCTGAAGGAACATCCTTCTGTAAGCTTTGCTTTTCCTCCTGTAGGCTGGCAGAGGACAGTGGAGCAGCCAACACACAAAACTACCGTTTGTGCATGGCTAAAGACCGTGGTGATTTTCTAGCATCCTGGGCATTTCACATCCATGAAGTAGGAATTGGGGCTCTGCACCAGGCGTTTCTTCTTGTGTTTCCTCTTCTCCTCTTCTGGAGAGGGATGAAGGAGATCCTTTGCGAGAGGCATGTTCTCGGGTGCGTAGGTCGTCACCGCCGGAAAGGACGAGCATGTACTTTCTTGATTTGGATTGAAACTAGCCACCGTGTAACCTCTTTCCACTGGCCCTGGGTCTGCCCCCTGCAATGGTACAGAGTTGGTCTAATTCATCTTCCACTCAATAGCATCTCACATATGTCTTCTCTTCTCTAGGAAAATACCCAATTTCCCTGGAATGATCTCTTAAAAATACATCTTCTATATTTCTTGATTGTACAGAATTTATTCTTTACATGCTTTCTGGTTTGTTCTTTATCCTCTAAAACTGTTATACTCAGCAGAGAACATAGTATGTGGTCTTGACCAGAACAAGGTATGTTGGAATAATCTTTCTTCATGTGTATATCACTATTAACCAGATCACATCAATGTTTTCAGCAGTCGGATTGTGCTGTTGACCTACACAAAGACTCCAGTCAAAACTTTCTTGGGTCTGTCTCTCTCCCTCTTAATACATAAACGGCTCTACATACTTTTTTTTAGCCAAATAAAGTTACACACATTACTGCTAAATTTCTTGCTGTTGGTTTTGGTCAGTGCTTATTGCATAATGAGGGAGACTTTCTGAATCTGAATTCTGCTTCCAGCTGTGTCATCTGCAAATTAAATCTTGATGCCATCTGAACCTTCATCTAAATTACTTGAAAGTGGTAATCAAACGAAAACAGACACATAGACCCACAGAACAGGATAGACAACCTCTTCCTGTCTTCAAGAATTCTTGGCTAAGTCACCAAAAGCAATTGCAACAAAAACAAAAATTGACAATTGGGACCTAATTAAACTAAAGAGTTTCTGCACAGCAAGTGAAACTATCAACAGAGCAAACACACAACCTACAGAATGGGAGAAAATACTCTTAGAATATGCATCCAACAAAGGTCTAATATCCAGAATCAGCAAAGAACTTAAATCGTCAGGCAAAACACAACTCCGTTAAGAAAAAGGGCAAAGGACATGAACAGATAATTCTCAAAAAATGACATAGAAGAGGCCAAAAAAATATGAAAAAATGCTCATCGCTAATCAGGGAAATGCAAATCAATACCACAATGAAGTAGCATCTCACACAGGTCATAATGGCTATTTTTAAATTTTTTTATTGTTGGTTTGCTGCACCCATTAACTCATCGTTTACATTAGGTATTTCCCCTAATGTTATCCCTCCCCATCCCCCCACCCCACAACAGGCCCTGGTGTGTGATGTTCCCCGCCCTGTGTCCAAGCGTTCTCGATGTTCAATTCCCACTTATGAGTGAGAACATGTGGTGTTTGATTTTCTGTCCTTGCAATAGTTTGCTGAGAATGATGGTTTCCACCTTCATCCATGTCAGTTCAAAGGACATGAACTCATCATTTTTTAAGGTTGCAATAGTATTCCATGGTGTATATGTGCCACATTTTTTTAATCCAGTATATCATTGATGGACATTTGGGTTGATTCCAAGTCTTTGCTGTTGTGAATAGTGTTGCAATAACCATACTTGTGCACGTGTCTTTATAGCAGCATGATTTATAATCCTTTGGGTATATACCCAGTAATGGGATGGCTGGGTCAAATGGTATTTCTAGTTCTAGATCCCCGAGGAATCGCCACACTGACTTCCACAATGGTTGAACTAGTGTACACTCCCACCAACGGTGTAAAAGTGTTCCTATTTCTCCACATCCTCTCCAGCACCTGTTGTTTCCTGACTTTTTAATGATCGCCATTCTAAGTGGTGTGAGATGGTAATTCATTGTGGTTTTGATTTGCGTTTCTCTGATGGCCAGTGATGAGCATTTTTTCATGTGTCTGTTGGCTGCATAAATGTCTTCTTTTGAAATGTGTCTGTTCATATACTTTGCCCACTTTTTGATGGGGTTGTTTGATTTTTTTTCTCGTAAATTTGTTTGAGTTCATTGTAGATTCTGGATATTAGCCCTTTGTCAGATGGGTAGATTGCAAAAATTTTCTCCCATTCCGTAGGTTGCCTGTTCACTCTGATGGTAGTTTCTTTTGCTGTACAGAAGCTCTTTAGTTTAATTAGACCCCATTTGTCAATTTTGGCTTTTGTTGCCATTGCTTTTGGTGTTTTAGTCATGAAGTCCTTGCCCTTGCCTATGTCCTGAATGGTATTGCTGAGGTTTTCTTCTAGGGTTTTTATGGTTTTAGATCTAACATTTAAGTCTTAATCCATCTTGAATTAATTTTTGTATAAGGTGTAAGGAAGCCATCCAGTTTCAGCTTCCTACCTATGGCTAGCCAGTTTTCCCAGCACCATTTATTAAATGGGGAATCCTTTCCCCATTTCTTGTTTTTGTCAGGTTTGTCAAAGATCAGATGGTTGTAGATGTGTGATGTTATTTCTGAGGGCTCTGTTCTGTTCCATTGGTCTATATCTCTTTTTTGGTACCAGTACCATGCTGTTTTGGTTACTGTAGCCTTGTAGTATAGTTTGAAGTCAGGTAGCATGATGCCTCCAGCTTTGTTCTTTTTACTTAGGATTGTCTTGGCAATGTGGGCTCTTTTTTGGTTCCATATGAACTGTAAAGTAATTTTTTCCAATTCTGTGAAGAAAGTCATTGGTAGCTTGATGGGGATGGCATTGCATCTATAAATTACCTTGGGCAGTATGGCCGTTTCATGATATTGATTCTTCCTATCCATGAGCAGGGGATGTTCTTCCATTTGTTTGTGTCCTCTTTTATTTCGTTGAGCAGTAGTTTTTAGTTGTCTTTGAAGAGGTCCTTCACATCCGTTGTAAGTCGGATTCCTAGGTATTTTGTTCTCTTTGAAGCAATTGTGAATGGGAGTACACTCATGATTTGGCTCTCTGTCTGTTATTGGTGTATAAGAATGGTTGTGATTTTTGCACATTGATTTTGTATCCTGAGACTTTGCTGAAGTTGCTTATCAGCTTAAGGAAATTTTGGGCTGAGAAGATGGGGTTTTCTAGATATACAATCATGTCATCTGCAAACAGGGACAATTTGACTTTCTCTTTTCCTAATTGAATATCCTTTGTTTCTTTCTCCTGCCTGATTTCCCTGGCCAAAACTTCCAAAATTATGTTGAGTAGGAGTGGTGAGAGAGGGCATTCCTGTCTTGTGTCAGTTTTCAAAGGGAATCCTTCCAGTTTTTGCCCCTTCAGTATGATATTGGCTGTGGGTTTGTCATAGATAGCTCTTATTATTTTGAGATATGTCCCATCAATACCTAATTTATTGAGAGTTTTTAGCATGAAGGGCTGTTGAATTTTGTCAAAGGCCTTTTCTGCATCTATTGAGATAATCATGTGGTTTTTGTCTTTGGTTCTTCTTATGTGCTGGATTATGTTTATTGATTTGTGTGTGTTGAACCAACCTTGCCTCCCAGGGATGAAGCCAACTTGATCTTGGTGGATAAGCTTTTTGATATGTTGCTGGATTCGGTTTGCCAGTATTTTATTGAGGATTTTTGCATCGACGTTCATCAGGGATATTGGTCTAAAATTTTCTTTTTTTGTTGTGTCTCTGTCAGGCTTTGGTATTAGGATGATGCTGGCCTCATAAAATGAGTTAGGGAGGATCCCTCTTTTTCTATTGATTGGAATAGTTTCAGAAGGAATGGTACCAGCTCCTCTTTGTACCTCTGGTAGAATTCGGCTGTGAATCCATCTGGTCCTGGACTTTTTTTGGTTGGTAGGCTGTTAATTATTGCCTCAATTTCAGAGCCTGTTATTTGTCTATTCAGTGATTCAACTTCTTCCTGGTTTAGTCTTGGTGGGGAGTATGTGTCCAGGAATTTACCCATTTCTTCTAGATTTTCTAGTTTATTTGCATAGAGGTGTTTATAGTACTCTCTGATGGTAGTTTGTATTTCTGTGGGATCAGTGGTGATATCCCCTTTATCATTTTTTATTATTTCTAGTTGATTTTTCTCTCTTTTATTCTTTATTAGCCTTGCTAGCAGTCTATCAATTTTGTTAGATTTTTGAAAAAACCAGCTCCTGGATTTATTGATATTTTTTGAAGGGATTTTTTTTGTGTCTCTATCTCCTTCAGTTCTGCCCTGAACTTAGTTATTTCTTGTCTTCTGCTAGCTTTTGAATGTGTTTGCTCTTGCTTCTCTGGTTCTTTTAATTGTGATGTAAGGGTGTAGATTTTAGATCTTTCCTTCTTTTTCTTGTGGGCATTTAGTGCTATAAATTTCCCTTTACACACTGCTTTAAATGTGTCCCAGAGATTCTGTTACGTTGTGTCTTTGTTCTCATTGGTTTCAAAGAACATCTTTATTTCTGCCTTCATTTCATTATGTACCCAGTAGTCATTCACGAGCAGGTTTTTCGGTTTCCATGTAGTTGTGCGGTTTTGAGTGAGTTTCTTAATCCTGAGTTCTAATTTGATTGCACTGTGGTCTGAGAGATAGTTTGTTGTGATTTCTGTTCTTTTACATTTGATTAGGCGTGATTTACTTCCAACTATGTGGTCAATTTTGGAATAAGTGCGATGTGGTGCTGAGAAGAATGTATATTCTGTTGATTTGGGGTGGAGAGTTCTGTAGATGTGTATTAGGTCTGCATGGTGCAGACTGAGTTCAAGTCCTGGATATCCTTGTTAACCTTCTGTGTTGTTGATCTGTCTAATGTTGACAGTGGGGTTTTAAATTCTCCCATTGTTATTGTGTGGGAGTCTAAGTCTCTTCGTAGGTCTCTCAGGACTTGCTTTATGAATCTGGGTGCTCCTGTATTGGGTGCATATATATTTAGGATAGTTAGCTCTTCTTGTTGAATTGATCCCTTTACCATTATGTAATGGCCTTCTTTGTCTCTTTTGATCTTTGTTGGTTTAAAGTCTGTTTTATCAGAGACTAGGATTGCAACCCCTCCTTTTTTTGTTTTCCGTTTGCTTGGTAGATCTTCCTCCATCCCTTTATTTTGAGCCTATGTGTGTGTCTGCATGTGAGATAGGTCTCCTGAATTTAGCACACTGATGGGTCTTGACTCCTTATCCAATTTTCCAGTCTGTGTCTTTTAATTGGCACATTTAGCCCATTTACATTTAAGGTTAATATTGTTATGTGTGAATTTGATCCTGTCATTATGATGTTAGCTGGTTATTTTGCTCGTTAGTTGATGCAGTTTCTTCCTTGCATTGATGGTCTTTACAATTTGTCATGTTTTTGCAGTGGCTGATACTGGTTGTTCCTTTCCATGGTGACAAAATCTCTCAGCATTTGCTTGTCTGTAAAGGATTTTATTTCTCCTTCACTTATGAAGCTTAGTTTGGCTGGATATGAAATTGTGGGTTGAAAGTTCTTTAAGAATGTTGAATATTGGCCCCCACTCTCTTCTGGCTTGTAGGGTTTCTGCTGAGATGTCCACTGTTAATCTGATGGTCTTCCCTTTGTGGGTAACCTTACCTTTCTCTCTGGCTGCCCTTAACATTTTTTCCTTGATTTCCACCTTGGTGAATCTGACAATTATGTGCCTTGGGGTTGGTATTCTTGAGGAGTATCTTTGTGGTGTTCTCTGTATTTCCTGAATCTGAATGTTGGCCTGCCTTGCTAGATTGGGGAAGTTCTCCTGGATAATATCCTGCAGAGTGTTTTCCAACTTGGTTACATTCTCCCTGTCACTTTCAGGTACACCAATCAAACATAGAGTTGGTCTTTTCACATAGTCCTATATTTCTTGGAGGCTTTGTTTGTTTCTTTTTACTCTTTTTTCTGTACGCTTCTCTTCTCACTTCATTTTGATCTTCCATCACTGATACCCTTTCTTCCAGTTGATCGAATCTGCTACTGAAGCTTGTGCATGCGTCACGTAGTTCTCGTGCTATGGTTTTCAGCTCTATCAGGTCATTTAAGGTCTTCTCTACACTGGTTATTCCAGTTAGCCACTCGTCTCATCTTTTTTCAAGGTTTTTAGCTTCTTTGCGATGAGTTCGAACATCCTCCTTTAGCTCGGAGAAGTTTGTTATTACTGATCTTCTGAAACATAGTTCTGTCAACTTGTCAAAGTTATTCTCCATCCAGCTTTGTTCCGTTGCTGGTGAGGAGCTGTGATCCTTTGGAGGAGAAGAGGCATTCTGGTTTTTAGAATTTTCAGCTTTTCTGCTCTGGTTTGTCCCCATGTTTGTGGTTTTATCTACCTTTGGTCTTTGATGATGGTGACATACAGATGGGGTTTTGGTGTGGATGTCCTTTTTTGTTGATGTTGATTCTATTCCTTTCTGTTTGTTAGTTTTCCTTGCAACAGTCAGGTCCCTCAGCTGCAGGTCTGCTGGAGTTTGCTGGAGGTCCACTCCAGACCCTGTCTGCCTGGGTATCACCAGCAGAGGCTGCAGAACAGCAAATATTGCAGAACGGCAAATATTGCGGAACAGCAAATATTGCTGCCTGAGCCTTCCTCTGGAAGCTTCATCTCAGAGGGGCACCTGGCTGTACGAGGTGTCAATCAGCCCCTACTGGAAGGTGTCTCCCCGTTAGGCTACTCGGGGGTCAGGGACCCACTTGAGGAGGCTGTCTGTCCGTTCTCAGATCTCAAACATCTTGCTGGGAGAACCACTGTTCTCTTCAGAGCTGTCAGACAGGGATGTTTAAGACTGCAGAAGTTTCTGTTGCCTTTTGTTCAGCTATACCCTGCCCCCAGAGGTGGAGTCTACAGAGGCAGGCAGGCCTCATTGAGTTGCAGTAGGCTCCATCCTGTTCGAGCTTCCTGGCCACTTTGGTTGCCTACTCAAGCCTCAGCAATGGCGGACGCCCCTCCCGCAGCCATGCTTGCCACCTCGCAGTTCAATCTCAGACTAGCAGTGAGCAAGGCTCCGTAGGCATAGGACCCCCTGAGCCAGGCATGGGGTATAGTCTCCTGGTGTGCCATTTGCTAAGACTGTTGGAAAAGTGCAGTGTTTAGGTGGCAGTATCCCAATTTTCCCGGTAGAGTCTTTCACGGCTTCCCTTGGCTAGGAAAGGGAAATCCCTGGACCCCTTGCACTTCTCTGGTGAGGCAATGCCCCACCCTGCTTTGGCTCACCCTCTGTGGGCTACACCTACTTTCCAGCCAGTCCCATTGAGGTGAACCAGGTACCTCAGTTGGAAATGCAGAAGTCACCCATCTTTTGCATCGATCATGCTGGGAGCTGCAGACTGGAGCTGTTCCTATTTGGCCATCTTGGGAGAAACATCCATATTGGCTATTATTAAAGTCAGAACAGGTGCTCAAACTACTGCAGAGAAAAAGGAACACTTTTATGCTGTTGGTGGTGATGTAAATTTAGTTCAGCCACTGGGGAAAGCAGTTTGGAGATTTCACAGAGAACTTAAAATGGAGCTACCATTGGCTGGGTACGGTGGCTCACGCCTGTAATCCCAGCAATTGGGGAGGCCAAGGTGGGTGGATCACCTGATCACCTGAGGCCAGGAGTTCAAGACCAGCCTGACCAACATGGTGAAACCCCGTCTCTAGCAAAAAATTCAAAAATTAGCCGAGGATGATGGTAGGTACCTGTAATCCTAGCTACTTGGGTGCTGAGGCAGGAGAATCACTTGAAACCTGAGAGGTGGAGTTTTGCAGTGAGCCGAGATTGTGCCATCTGCACTCCAGCCTGGGTGACAGAGTGAGACTCCATCTTAAATTAAAAAAAAAAAAAAAAAAAGGAAAAAGCTACCCTTTGACCCAGCAATCCCATTATTGGGTATATACCCAGAAGAAAGTAAATTGTTCTACCAAAAAGACACATGCAGTCATATGTTCATTGTCATGCTATTCACAATAACAAAGTCATGGAATCAACCTAGGTGCCTGCTAGTGGTTGACTCAATTAAGAAAATGTGGTACATATACATCATGGAATACTATGTAGCCATAAACAATGAAGTCACATCCTTTGCAGCAATATGGATGCAGCTGGAGGCCATCATCCTAAGTGAATTAATGCAGGAACAGAAAACCAAATACTGCATGTTCTCGCTTGTAAGGGACTGGTAAAAATGGAATACACATTGACAAATAGATGGGAACAGTTGACACTGGGGGAGTACTAGAGAGAGGAGGGAATAAGGGGGGAATAGTTTGAAAAACTACCTATGGGGTATGCTTACTACATGGGTGATGAGATCTTTCATACCCCAAATTCCAGCATCATACAATATATCATGTAACAACCTACACATGTACTCCTTTAATCTAAAGTGAAAGAAAAAAAAAGAAAGAAAATGGTGACCAAGGCAGGACCCAAAGACAGAACCTTGTGATGCTTTGTTCATCAGAGGGGGAAATAACACTGAGAGGATTTCTTGGGTGCAATTTCCCTATTCAAAGTAGTTAAAGAGTTTTGGCTAAAAGGGTGAATTTAAAGCCAGGGATCCTCCAGGCTGCTGATGGCTGCCTCCATGAAAAGACAATGCCACTTGATTAGAGGGGAAGAAAAGAAAATATAAAAAATAGAAACCAAGTCAAGCAAGCCTGGCTTTAAGAGTGGATAGTTTCTCTCCCAATCTGCCTAGGTCTGGGTGCCAATAATGTAGCAGATCAAAAGGAGAAATTTTTTTTCTAAAACTTCAAGGGAAACACAAGCCAAGAAATGGATTAACTCTCTGAAGTTATCTAGAATTCCATGCTTAGTAGAAGCTGGACCTGAAAAGATACTCTTTTATAAGGTCACTCAGATCTTTTTCAGAGGAGAATTATTTTTGCTCTTCTGGGCAGTGTTTGCGAAACATTTCTGCAGAATTATTGTCTCTTGTGACAGAAAAGGACCTACAATAACTTATGGATGGTAGAGCTGTGATACCTTGGGATGAAAATCACCTTATCTGGAGTGTTTGAGAAGGGATTCACATTGATTGTATACAACCTGTTAATTTCCATATAATTCTATAGTAAGTTATAACTTTAGTTCTGCCTGCTGGAGAAATGAGGTCTTCATGTGGAGTAGAAACATGTGGGTGAATGTTTTATTCTGCGAAAAACTCACAAGAACTGGGAGGATTAAAGGATATATGGATACTACCTCTAAAAGTCAGATGCATTTAGAATGCAACTTTCATGAGTTATTTAGTTAGTCCTCTAATTTTGGGAGTAAAAATAAATGAAGGGGTGTGTGTGTGCGTGTGCGTGTGCGTGTGCATGCACACATGTTGTTTTGAACAGGAAGTTCAGTGAGGATTGAGAACACTATATATTACTCTGTAGCCAGTTTCAGGGTAAACGAATCTTAACCTTTGAGAATGACAGTGTTGGAAAGGAGAGTAAAGCTGGCTGGCCATCTGGGACTTTTATGGAACAACTCATGGGGATTCTTCATATGAAGGAGTATCTGGGGATTTGGAAGTAATTAAACACATTTGAGATCATGTAACTTTAAAAAATGCCTTATAATACCTACAGCCGTAGCTACTTGAGAGGCTGAGGCAGGAGGATTGCCTGAGCTCAGGAGTTCAAGCTGCACTCCAGCCTGGGTGACAGACCCCATCTCTTAGGAAATTCCTTATACTTTATAGAATCTTAGATTTTAGAGAACATTTACTAAATATTTCATAAATGAGAGAATTGTGACCTAGACAGATAAAGAAACTTCCTCAAGGTCATACTGCTGGCCAGTGGCAGGGCTTGGCTAGAGCCCAGGTCTTCCAGTGTCCAGGCTGGTCCTGTTCATTCCTACTGCACTGCACCACACCATTTTCAACTTCCTCTTCTCTGTTCACCGCTTATAGTTCCCCTTCAGCCATAGCCACAGAAGAACAAAAATATAATGGAGTCTTACTTGCTAACAGGTGGTATCCTATGTAGGCCTCAGCCCATGGTCCATCATCATATCACCCTCACTCCATTCTCCTCAACTCCCATTCTTGTCAGGCCTCATCCTGGGCCTCCACTTAGATGAGACTTGTCTTGAATGACTAGAAATTCAGTATAAAAGCTTTGAATTCTAAGGACTACCCACTTCCTTTCTTAAAGTGTTGAGAAAAATTTCCTAGTTTTTGAAACATGTAGCTGCCTAGTCCTTGGAAAATGACCTCTGTAACACCACTGTAGTTGTGGGGGCAGAAATATAATAAAATGGAGGACTATGGGTTATTCTAGAATGAATACTGAATGGGTGGAGGGCCAAGGGAGAGTCATGCATATTTACTAATTCTTGATTAACTTCATTGTACAACAGATTGCTCACATAATGAGGCACCTCATGTGTTTTACATTTTTTTTTCCAAATTAAATGAAGTCTCAGGGCTGCTTCTGCAGCCAGATAGTTTTTGACCTTCTGTCACTTAAACTTTGGGTCACATGATCGTCAGTGTATTTTAGGATTGGCTCTGTCAGTATATAAACACTAGAAAGGATGAATATTTTGAAAAATGTTATGCCATTGATGCTCATTAGTGAAGACTTACTACACTTCAGACTGCCTCATAGAGGGCCACTGTAGAGTCAAGAAATGCAAGGACGGTTTTTGATTGTCAAATCCAACTCCTTCCTTCTGTAGAAGGGGGAAAGCTAGATCTACAAAAGGGTTAAATGGCCTCAAGGTTCACCCAGTTGTAACATACGCCAGAATTCCTTTCCTTTTTAAAGCTGAATAATACTTTACTGAATACGTGTACCACATTTTGTTTGTTCATCCGTCTGTCGACGGGCACTTGGGTTGCTTCCATGTTTTAGCTGTTGTGAATAATGCCGCTATGAACATGAGTGTAAAAATATCACCTTGTATCTTTCGTTTCCTTTAGGTCTATTACATAGAAGTTGAATTACCGTATTCTGTGGTAAATCTCTTCATTCTTTGAGAATCCAACATACTGTTTTCCACAGCAACTGCACCATTTTGCATTTCCACCAGCAGTGCACAAGTGTTCTAATATCGTCGTATCCTCTACATATTTTCTACTTTATTGATAGTTTGCTTCATATTTTGATCCTAATCTATCTATTCTTTCTTCTCTCTGCAGTTTTTGAGTTTAATTTTTATGGTATTTGAAAGCTCATCACTAAATTTTTCAATGAGTACTTCTTAAAGATATTTTCTTTTTTAAAAACTATATTTTTAATTTTTGTGGGTACATACTCGCAGGGTATGTGAGATTTTAATACAGGCATGCAATGTGTAATAATATCAGGGTAAATCCATCACTTCAAGTGTTTATCCTTTGTATTATAAACAATCCAGTTATAATGTTGTAGTTATTTTAAAATGCACAACTTAATTATTGACTAAAGTCACACAATTGTGCTATCAAATACTAGATCCTATCCATTATATAGAACTATTTTTTTGTACCCATTAACCATTCCCACTTTGCTCCCAAACCCCTATTACCCTTTCCAGCCTCTGGTAACCATCCTTCTACTTTTTATCTCAATTAGTTAAATGGTTTTAATTTTTAACTTCCATAAATAAGTGAGAAGATGCAAAGCTTGTCTTTCTGTGCCTGCCTAGTTTCACTTAACAGAATGATCTCCAGTTCCAGCCATGTTGTTGCAAATGACAGGATCTCATTCTTTTTTATGGCTGAACAGTACTCCATTGTGTATTTGTACCATATTTTCTTTTTTTTTTTTGACTTTTTGTATTTATTTTTATTTATTTATTTTCTTTTTTTTTTTCCATAATTTTTTTTATTATACTTTAGGGTTTTAGGGTACATGTGCACAATGTGCAGGTTTGTTACATATGTATCCATGTGCCATGTTGATTTCCTGCACCCATTAACTCATCATTTAGCATTAGGTGTATCTCCTAATGCTGTCCCTCCCCCCTCCCCCAACCCCACAACAGTCCCTGCAGTGTGATGTTCCCCTTCCTGTGTCCATGAGTTCTCATTGTTCAATTCCCACCTATGAGTGAGAACATGCAGTGCTTGGTTTTTTGTCCCTGCGATAGTTTACTGAGAATGATGTTTTCCAGTTTCATCCATGTCCCTACAAAGGACACGAACTCATCATTTTTTATGGCTGCATAGTATTCCATGGTGTATATGTGCCACATTTTCTTAATCCAGTCTATCGTTGTTGGACATTTGGGTTGGTTCCAAGTCTTTGCTATTGTGAATAGTGCCGCAATAAACATACGTGTGCATGTGTCTTTATAGCAGCATGATTTATAGTCCTTTGGGTATATACCCAGTAATGGGATGGCTGGGTCAAATGGTATTTCTAGTTCTAGATCCCTGAGGAATCGCCACACTGACTTCCACAATGGTTGAACTAGTTTACAGTCCCACCAACAGTGTAAAAGTGTTCCTGTTTCTCCACATCCTCTCCAGCACCTGTTGTTTCCTGATTTTTTAATGATGGCCATTCTAACTGGTGTGAGATGGTATCTCACTGTGGTTTTGATTTGCATTTCTCTGATGGCCAGTGATGATGAGCATTTCTTCATGTGTTTTTTGGCTGCATAAATGTCTTCTTTTGAGAAGTGTCTGTTCATGTCCTCTGCCCACTTTTTGATGGGGTTGTTTGTTTTTTTCTTGTAAATTTGTTTGAGTTCATTGTAGATTCTGGATATTAGCCCTTTGTCAGATGAGTAGGTTGCAAAAATTTTCTCCCATTCTGTAGGTTGCCTGTTCACTCTGATGATAGTTTCTTTTGCTGTGCAGAAGCTCTTTAGTTTAATGAGATCCCATTTGTCAATTTTGGCTTTTGTTGCCTTTGCTTTTGGTGTTTTAGACATGAAGTCCTTGCCCACGCCTATGTCCTGAATGGTATTGCCTAGGTTTTCTTGTAGGATTTTAATGGTTTTAGGTCTAACATATAAGTCTTTAATCCATCTTGAATTAATTTTTGTATAAGGTGTAAGGAAGGGATCCAGTTTCAGCTTTCTACATATGGCTAGCCAGTTTTCCCAGCACCATTTATTAAATAGGGAATCCTTTCCCCATTTCTTGTTTTTGTCAGGTTTGTCAAAGATCAGATAGTTGTAGCTATGTGGCATCATTTCTGAGGGCTCTGTTCTGTTCCATTGATCTATGTCTCTGTTGTGGTACCAGTACCACGCTGTTTTGGTTACTGTAGCCTTGTAGTATAGTTTGAAGTCAGGTAGCGTGATGCCTCCAGCTTTGTTCTTTTGGCTTAGGATTGACTTGGCGATGCGGGCTCTTTTTTGGTTCCATATGAACTTTAAAGTAGTTTTTTCCAATTCTGTGAAGAAAGTCATTGGTAGCTTGATGGGGATGGCATTGAATCTATAAATGACCTTGGGCAGTATGGCCATTTTCACGATATTGATTCTTCCAACCCATGAGCACGGAATGTTCTTCCATTTGTTTGTATCCTCTTTTATTTCATTGAGCAGTGGTTTGTAGTTCTCCTTGAAGAGGTCCTTCACATCCCTTGTAAGTTGGATTCCTAGGTATTTTATTCTCTTTGAAGCAATTGTGAATGGGAGTTCACTCATGATTTGGCTCTCTGTTTGTCTGTTATTGGTGTACAAGAATGCTTGTGATTTTTGTACATTAATTTTGTATCCTGAGACTTTGCTGAAGTTGCTAATCAGCTTAAGGAGATTTTTGGCTGAGACAATGGGGTTTTCTAGATATACAATCATGTCATCTGCAAACAGGGACAATTTGACTTCCTCTTTTCCTAGTTGAATACCCTTTATTTCCTTCTCCTGCCTGATTGCTCTGGCCAGAACTTCCAGCACTATGTTGAATAGGAGCGGTGAGAGAGGGCATCCCTGTCTTGTGCCAGTTTTCAGAGGAAATGCTTCCAGTTTTTGCCCATTCAGTATGATATTGGATGTGCGATACGTCCCATCAATACCTAATTTATTGAGAGTTTTTAGCATGAAGGGTTGTTGAATTTTGTCAAAGGCCTCTTCTGCATCTATTGAGATAATCATGTGGTTTTTGTCTTTGGTTCTGTTTATATGCTGGATTACATTTATTGATTTGCGTGTGTTGAACCAGCCTTGCATCCCAGGGATGAAGCCCACTTGATCATGGTGGATAAGCTTTTTGATGTGCTGCTGGATTCGGTTTGCCAGTATTTTATTGAGGATTTTTGCATCAATGTTCATCAAGGATATTGGTCTGAAATTCTCTTTTTTGGTTATGTCTCTGCCAGGTTTTGGTATCAGGACGATGCTGGCTTCATAAAATGTGTTAGGGAGGATTCCCTCTTTTTCTATCGATTGGAATAGTTTCAGAAGGAATGGTACCAGTTCCTCCTTGTACCTCTGGTAGAATTCAGCTGTGAATCCATCAGGTCCTGGACTCTTTTTGGTTGGTAAGCTATTGATTATTGCCACAATTTCAGAACCTGTTATTGGTCTATTCAGAGATTCAACTTCTTCCTGGTTTAGTCTTGGGAGGGTGTATTTGTCGAGGAATTTATCCATTTCTTCTAGATTTTCTAGTTTATTTGCATAGAGGTGTTTGTAGTATTCTCTGATGGTAGTTTGTATTTCTGTGGGATCGGTGGTGATATCCCCTTTTTCATTTTTTATTGCATCTATTTGATTCTTCTCTCTTTTCTTCTTTATTAGTCTTGCTAGCGGTCCATCAATTTTGTTGATCTTTTCAAAAAACCAGCTCCTGGATTCATTAATTTTTTGAAGGGTTTTTTGTGTCTCTATTTCCTTCAGTTCTGCTCTGATTTTAGTTATTTCTAGCCTTCTGCTAGCTTTTGAATGTGTTTGCTCTTGCTTTTCTAGTTCTTTTAATTGTGATGTTAGGGTGTCAATTTTGGATCTTTCCTGCTTTCTCTTGTGGGCATTTAGTGCTATAAATTTCCCTCTACACACTGCTTTGAATGTGTCCCAGAGATTCTGGTATGTTGTGTCTTTGTTCTCGTTGGTTTCAAAGAACATCTTTATTTCTGCCTTCATTTCGTTATGTACCCAATAGTCATTCAGGAGCAGGTTGTTCAGTTTCCATGTAGTTGAGCGGTTTTGAGTGAGTTTCTTAATCCTGAGTTCTAGTTTGATTGCACTGTGGTCTGAGAGACAGTTTGTTATAATTTCTGTTCTTTTACATTTGCTGAGGAGAGCTTTACTTCCAACTATGTGGTCAATTTTGGAATAGGTGTGGTGTGGTGCTGAAAAAAATGTATATTCTGTTGACTTGGGGTGGAGAGTTCTGTAGATGTCTATTAGGTCCACTTTATGTAGAGCTGAGTTCAATTCCTGGATATCCTTGTTAACTTTCTGTGTCGTTGATCTGTCTAATGCTGACAGTGGGGTGTTAAAATCTCCCATTATTATTGTGTGGGAGTTTAAGTCCCTTTGTAGGTCACTGAGAACTTGCTTTATGAATCTGGGTGCTCCTGTGTTGGGTGCATATATATTTAGGATAGTTAGCTCTTCTTGTTGAATTGATCCCTTTACCATTATGTAATGGCCTTCTTTGTCTCTTTTGATCTTTGTTGGTTTAAAGTCTATTTTATCAGAGACTAGGATTGCAACCCCTGCCTTTTTTTGTTTTCCAGTTGCTTGATAGATCTTCCTCCATCCCTTTATTTTGAGTCTATGTGTGTCTCTGCACGTGAGATGGGTTTCCTGAATACAGCACACTGATGGGTCCTGACTCCTTATCCAGTTTGCCAGTCTGTGTCTTTTGATTGGAGCATTTAGCCCATTTACATTTAACGTTAATATTGTTATGTGTGAATCTGATCCTGTCATTATGATGTTAGTTGGTTATTTTGCTCGTTAGTTGCTATTGTTTCTTCCTAGCCTCGCTGGTCTTTACAATTTGGCATGTTTTTGCAGTGGCTGGTACCGGTTGTTCCTTTCCATGTTTAGTGCTTCCTTCAGGAGCTCTTTTAGGGCAGGCCTGGTGGTGACAAAATCACTCAGCGTTTGCTTGTCTGTAAAGTATTTTATTTCTCCTTCACTTATGAAGCTTAGTTTGGCGGGATAGCAAATTCTGGGTTGAAAATTCTTTTCTTTAAGAATGTTGAATATCGGCCCCCACTCTCTTCTGGCTTGTAGAGTTTCTGCTGAGAGATCAGCTGTTAGTCTGATGGGCTTCCCTTTGTGGGTAACCCGACCTTTCTCTCTGGCTGCCCTTAACATTTTTTCCTTCATTTCAACTTTGGTGAATCTGACAATTATGTGTCTTGGAGTTGCCCTTCTCGAGGAGTATCTTTGTGGCGTTCTCTGTATTTCCTGAATCTGAATGCTGGCCTGCCTTGCTAGATTGGGGAAGTTCTCCTGGATAATATCTTGCAGAGTGTTTTCCAACTTGGTTCCATTCTCCCCATCATTTTCAGGTACACCAATCAGACGTAGGTTTGGTCTTTTCACATAGTCCCAAATTTCTTGGAGGCTTTGTTCATTTCTTTTTATTCTTTTTTCTCTAAACTTCCCTTCTCTCTTCATTTCATTCATTTCATCTTCCATCAGTGATACCCTTTCTTCCAGTTGATCGCATCTGCTACTGAGGCTTCTGCAATCTTCGCGTAGTTCTCGAAACTTGGCTTTCAGCTCCATCAGCTCCTTTAAGCCCTTCTCTCCATTGGTTATTCTAGTTATCCATTCTTCTAATATTTTTTCAAAGTTTTTAACTTCTTTGCTATTGTTTTGAATTTCCTCTCATAGCTCAGAGTAGTTTGATCGTCTGAAGCCTTCTTCTCTCAACTCATCAAAGTCATCCTCCATCCAGCTTTGTTCCGTTGCTGGTGAGGAACTGCGTTCCTTTGGAGGAGGAGAGGTGCTCTGTTTTTTAGAGTTTCCAGTTTTTCTGCTCTGTTTTTTCCCCATCTTTGTGGTTTTATCTACTTTTGGTCTTTGATGATGGTGACGTACAGATGAGTTTTTGGTGTGGATGTCCTTTCTGTTTGTTAGTTTTCCTTCTACCAGACAGGACCCTCAGCTGCAGGTCTGTTGGAGTTTACTAGAGGTCCACTCCAGACCCTGTTTGGCTGGGTGTCAGCAGCGGTGGCTGCAGAACAGCGGATTTTCGTGAGACCACAAATTCAGCTGTCTGATAGTTCGTCTGAAAGTTTTGTCTCAGAGGAGTACCCGGTTGAATGAGGTGTCAGTCTGTCCCTACTGGGGGGGTGCCTCCCAGTTAGGCTGCTCATCGGTGAGGGACCCACTTTAGGAGGCAGTCTGTCCGTTCTCAGATCTCCAGCTGCGTGCTGGGAGAACCACTACTCTCTTCAAAGCTGTCAGTCAGACAGGGACCTTTAAGTCTGTGGAGGTTCTTGCTGAGTTTTTGTTTGTCTGTGCCCTGCCCCCAGAGGTGGAGCCTACAGAGGCAGGCAGGCCTCCTTGAGCTGTGGTGGGCTCCACCCAGTTCGAGCTTCCTGGCTGCTTTGTTTACCTAAGCAAGCCTGGGCAATGGCGGGCGCCCCTCCCCCAGCCTCGCTGCCGCCTTGCAGCTTGATCTCAGACTGCTGTGCTAGCAATCAGCGAGACTCCTTGGGCACAGGACCCTCCGAGCCAGGTGCAGGACACAATCTCCTAGTGTGCCGTTTTCCAGGCCCATTGGAAAAGCGCAGTATTGGGGTGGGACTGACCCGATATTCCAGGTGCCGTCTGTTTCCCCTTTCTTTGACTAGGAAAGGGAACTCCCTGACCCCTTGCACTTCCCGGGTGAGGCAATGCCTCGCCCTGCTTCGGCTCGCGCACAGTGCGCTTCACCGACTGTCCTGCACCCACTGTTAGGCACTCCCTAGTGAGATGAAACCGGTACCTCAAGCAGAAATGCAGAAATCACCCGTCTTCTGTGTCGCTGGGGCTGGGAGCTGGAGACCGGAGCTGTTCCTATTCGGCCATCTTGGCTCCACCCTGTACCATATTTTCTTTATCCACTCATCTGTTGATGGACACTTAATGTTATTTCCAAATCTTGGCAATTGCGAAGAGTGCTACAATGAACGTGGGAGTGCATGTATCTCTTTGCTACACTGATTTCATTTCCTTTGGGTATATACCCAGCAGTGGGATTGCTGGATCACATGGTAGGTTTGTTTTTAGTTTTTCAAGGAACATGCAAACTGTTCTCCATAGCGGTAGTATTAATTTACATGCCCATCAATAGTATTTGAGTGTTCCCTTTCCTCCTTGTCCTCGTCAGCATTCGTTATTGGCTGTCTTTTGGATAAAAGACATTTAAACTATGGTGAGATGACATCATTGTGCTTTTGATTTCCATTTCTCTGATCAGTGATGTTGAGCACCATTTAATATACCTATGTGCCGTTTGTGTATCTTCTTTTGAGAGATGTCTATTCAGATCTTTTCTCCATTTTTTTGATTGGATTATTAGATTTTTTTAATAGAGTTATTTGAGCTCCTTGTATATTCTGGTTATTGTTCCCTTGTCAGATGGATAGTTTGCAAATATTTTCTCCCGTTCTGTGGGTTATCTCTTCATTTTGTTATTTCCTTTGCTGTGCAGAAGTTTTTTAAACTTGATGTGACATCATGTGTCAATTTTCGCTTTGGTTTCCTGTGCTTGTGGCATATTACTCAAGAAATCCTTGCACAGCCCATTGCCCTGGAGAGATTGTTTCCTTTGCTGTGCAGGGTTTTTTTTTTTTTTTTTTTGAGACGGAGTCTTGCTCTTTCACCCAGGCTGGAGTGCGGTGGTGTGATCTCCGCTCACTGCAAGCTCCGCCTCCCGGGTTCACGCCATTCTCCTGCCTCAGCCTCTCCGAGTAGCTGGGACTACAGGCGCCCGCCACCACGCCCGGCTAATTTTTTGTATTTTTAGTAGAGACGGGGTTTCACCATGGTCTCGATCTCCTGACCTCGTGATCCACCCGCCTCGGCCTCCCAAAGTGGCTGTGCAGGTTTTTAATGTGATATGATACCACATTTTTGCTTTGGTTGGCTGTGGTTGTGGGGTATTACTCAAGAAATCCTTGCCCAGTCTAATGTCCTGGAGAGTTTCCCAAAAGTTCTTGTAGTAGATTGGTAGTTTGAGGTCTTAGATTTAATTCTTTAACCTATTTTAAATTGATTTTTGTATATGGTGAGAAATAGAGGTCTAGTTTCATTCTTCTGCATACCGATATCCTGTTTACCCAGCACTATTTATTGAAGAGACTATTCTTTTCCCCATGTATGTTCTTGGTGACTTTGTAAAAAAATGAATTCTCTGTAGATTTATGGATTTGTTTGAGTTCTCTATTCTGTTCCATTAGTCTACGTGTTTGTTTTTCTGCCAGCACCAGAGTGTTTTGGTTATTATATTTCTGTAGTATAATTTGAAGTCAGGTAATGTGATTCCTCCAGTTAGTTCTTTTTGCTCAGGATAGCTTTGGCTATTTTGGGTCTTTTGTGGTTCCATATAAATTAAAGGATTGTGTTTTCTATATCTGCAGAATGTGATAGTGAGGGGTGAAGCCAGCTGGACTTCCTGGGTCAAGTGGGGACTAGAAGAACTTTTCTGTCTAGCTAAAGGATTGTAAAAGCACCAATCAGCGCTCTGTGTCTAGCTAAAGGATTGTAAACACACCAATCAGCACTCTGTAAAATCACACCAATCAGTGCTCTGTAAAATGGAACCAATCAGCAGGATATGGGTGGGGCCAAATAAGGGAATAAAAGCTGGCCACCTGAGCCAGCAGCAGCAACCAGCTCAGGGTCCCCTTCCATGCTGTGGAAGCTTTGTTCTTTCGCTCTTCACAATAAATCTTGCTGCTGCTCACTCCTTGGGTCAGCACTAACTTTATGAGCTGTAACACTCACTGTGAGCGTCTGTGGCTTCACTCCTGAAGTCAGCGAGACTGTGAACCCACCAGAAGGAAGAAACTCTGGATACATCTGAACATCTGAAGGAACAAACTCTAGACACACCATCTTTAAGAACTGTAATACTCACTGTGAGGGTCTGTGGCTTCATTCTTGAAGTCAGCAAGACCAAGAACCCACCGGAAGGAACCAATTCCAGACACAATAGGAGTTTTGATAGGTATTGCATTGAATCTGTAGATTGCTTTGGGTATTACAGACATTTTAACAATATTGATTCTTTGAATCTATGATTATGGAATATCTGTCCACTTTTGGTGTTCTTTTCAATTTCTTTCATCAAGGTGTTAAAGGTTTTATTTTAGAGATCATTTATTTCTTTGGATTAAATTCCTACAATTTAAAAAAAAATTTGTAGCTATTGCAAGAGGGTGAAAAAAACTAATAAAAAAGTGTAGCTTTTGTAATTGGGATTACTTTATTTTTCAGACTGTTCACTATTGGCATATAGAAATGCTGATTTTCATATGTTGATTTTGTATCCTGCAACTTTACTAAATTTATCAGTTCTATTTTTTTGGGGTATAGTCTTTAGGTTTTTCCAAATATAACATCATATTATCTGAAAACAAGGATAATTTGGCTTCTTTCTTTCCAATTTGGATGCCCTTTTTTCTATTGTCTGATTTCACTAGCTAGGACTTCTAGTACTATACTGAATCATAGTGGTGAAAATGGAAATCTTTGGCATGTTCCAAATCTTAGAGGGAAGGCTTTTTCCATTTGTATCCATTCAGTATGATACTGTTGTATATGGCTTTTACTTTGTTGAGGTATACTCAGTTATTTTGAGGGCTTTTATCATGAAGGTATGTTGAATGTTATTAAATGCTTTTTCAACATCAATTGAAATGATCATATAGCTTTTGTCCTTCATTCTGTCGACATGATGTATCACATTTCTTGATTTGCATGTGTTGAACCATCCTTGCATCTCAGGGATTAATCCCACTTGGTCATGTGAATGATGTTTTTTAATGTATTGTTGAATTCAGTTTGCTAATATTTTATTGAGGGATTTTGCATTAATGTTCATCACGATACTGGCCTGTAGTTTGCTTTTGCTGATGTGTCTTTGTCTGGTTTTGGTAGAAGAGTAATACTGGCCTAGTAAATGAGTTTGGTTTTCTCCTCTTTTATTTTTGGAAAGAGATTGAGTAGGATTTGTAATAGTTTTTTAAATGCTTGGTAGAATTCAGTAGTGAAGCTCTTGGGTGCTGGGCTTTTCTCTGCTGAAAGAGTTTTATTAAGGCTTTGATCTCATCACTTGTTTTTGGTATGTTCAGGTTTTGAATTTTCAATGTTCAATCTTGGTAGGTTGTATGTATCTAATAATTTATCAGTCTCTTCTAGGTTTCCCAATTTATTGGAATATAGTTGCTCTTAGCAGCCCTTAATGATCTTTGAAATTTCTGAGCTATCGGTTGTAGTATCTCTTTTTCCTTCTCTGACTGATTGTTCTCTCTTTGTTTTTTAGTCTGGTTAAAGGTTTGTTAATTTTGTTTATCTTTCCAAAAAGCAACTTGTGTTGCATTGTTCTTTCGTATTGTTTCCTTTGAATTTCATTAGTTTCAATTTCATTTATTCCTTCTCCTTACAATTTTTCTCCTAACTTTGGGTTTGGGTGGCTCCTTCTCTTCTAGTTCTTTAAGATCCATTGTAGGTAGTTTATTTGAAGTTTTTCTTTTTTGATGTAGGCACTTACAGCTATAAACGTCTCAGTACTGCTTTTGTTGTATACCATGGATTTTGATTTATTCTATTTCCTTTACCATTTGTTGCAAGAAAATTTTCAATTTTCTTAATTTCTTCATTGACCCATTGATCATTCAGGAGCATATGATTTAACTTCCACGTTTGTATAATTTCCAAAATTCTTCTTATTGTTGATATCTAGTTTTATTCCATTGTGATAAGAGAAAATACTTAATATTATTTCATGTTCTGAATGTTTTAAGACTGGTTTTGTGACTGAACATATGGTCTGTCCTTGGATTCAGAAGCCATTGGATGAAATGTTCTGTAAATATCTATTAGGTCCATTTGTTCTATAGTGCAGATTCAGTCAGATATTTCTTTGTTGATTATCTGCCTAGATAACCTCTCCAATGCTAAAAGTGGGGTGTTGAAGTCCTCAGTTGTTAATGTATTTGTGTCTAACTCTCTCTTAAGCTGTAGTAATATTTGTGTCATATATCTGGGTGCTCCAGTGATGGGTATCTACATATATTTATATTCTCTTGCTGAATTAACCCCTTTATCCGTGTATCATGAATTTCTTTGTCCATTTTTATAGTTTCTGTTTTAAAATCTATTTTTTCTTATACAAGTATATGTACTCTTGCTCTTTTATGGTCTCCATTGACATGGAATATCTTTTTCCATCCCTTTGTTTTCAGTCTATTTGTGTCTTTATAGGTGAAGTGTGTTTTAGGCAACAGATCATTGGATTTTATATTTTTATCCATATTCAGCCACTGTGTCTTTTGATTGGAGAGTGTAGTTCGTTTACATTCAATGTTATTATTGATAAGTAAGTACTTACTCCTGCCATTTTCTTATTTGTTTTCTGGTTGCTCTGTGGTTTTCTCTTCCTTCTTTTCTTCCTCTTGAGCTTCCTTTTAGTGAAGGTGATTTTCTCTGGTGATATGATTTAATTTCTTGCTTTTTATTTTTTGTGTTTCTGTTGTATGTTTTTTGATTTTAGGTTGCCATAAGGCTTGCAAATAATATATTATAACCCATTATTTTAAACTGATGACAACTTAACACTGCAAAAACAAGCAAAGAGAAAACTAGTAACTCTACACTTTACTTCATTCCCCTGCTATTTAATTTTTTGTAGTTCCTATTTGTTTCTTACTGTACTCTGTCTTGAAAAGGTGTAATTATTATTTTTGGTCAGTTCCTCTTTTAATCATTCCACTTAAGATATGAGTAGTTTATGTATCATAATTACAGTGTTATAATATTCTGAGTTTTCCTTATGTACTTGCTGTTACTAGCAGGTTTTGTGCCTTTAGATGAATTCTTAACGTTATTAGTATCCTTTTCTTTCAGATTGAAGAATTCGTTTTTGCATTTCTTGTAGGATAGGTCTGGTATTGATGAAATCCCTCAGCTTTTATTTATTCTGAGAAAGTCTTTATTTCTCCTTTATGTTTGGAAGACATTTTCACCAGATAAGCTATTCAAGTTTTTTTGTTTTCCTCCAGTGCTTTAAATAGGTCATGCCTCTCTCTCTAGGCCTATAAGGTTTCCACTGAAAAGTCTGCTGCTAGATGTATTTGAGTGCCATTGTATGTTATTTGTTTCTTTTTTCTTGCTGCTTTTAGGATCCTTTCTTTATCCTTGACCTTTGAGACTTTCACTATTAAATACCTTGAGGTAACCTTCTTTGGGTTAAGTCTGCTTGGTGTTCTATAACCTTCTTGTACTTGAATATTAATATCTTTATCCAGGTTTGGGAAGTTCTCTGTTATTTCTTTGAATAAACTTCCTACCCCTTTCTTTCTCTCTCCCTCTCTTGTGAGGCCAATAACTCTTAGATTTGCCTTTCTGAGACTGTTTTCTAGATCTTGTAGGCATGCTTCATTGTTTTTTATTCTTTTTTCTTTTGTTTCCTATGACTGTGTTTTCAAGTAGTTTGTCTCCAAACTCACTAGTTCTTTCTTCTGCTTGTTCAATTTTGCTCTTAAGAGACTGAATTCTTCAGTCTGTTAATTGCATTTTTCAGCTCTAGTGTTTCTGCTTCTAATTATTTCTTTTTGTTAAATTTGTCTAAGATTTTGAATTCCTTCTGTTATCTTGAATTTCTTTGAGTTTCCTCAGCACAGCTATTTCTGTGTCCAGCTAATTCTGTGTTTACAGAATTCCGCATCTGAAAGGTCACATGTATCTGTCTCTCCAGGATTGGTCTCCTGGTGCCTTATTTAGTTCACTTGATGAGGTCATGTTTTCCTTGGTGGTGTTGATGCTAATAGATGTTTGTCTCTAGGCATTGAAGTTTAGGTATTTATATTAGTCTTCACAGTAGGGGCTTATGTGTACCCATCCTTTTTGGGAAGGCTTTCAAGGTATTTGATGGGACTTGGGTGTTATGATGTATGTTTTTGGTCACTGAGGCCATATTTGCATTAGGGGGCACCTCAAGCCCAGTAATGTGGCTTGTGGAGACTCATAGAGGTACCATATTGGTGGTCTTGAACAAGATCTGGAAGAATCATTTGGGTTACCAGACAGAGACTCTTGTTCTCTTCCCTTACTTTTTCCCAAACAAACGGAGCCTCTTTCTCTGTGCTGAGTTGCTTGGAGCTGGGGGAGTTGTGACACAAGCACCCCTGTGGCCACCACCAATGGGACTGCACTGGGTGAGACCTGAAGCCAGCACAATAGTAGGTCATGCCCCATGCCCCAACCACTATCTGGCTACCGCCTATGTTCCCTCAGAGCCCTAGTACTCTATAATCAGCAGGTGGCAAAACCAGCCAGGCTTGTGTCCTTCCTTCAGGGTGGCAATATCCCCTCAGTCCTGACTGGATCCAGAGATGCTGTCTGGGAGCCAGGGCCTAGAGTCAGAAACCTTAGATATCTACTTGGTGTTTTATCTGACTGTGACTGAGCTGGTGCCCAAGATACAAGACAAAGTCCTTTCCATTCTTTCTTCTCTTTTCCACAAGCAGGAGTCTCTCCCCATGGCCACCACTGCTCCAGGCCTGTGGGGAGTACTGCTAGGCTATCACTGCTGTTCACTCAAGGCCCAAGGGCTCTTCAGTCAGTTTATGGTGAATGCTGCCAGGCCAGGACCCACCGTTCAGGGTAGTAGGCTCCCCTCTTGACTCAAGGCTGGTCCAGAAATACTCTCTAAGAGCCAACACCTGGAATTGGCATTCCTAATCACCTGCTTTGTGCTCTACCTCACTGTGACCTAGGTGATACCTAAGCTGCAAGACAAAGGCCCCTTTACTCTTGCCTCTGCTTTTTTCAAGCAGAAGGAGCCTCTCATCACAGCCACCACAGCTGGGAATGTGCTGGGTCTCACCTGAATCCAGCAAGTCTCAGAGTCTCACCCAAGGCCCATGGCATGTACTACCTGGCTACCATTGCTGATTATTCCAGGACCAAGGGTTCTACAGTCAGCAGTGATGAATCCTGCCAGTACTTGGTCTTTCATTCAAGGAAGTAGGTTCCTTTCTGGCCCTGGGTGTGTCTAGAAATGTCATCTGGGAGCTAGGGCCTTGAATCACAACTCTGTCTGGTGCCCCATCCTACTGTGGCTGAGCTGGTATCCAAGTTGCAAGACAGTTCTCTTTACTTTGCCTCTCCTCTCCTTAAGTGGAAGGAAGGAGTCTCTCTTGGGGCTGCAAGCTGTGCTGCCTGGGATTTGGGGAGGGCTGATGCAAGCACTCCCTTGGCTGACCTGGCTGGTGTCTCTCTGGGTCACTTGCCACCCAAATCCACTGGTTCTGAGCCCAATACAGCAACAGGACTTGCCTGGCAGTTGCAGTCTTTGTGGCTTAGGTTGTCTTTCAAGTTTAGAGCACTTAGTCCATGGTAGCAAGGGTTTCTGGAGCTCAAATTTCAACTGCTGGGATCAACAATTCCCCTCTGGCTAGGGCTGGCCTAGATGCTCCCTCTGTGTGTGTCAGCTGAGTTCTGTCTAGGTTTGCTCTCGGCTGTAACAGGACAGCACTGAGGTCCAATGTGAAGTCCCGTCATCACTGTTCTCTCCCTCCCCAAAGTGCACAGGTTCTCTGTGCCACATGGACACTGCTGGGGGATCGAGGAAGGGTGGTGTTGGTAGTTCAAGACTTACTTTCCTACCGTTTTCAGTGCCTTTTTCCATGATACTAAGTTAAAACCAGGCACTGGTTGGTCAGTTGATTTTTTCATTCTTACTTAGATGCTTCTTTTTGTAGATAGCTGTTGAATTTGTTGTTCCTGTGGGAACGTTGATCAGTGGAGGCTTCTATTCAGCCATCTTGCTCTGCCCCCTCTGAAGCTGCTTTCTTAAAGGTCTCTTTCTGACACTGGCCTGACTTACTCTAGGCCAACTGGGCCTAGATCTCCAGGTCTGCAGTTCAGTTTTTTCCTGCAATTTAAGATGTTTCTGGCCCTCTCCCTCCCTTTGGTTGTGTACACAGATTCTTGTATCCCATGTTTTCCTTTATTCTAAAATTATTTCTTTTTCTGGAATATGCCTTCAAGTAATTTTGTTAGAAAATGTGCATGGCAGATAACTTTGAGTTACTAAATTTCGGAATTTCTTCCACTTCTCCACTGACATTATAAAGAAAATTAGACTCTAGAGTGCCACTACTCACACTAGAGACCTATTCTTTCCCAGATGATCTGTATGCCTTCCTTCCTTCCTTCCTTCCTTCCTTCCTTCCTTCTCCCTCCTTCTCTCCCTTTCTTTCTTTTCTTTCTTTCGACAGAGTCTTGCTCTGTGGCCCAGGCTGGAGTGCGGTGGCGCGATCACGGCTTACTGCAAGCTCCTCCTCCCAGGCTCAAGCAGTTCTGCCTCAGCCTCCCAAGTAGCTGGGATTACAGGCGCATGCCACCATGCCCGGCTAATTGTTTTGTATTTTTAGTAGAGACGGGGTTTCACCATGTTGGCCAGGCTGGTTTCAAACTCCTGACCTCAAGTGATCTGCCCACCTCGGCCTCCCAAAGTGCTGGGATTACAGGCATGAGCCACTGTACCCGGCCACTGCCAGCCTTTCTTAAGTAATACTGCTATGTGCAATTGTTTTAATGGCTGTTTAACAGTCCATTATTTATTTAACTAAATGGTTAGTGGACACTGAGGGTTTTAAAAAAATACTTTTTCTTATAGAGCATTCTTATCTTTATTTATTAAGAGCAAACACTGGCCAGGCCTCGTGGCTCACACCTGTAATGCCAGCACTTTGGGAGGCCAAGGTGGGTGGATCACAAGGTCAGGAGTTCGCGACCAGCCTGGCCAATATAGTGAAACCCCATCTCTTCTAAAAATACAAAGGTTAACCGGGTGTGGTGTTGGGCTCCTGTAGTCCCAGCTACTCGGGAGGCTGAGGCAGAGGAGAATCACTTGAACCCAGGAGATGGAGGTTGCAGTGAGCCAAGATCGCACCACTGCACTCCAGCCTAGGTGTCAGAGCGAGACTCCATATAAAAAAAAAAAAAAAAAGCAAACTCTTAGAGATTTATGTATAAAATATAAAGTACTGGTCTATGTACTTTATATGTATTAACTGCTTTATTCCTACAGTAACTCGAGGACATTGTTTGTTGTTGTTATGTCCATTTTTCAGATGAAGAAATTGAGGGATAGAGAGGTTACATGACTTCAAGACGGTTTGTAAATGGCAAAGTTAGGATTGAACTCAAGCAGTTTAGCTCAAAAGTCCCTGCTTTTAACCCCTATGCTGTTATTTCCTTAGCATAAATTCCTGAAAGTGGAATTGAGGGGTCACAAAGAGTATCCCATTTTTATTAAAAAAAAAATAAGTACTCTTGGTGGGGTTTTACTTAAGCACATAGAAAGTAGAACTTCAGTGGTGATGTAATCTGAGGTTTTGAGTTGGATAATGAAAAATCTAGAGACTGGCTTAAGGGTAGCTCAGAGGGATTCTAGGTGTTAAAGGACCCAGCTCTGAGAGTTGAAGGAATCCTATCCATTTAAAATTCTGTAGGGGAAAATTGCTTTCTCTGCTAGCAAAAGTCCATTTCATCATCTCTGCCTTGTAGGGAGCTTTATGTTTTCCTGTCTATTCCTTGGAGAGGGAGGAAAAAACAAACAGAATAAAAAATGAGGTTAACTATGGCCTTGCATTTGTACCACGCTGAAAATGGCATTTGGAGCATGTCATCTGAGCTCATGCTTGTAGATACCCCTTGAAAAGTAGAATCCATGGCTTCTGTGATTTTTATTTTAAAAAGATTTCTTCAAAGAGAATAAAATACCTAGGAATCCAACTTACAAGGGATGTGAAGGACCTCTTCAAGGAGAACTACAAACCACTGCTCAATGAAATAAAAGAGGATACAAACAAATGGAAGAACATTCCATGCTCATGGGTTGGAAGAATCAATATCGTGAAAATGGCCATACTGCCCAGGGTCGTTTATAGATTCAGTGCCATCCCCATCAAGCTACCAATGACTTTCTTCACAGAATTGGAAAAAAACTACTTTAAAGTTCATATGGAACCAAAAAAGAGCCCGCATCGCCAAGTAAATCCTAAGCCAAAAGAACAAAGCTGGAGGCATCACGCTACCTGACTTCAAACTATACTACAAGGCTACAGTAACCAAAACAGCATGGTACTGGTACCACAACAGAGACACAGATCAATGGAACAGAACAGAACCCTCAGAAATAATGCCGCATATCTACAACTATCTGATCTTTGACAAACCTGACAATAACAAGCAATGGGGAAAGGATTCCCTATTTAATAAATGCTGCTGGGAAAACTGGCTAGCCATAGGTAGAAAGCTGAAACTGGATCCCTTCCTTACACCTTATACAAAAATTAATTCAAGATGGATTAAAGACTTACATGTTAGACCTAAAACCATAAAAACCCTAGAAGAAAACCTAGGCATTACCATTCAGGACATAGGCATGGGCAAGGACTTCATGTCTAAAACACCAAAAGCAATGGCAACAAAAGCCAAAATTGACGAATGGGATCTAATTAAACTAAAGAGCTTCTGCACAGCAAAAGAAACTACCATCAGAGTGAACAGGCAACTTACAAAATGGGAGAAAATTTTCACAACCTACTCATCTGACAAAGGGCTAATATCCAGAATCTACAATGAACTCAAACAAATTGACAAGAAAAAAACAACCCCATCAAAAAGTGGGTAAAGGACATGAACACACACTTCTCAAAAGAAGACATTTATGCAGCCAAAAAACACATGAAAAAATGCTCATCATCACTGGCCATCAGAGAAATGCAAATCAAAACCACAGTGAGATACCATCTCACACCAGTTAGAATGGCCATCATTTAAAAGTCAGGAAACAACAGGTGCTGGAGAGGATGTGGAGAAATAGGAACACTTTTACACTGTTGGTGGGACTGTAAACTAGTTCAACGATGGTGGAAGTCAGTGTGGCGATTCCTCAGGGATCTAGAACTAGAAATACCATTTGACCCAGCCATCTCCTTACTGGGTCTATACCCAAAGGACTATAAATCATGCTGCTATAAAGACACATGCACACGTTATGTTTATTGCGGCACTATTCACAATAGCAAAGACTTGGAACCAACCCAAATGTCTAACAACGATAGACTAGATTAAGAAAATGTGGCACTTATACACCATGGAATACTATGCAGCCATAAAAAAGGATGAGTTCATGTCCTTTGTAGGGACATGGATGAAACTGGAAAACATTCTCAGTAAACTATCGCAAGGACAAAAAACCAAACACCGCATGTTCTCACTCATAGGTGGGAATTGAACAATGAGAACACATGGACACAGGAAGGGGAACATCACACTCTGGCGACTGTTGTGGGGTAGGGGGAGTGGGGAGGGATAGCATTAGGAGATACACCTAATGCTAAATGACGAGTTAATGGGTGCAGCACACCAACATGGCACATGGATACATATGTAACAAACCTGCACATTGTGCACATGTACCCTAAAACTTAAAGTACAATAAAAAAAAAAAAAGTGCTAATGTGTTTGAGGAAGTAGAACTCAAGGCACGTGAAGGGATGGGAATGTATAAGAGCCAAAGGGCTGTCAAAACACACTGCTAGCAACTTGATGTTTATAGTGAGATCCTATGGTCATTAAAGAAAGTTATTGCTAAATAGCAACTGAATTTGCCTGTTTATGGAGGAGGAATGGAGAAGGTTTTGAATTATTATTATGTATTTGTTTTCACAATTTCTGCTTCCAGACTTCTGCATGCCAAGAGATGAAACTTTCAGAAGCTGATGCTGTAAAGAATGTGGAAATTACTTATTTTTAAAGTTGGTAACAGCCAATTGGTAGCAGTAGAATATTAAGTTTGAAGGAAAAGGAAATAATCCATACAGTTTAGCAATAAACTAGCCACTGAGAGGGTTAGTGTTTAAAAATGTACAAATTAAGATTTTCTTTGAGATTAAGAAAGTATATTTTCAAGGAAGCAGTCATGAACTGGAATACAACCACCAGCCTCAATCTTTTCCTTAGTTGCTGAGTTGCACCTGAGTTGTAATTATCTCTATTGAATCAAGTTTTGTGTTTTTTGAGCAAATCTTTTCAGAATTGTGCATAGGAATGAAGAGAAGGAAAAATCAGCTGTTACTGAAGAATAGAAAGAGGAGGATGAACATTAATTCTGCAGGGCAGACTTATCAGGGTGGTAATGCTGGTGAAAATGGTCTATTGGGAGTCTCAACATTTTTTTCCTTTTAAGGAACTATTTCCATTTCTACTTGTACACATAGTACGGTGTTCTCTGTAAAAAAAAAGTGTCTAATAGGATCATACTCCCCTAGGTGGTAAAATAAATGCCAATACTTCCTTGGGATATTTAGAACCTAATAGCAAACTGTTAAGCTAAAAAAATAGTTGAAGGCAAGAAAATTTTGGGGAAAAAAGTCGAGAGACTTGGCCTTCTAAATGTCAGGATTTGTTTATTTTAGTTTTATGAGACATTGTGGTACTGGTGTAAGTACATACAAGTAGATCAATGAGATTAAATAAATCCATGAATATACCTGCACATATATGGAAACTTGATAAATAACAAATGGTTTTCAAAGGCATACGCAGAAGACATAAGAATCAATTGAAGATCTAAAGTTGGAAAACAGAATTTAGAATATAATAGGGGTTCAGCTTTACGACTTACAGAAGAGTGTCTTAACACAAAGTATAATTTAGAGGGGAAACTATTGGATAACTTCAGGTACATTCAAATTAACAACTGCTTTTAATCTAAGGTACAAAATAAAAGGTGAGCCACAAACTGAGAGAGATGTAATGCATGTAACTGGTGAAAAAATAGTATCCAGAGTATATTAAAGGACTGTTATTATTAAGACTAACAACTCAGTATAAAAATGGGAAAAAGATATCAACAAGCAATGATCAGAAATGGACAACTGAATGGCCAATAGCCTCTGACCAAGATGGTCTTAACATTCCCCTCAGCCTGACTAAACTTTAGGCAGGCTTCTTCCTGATTCTAAGCCCCCCGACTTCCCTTTTCTTAGAGCATTTACCTTGGAAAACTTCTAATTATAATTATTTCCTATGTCCCTTTGAGATACAAATCTTTTAAAAAGCCTCTCATGAGTTTTACAGTCTAAGAATTTCTTTCCGAAGGACCTGGGAGCTATCCCTTTGAAATGTAATCATCAAGGAAGATCACCCTTATCTCCCAGTCTTTGTGGAAGGGTAGGCACCTGAATTTAGTGGGCACCAATTAGCAAACACAGGTGACTTAGTCACAGAGAAAAACATTTGCAAACTGGCAAATAACTCCATGTCCTGACACATCCCACTGAGAGACCTCATTCCTAATGTTCTCTTTTCCATTAGCTCAAACGATGTTTAAAAATCATCTTTCTTCCAGTGGAAGTTGAGTTCAGACTGCATTTTGGTCTCTCTCCACTATTGGAATAGGCTTGAATAGAGTCTTTATTTTAACTTTCTCCATTCAAGTTTTGCTTCGACACCTCTGATCAGGAAAATACAAAATAAAGCTACACATGCATACGATTTAAAAGCCACCAGAATGGCAAACGTTTGTAAGATTGGAGAACAACAGGAGCTCTTCTGCAATCCTGGTGCAAATAGAAATTGGCATAATCCTTATGGGTTACAATCTGGAAATCATAGAAAAGTTGAAGCTGTGCCTATCCTCTGATGAGACTATATATCCCATTTCTAGATATATACCCTAGGGAAACTCTCACTCAGGGGTACAGGAGATATGTAGAGTAGTATTTATAGAAGCTTTGTTTGTGATGACAAAAATTGGAAACAATCTAACTGTCCACAAGGGAGATAATGGGTAACTAAATTATGGTATACCCATAAAATAGTATACTATCGAGCAGTGAATAAAGCTTGTAAATATGAAGTTGACCAAAGAAATGAAGTTGCAGGAGAATATTTATGGCATCATAGCATAAATATGGATTTTAAAAACATGCTAAATAATATATTTGTACACATCATTTAGCTCCCACTTGTAAGTGGGAACATGAGGCATTTGATTGTTTGAGTTGTTTCACTTAAGAAAATGCCTTCCAGTTCCATCTATGTTGCTGCATAAAACATTTTTTTATGGCTGAATGATATTCGTGTGTGTGTGTGTGTGTGTGTGTGTGTGTGTAACATTTTCTTTGTCCAGCTATCCGTTGATGGACAATTAGGTTGATTCCATATGTAAACCAAAAAGTATCTGAGACAGATATCAATCAATTTAGAAGTTTATTTTGCCAAGGTTAAGGGTGCACCTGGGTGACAAGTCTGTGCCTTTATCCAAAGATGCTTTTGAGGGTTTCAATATTTAAAAGGGAAAAGCAGGCTGGAGGGGAAAGAGGGAGGATATAGTCATATTACCGAATTAATACATTGCAAGAGAAAATGAGCAGGTACGGGAATAATCAATCATGTTTTCAGCTCGTGCTCAGTAAATTGGCACTTTTCATAAGATAAGGTGAACATAGAGTAGCCTCTACGGAGATTTTTAACCTCGCGTCTGTAGCTATCTGCTTACGAACAGTAGGAAAGGCAGCTTCTTACATGATTCAGTTTTCAGCTTAAATTTTTTCCCTTTGGCGTAGTGAATTGTGGTGCCAGGTTCATATTTGCCTTTCACACATGTCTTTGCTATTGTGAATAGTGCTGCAATATATGGGTACAAGTATCTTTTTGATGTAATAATTTATTTTCTTACTACCCAGTAGTGGGATTGCTGGATTGTAGGGGAATTCTAGTTTGGTTCTTTGAGAAATCTCCATAATGTTTTCCATAGAGGTGGTACTAATTTACATTTCCACCAGTGGTGTCTAAGTGTTCCCCGTGGAACAATAGACATTGGAGACTTGGGTGGGTGGGTCAAGGATGAGAAATTATGTAATTATTCGGAAGATGTTTACATTGAAAACCCAGACTACGCCACTATGCAGTATATTCATGTAACAAAACTGCACTTGTGCTTCCTAAATTTACACACGAAAATCTTATATTTCCTAGAGATCCATACATATTACTGTGTATTTCTTTATATTTTTCTATATAGTGAACATCCAATTCTGAGATCAGTTGCCTCTAATGATAGAGGTGGAGAAGAGGGTCATGAATTAGCAAGGAACACATGGGGGATTTCATGTAGGTTGACCGTGTTTTACTTTATAAGCTGAGTAGTAGAAATACAGGGGTTATGATAGTCTTTGTACATTTTATATGTCTAAAATATTATTACAAAGCGTGATTTTTGAGAAGAATTGGGCACTTCCGTCTTATTTCCACATCTGGGTATCATTTCATTTTTTTACTGTGTTCTTGAGGCAGAACACTCACAGAATTGTAAATGGAATTCAGCCAATTTTGAGCTGACTTTTGGATATAACTCAAATCCTACCTCTGCCTCTGGAACACAGTGTGACCTCTGAGTCACTTTTTGGACACTCAAGCTTCCTTCAGGGATAAATGGAAATGGCAGTACTTGGCACACATGTTTTGGGAACAGTATTTGGCACTCGGAGCCAGTTATGCTTCTTCTACCTCAAAGGCAGGATAGTCAGAGACAATCACACCAGAAGTCCCAAGTAATTATGATTGAAATAAAAAAGTAGAGCAGGACTTGGAATTGAAGACGAATTCCTTCTAAAATTCTTACCCTTCTTCCAGCTCAATTTTTGTGATGAGGCTCCACTTTTCCTACACATTTGGAAGTTCCCGGGAACACAGGTGGGCTCTGGCAGCATTTCTAATGGTAAAGGCTCTAAATAGGAATAAGAGGCCAAGTGGGGTCTTTGTGCTGAACTCCCTGAGTGAGGTTGGCTGATGGTAGGGGAATGCCACTGCTGCTTATTTTCTACTCACTGCTGAACTTCCAGGTGAACCATGCAGAGAGACTTCTACCTATTTTAGAAACCTGTCAGAGAATGCTATCAGAAACTAATGGTGAAACATATAAGATGAAAATTAATGGAGACATACAGAAATTCTTGCATTTGTTTTAACAAATAAATGCTATAATAGAGTTATAGATTGGTTGCTCAGTAGTTGTGAGAAAAAGGTCTGGGAGATTTTAGTTGATGAAAAAGCTCAAAGTAAGCCAAGAGGGTGATATCATCACCAAATAGTTTCATTTTATTTTAGGCTGCATTAATAAAAGTATGATACATAAAATGGGAGAGAGAGGTGGTAGTCCCTGCTGTACTGTGAGATAGCAAGAAAACATCTAGAGTATTGTGTTCAGTTCCAGATAACACACTTTAGGTTGGATATTAATGAACTGGAGTCTCCAGAGCAGCATTTCAGAGCTGATCGATGAATTATTTGTATCCCAAATGAGATGTTAATAGGTGGTATTCTGGGGAAAAACGTGACATTGTCACAAAAGACTACATACTAAAACTGCTTTCTATATACTCAAAATTAGCATATTGAGGAATCTGTCTAGTCCTATATTAGAAATCCGTCTGACTTGATTATGCTACTCAAACATTTGACAAAACAATTTTTTTTAAAAAAGTGTTTCAGATATGTATGAAGACCTTAATACATTATAAGGCTCCTCATTTTAGGACAGCTAAATAAGTCCCTACAGCAAAGAAGCAATGTTTTTGAGTTCTCTGTAGTTAATCTTACCACTCTTTTTCTATTAAACTCGCATTACAGAATGCGTTTTTGATTGGCAAGAGAAATTAAAGAATGACTTACTCACATTCTAGCCCACTCACAACCTCCCACTTATTTGAACAAAACAGCAGGCACTAAATAAGAGGAAAGATGCTTGTTTGGGTTTTTGTGCATAGGTAGTAGGTACAGAAAGCACATGTAGAGGTAGCGCTGAACGCACTTATTCCTATACTTGGGCTCTAGGTCCCAAGGCAGAATACCCTTGATGAGAGGCAGCTGATGGTGCATGCGATGATAATGGGCCTTCTGGCACTGTACCATGGACTATGCTATATCTCCAGTTTGGTTCATTGGTTGAAATGGGAGAAGTTGTCAAAAACCAGACTTGTTCTCAAAGACTGTCTGAGCAAGAAAGATGTGTCCTCTAGGAAATCCACCCTCTGACAGGCCCACTGATAAAAGAGCTAAAATTTAAGAGTGACATCTCATTCTAGCAAGGAGGTGAAACAGCTGCAATTCTCAGAGGTTATTGGTGGGAGTGCAAAATGGTACAGCTACCTAGAGAAACTTTGGTAGTTTTTTATAAAGTTAAACATAATTTTAACCAAATGGTTCAGCACTTTCACTTCCAAAGGAATTCACAGCATATGTGCAGACAAAACTTATATGAAAATGTTCTTAGTAGCTTTATTCACAATCCCTAATCCACTCCTATGTGCTTACCTAAGAGAAAGTGTGTCCACGCAAATAATTGTATATAATTGTTAATAGTAGCTTTACCTGTGATAGCCCCAAACTGGAAACAACAGAATTGTCATCACTGAGTGATTGACAAATTATATATCCACACAATGGAATATATCATTCAGCAATAAGAAAGAACATTGATTCATGCAACAACATAGATGAATATCAGACGCATTTTGCTAAGTGAAAAAAGTCAGACATAAAAGCAGTGTACTGTATGATTCCATTTATATGACAGACAACACATCAGTGGCTGTCCGAATCTGAGGATCGGGGAGGGGGGACTAAGCATAAAGGGACATGAGGGAATACTTTTGGTGAAGGAAATGTTCTGTATCTTGATTGTTGTGATGGTTATGACTGTTCGTCAAAATTAGTATACACTATAAGAAAGGTGAGTTTTATTATATGTAAACTTTACCTTGAACCTTGGAGCAAAATTAAGACATAGACAGAAAAATCCCAGAAAAGCACAAACAAAATGTGAGTGAAAATATTAATATCAAACAAACTGAAATTTAGTGTTAAATATATTAACAGGGTAATATTAACAAGCCATGTTTAGATGACCTGATGGTCATGGACTGTAAGTACCTGACAGTGTAGCAGCCGAATATATAAAATAGGAGCTATTGGTTGTGTGTGAAAAACTTGATGAAGTACAATTACAATGTGGGAGATTTTGCTATACTTCTTTCAGAATCAAATATAGTAAACAAAAAGGCAGATAAATTGAATACAGTCATCCCTGGGTATATGCAGAGTATTGATTCCAGGACCACCACATTTACCAAAATCCACACATATTCAAGTCCCACAATTGGTGCTTTAAAACCCATGCATACTAAGAGTTGGCTCTCTGTAAAAATGAATTTTGCTTCCTGTGAATACTGTATTTTCCTTTTGTGTTTGGATAAAAGAATCCGGATATAAGTGACCTGTGCAGTTCAAACCCACATTGTTAAAGGGTCAACTGTAATACAAAACCTAACGTGATATATATATATATATATCTTCTATATACAGAACTTGACAGTCCTTGAAAAGAGAATATATACTTTTTTTCTAAACACATGGAATATTAAAAATTGACCATATACTTGGCCAAAAAGAAAACCGTAAGTGCTAAAATCATAAAACAAATTTTGGGGTTTTCCATTTTCTATTATCTGGGTATATACATAAGTAGATTTAAAAAATAGGTTTCCTGTGACCAGAAATATGCATGAAATAATACTAGAGAAAACATATTGAGCAATAGCAGAGGGGATTATGATTGTTTTAGTTAAAAAGCAAAAAAATTTGATAAAGTGACAAATGAAAATGAAAATACTTGTGCAAGTAAGGAGAGGATATAGAGGGACACATGCTAGATCATTATCATTGGTTATCTCAAAACATGAGGGTTTGTGGGGAGAGGATTAGCATTTCCGTCATACGTTTTCCTGATGTTCATGTGTTACAATTCTGATTTGTTGGAAATAACATTGAGTAAAAAAAAACTTAAAAACAGCGAATAATGGACGTAAAGCTTTTGATGTTTTTCTTTATAGATTGTCTTTATTCTCAAGTCTTAATCCTTAATCTTTGGGGCATAAAGCTTTTGATGTTTTTCTTCATAGATTGTTTGTTTTCATTCTCAAGTCTTAATCTTTGGGTGACATTTGCAGTCCCTTCCTTGTCTCTTCTCATTCCCTACGGGTGTTCTATAGATTGTAGAGGAATATAAAGTAGCTCTTTCTTATAAGGGAATTTGGTATTCTTAACCATCCCTGATCCTGAAGTTTCAGGTCTATCCTTGTTTGTAATATGTGCATGTGTATCTTCTACCATTAACTAGTTTTAGAAATATTTGTGTGACATGCACACGTATGTTTATTGTGGCACTATTCACAATAGCAAAGAGTTGGAACCAACCCAAATGTCCAACAACGATAGACTGGATTAAGAAAATGTGGCACATATACGCCATGGAATACTATGCAGCCATAAAAAATGATGAGTTCATGTCCTTTGTAGGGACATGGATGAAACTGGAAACCATCATTCTCAGTAAACTATGGCAAGGACAAAAAACCAAACACCGCATGTTCTCACTCATAGGTGGGAATTGGACAATGAGAACTCATGGACACAGGAAGGGGAACATCACACTCTGGGGACTGTTGTGGGGTGGGGGGAGGGGGGAGGGACAGCATTAGGAGATATACCTAATGCTAAATGATGAGTTAATGGGTGCAGCAAAACAACATGGCACATGGATACATATGTAACAAACCTGCACATTGTGCACATGTACCCTAAAACCTAAAGTATAATAATTAAAAAAAAAAAAAGAAATATTTGTGTGAATACTACATCCTAGCTTCTCTGCTAGACCCTGCAGATACAGTCTGGAAATAAGCTAGGCCTAGTTCCCTCCCTTAAGGAAGTTATATTCTGGTGGATGTACCCAGAAGGGACAGGAGTGTTTCCAAGCAGAGACATTCAAGTTAAGGCCTAAAAGGGAAACTAGGCTAACACCCTAGAAAATGTTCTGAAAATAAAATAAAACCAGTCATTTTAAACATTTTACAGAGTCTTTATGCTAAGAAAGACTAAGATTTCCAACTTATGAACTTCTCTCTTACACTAACTGAAGCCCCATTCAACTTGATCAAAGAACTTAGTGCTTGGGTTTAATTGAGTGAAAATGAAGTTAACATATCATTGGCAACAAGTGAAAACCATAGTTATTCAACATGAGCACTTAATTGCAGCTTGAAATGCCATGAGTTATTCATATAAGGTTTCTGCTATAGCTGAGTGGGAGGCAATACAGCATATGCAGTCTCTCTGGGACCCTCAGGACCCACAAAGGAAGTGACGGTTGCTTTATGAAATCTTCCTGTTCTTTTCAAATGCATTGCACAGCAAAAATCTCATTCAGCGCTTTGTTAGACCTTCTTCTGTTAAAGCAGATGTCTATAGTCCTAAAATAAATTTTTTCCCTACTTAATGCTTCTATTAAAAGTCTCTTCATTCTCAGCAGACTAACACAGGAACAGAAAACCAAGCATCACATGTTCTCACTCATAAGTGGGAGTTGAACAATGAGAACACATGGACACCGGGAGGGGAACATCACACACCAGGGCCTGTAGGGGGGTCGGGGGCTAGAGGAGGGATAGCATTAGGAGAAATATCTAAGGTAAATGACAGGTTGATGGGTGCAGCAAACCACTATGGCATGTGTATACCTATGTAGCAAACCTGCACATCCTGCACATGTATCCCAGAAGTTAAAGTGTAATAATAAAAAGTCCCTTATGGCCATACATAGTAGTAATCTCCATGTTACTAGAAACACTTCAGAAGAATCTGTTTACAATATGCATATTTGGAGCATGTTGGGATATTGATCTCAAATATCTGAAGTTACTCTGCTATCCCAGAGGACTTTAGGAAATAATCATTTGGGGAGAAAGGCAAAACGTAGCCCAGAGAAAAGGAATTTGATACAGGTGAGTACTATGGATTTTTTTTATATTAATTTTTAAGGAACCAACAGCCACAGTAAAATTAGAACAGTCTGCTTAAAAGCAGAGTATGCATTTAAGTGTAGATAAGACCTGCTAACTTCATAGATTATCCAGTCACTTTGAGTTAGTTGTGTCTTTAGTCTATACAGAAATGTGTATGTGTGTGTGTTAGTAAGTCTGCCTGTTGATCTATCCTATGATGTAGCTGTGTTTTTATTTCTAGTTCTTCTATATCATCCAGCTTGACTAAGTTAGTGTTTTAATTTTATTCAATATCTTTAGGGGTAAAAATGGTGTTTGGTTACATGGATGAATTATATAGCAGTAAAATCTGGGCTTTTAAAGTACCCATCACCTGAATAGTGTACACTGCACCCAATAGGTAATTTTTCATCCCTCTCCCTCCCTCGTCCCCTATTCTGAGTCCTCAGTGTCGACACATTATATCGTTCTATACTTTTGTGTAACCATAGGTTAGCTCCCACACATAAGTGAGCATGTGAGGTATTTGATTTTCAATTCCTGAGTTACTACAGTTAGGATGGCGACCTCCAGTTTAACCAAATGAGAAGGATCCAGGAAAATCAAAGAAACAACAAAAGAATGTACTTCAACACGATAAAGGCCATATATGACTAACCCATAGGTAACATGCCTCGGGGGAAAGTTGAAAGCTTTTTCTCTAAGATCAGGAATAAGTCAAGGGTACCCACTTTTACCACTTTTATTCAATATGGTATTGGAGGTCTTAGAACAATTAGGCAATAGGAAGAAATGAAAGTGGCCAGGAGTGGTGGCTCATGCCTGTAATCCCAGCACTTTGGGAGGCCGAGGCGGGTGGTTCATGAGGTCAGGAGATCGAGACCATCCTGGCTAACACGGTGAAACCCTGTCTCTACTAAAAATACAAAAAATTAGCTTGGCGTGGTGGCAGGCGTCTGTACTCCCAGCTACTCAGGAGACTGAGGCAGGAGAATGGTGTGAACCTGGGTGGCAGAGCTTGCAGTGAGCCAAGTTCGTGCCACTGCACTCCAGCCTGGGTGACAGAGCGAGACTCCGTCTTAAAAAAGTCATCTAAATCAGAAATGAAATTAAGTTGTCCCTGTTTGCAAATGACGTGATCTTAAATATAGACAACTCCAAAGCCCACATCAGAAAAATGATTAGATCTAAGAAACAAATTCAGTAAACTTGCAGGATACAAAATTAACATACCAAAGTCAACAGCATTTCTATACACTAACAGCGAATTATCTGGAAAACAAACAAACAAACAAACAAAAAAAAAAAAAAAACAAAAAACCAATAAGACAATTCTATTTACAAGCAGCTGTTATAGAAAACATGCAGTTTTTCAAGAAATCAAAATACAGCTATCTCATAATCTAGCAATTTCATGACTGGGTATATATTTAAAGAAAATGAAATCAGTATGTAGAAAAGATATCTGCACTCCCATGTTTATTGCAGCATTATTCACAACAGCGGAGAGATGAAGTCCACCTGTATGTTCCTCAGTGGATGAGTGGATAAGGAAAATGTGTTACATATACACAATGGAATTCCATTCAGCCTTTAAAAAAAAGAAAACAAATTGTCATTTGCAACCATGTAGATGAACTTGGAGGACATTATGTAAAATAAGCCAGACACAAAGTCAGATACTGCATGATCTCATTCATAGGTAGAATCTAAAACAGTTGATCTTAAGGAAATAGAATGATGGTTACCAGGGGCTGGGGTGGTTTTGGAGATATTGGCCAAAGGATATAAAATGTCTGTTAAACTGGAGGAATAAGCTTAAGAGTTGTGTTGTACAGCATGGTAACTATTGCTTATATTTTTGGAAAATGCTAAAAGTGAATGAAAAATGGTAACTGTGAGGTTATGAATATGTTAACTAGCCAGGTTTCCTCATTTCACAGTGTATCTATACTTTATCATGTTATATGGGATAAATAGTACAATTTGATATGTCAATGTAAAAATGAATTAAAAGATGCTTTAACACATTTATTGAAAAGATAAATGGTTATGTCCTAAAGCACATCCCAAATAATAATCTCCAGAATACTAGTTCCACTAGGGGCTAAGAGAGATTGATCATGTTGGAATGGGGTGACCAGTTCTATGATCAAATATGTTTGGCAAATGCAGGATTAAACAAAACCTTTACTATAACATTTTTCAGTCTTAGATATGTCAAGGCTAAATATTGATCTCCAGGAGGAAGATGCATTTGCTGAATTTCACCAAATCACTTGGCCAAGGAGTGCTTTGGGAAAGGCATTTTGAGAAATTCTGCCCAAGGGAGAGTTGTTGAGAAGAATTTCCTGAGGGAGTGCTTAGTCCAGCTTGTCTCTGGTGGGGGAAGGTAGAGAAGGTACAAAATTGAAGGCAAGGAACTAAGAGAAAGATGTACAGGACCCAAAGAAACTTCACCTTTGTGAAATTTTGTCTAGGATTGGTCTTGATTTGTGATTGTCCCCAAATGATATGTCTAATTTGATTTTATGGTCTGAGAAATGTGTGTGCCCTTTAGCATGTAGCTTAGTACCAGACATATAGTAGAATACCGCTTTGGTTGTCCCTAGAGTATCCAGGACCACTGAAGCCATGCCCAAAGTTTGGATTAATTTTGGATAGACCTGTACAGATTTTTTTTTTTTTTTTTTTTTTTTTGAGCTTAAGTCTCGCTCTTGTCCCCAGGCTGGAATGCAATGGTGCAATCTTGACTCACTGCAACGTCCACCTCCTGGGTTCAAGCGATTCTCCTGCCTCAGCCTCCCAAGTAGCTGGGATTACAGGCGCCTGCCACCACACCCAGCTAATTTTTGTATTTTCAGTAGAGATGGTGTTTCACCATGTTGGCCAGGCTGATGTCGAACTCCTGACCTCAGGTGATCTGTCTGCCTCGGCCTCCCAAAGTGATGGGATTACAGGCATGAGCCACCAACAGTTTGGTTGGGTATAGTTGTTTGGAAGTACAAGGAAGCCTGGTGTGGGTGGAGGAAGGGAAGAGTTGTATATTCTGTGATTTCTTAAGATCCAGAAGGTTCTTGGGTTCATTAGGTCATCATATATCTTTGATTGAATTTTATACCTAGAATTCCTGGAACTGTCCTGGGGGCTAGGGATTAAGGGACATGAGCTCAGAGAGTACTATTTTCAAGAGCCTCCAAAGGGGCTTCCCTAGACTGTGATTACATGGACATGCCATGAGTCTTTATCACTTAGTACAGACTTCCTGGTTGAATACAGACTTGTACCTCTAAGGAGTTTTCAGCTTCCTGAGGTCTTTTCTGGCTCTGGAGTTGGGCTAACGGCACAGAAATCTAATTGGACAGCTGTAATCTAGTGTTCAATGGCAAATGATTTTTATTTCAATGCATTCAATGCATTCCTGGTTCCAAAGATATCCTGTGATAGGTAAATAATAATCTTCTCTACACTTTTAACTATGTAAGTGGCAGGTCTGTGTATTGCTATTGAAGTTCTGTTGCTGTTTACAATCTTACATTATCCTAGAAAAAGTAATCTCAGAGCAGTGATTGATACTGTAATTTTAGCAGCAGTCTCTTCTAGAATTCATAGATGCTGTGAAGTTCTGGGCGCTGAGATTGGAGAGATGATACATAGAGGCTTTCAGGGAACTTCAGTGGGAGGTGGTGGTGATGGAAACAGCATGACAGAGTCTATGACATCTTGGTTGGATGAGGTTAGAAGAATCACCCTCCCTTTCTGCCCAGCCTCTGGATTTTCCCTTCAAATTCAGGTAGATACTCCACTACAGCCTCTCAGTATCTAAAACTTGTGGAGAAAGCATGAAATTTTGGACTGTGATTTATTTTCTGATGGTCATTTTTTTCTTGATTTTAAAATAACTTCTGTTTTTGTTCAATGCATTTTGAATGAAAATATATGTTAGTTATTACTCATGTTTATTTAAAATATTTTGAAAAATGCTGAAAAAGCACAAAGACAAAAATCACTGAATTCCATCATGAAGAGGTAGACAATGTTAAAATTTGTATGTTCTTCTAGTCTTTAGCCTATGCGCATGCGTTTTATAAATGTTTTCTAAAGCATAGTTCTATATGTTGAATTTTATATGATGATTTTTTCCAGTTGATTTATGAACACTCATGATGTTAAATACTGTTCAGAAGTATATTTTTCATGCTTAATAATATTTAATTTTGTTGATCTAGAACAATTTATTTGACCATTTCTCTAGTTTTATTAGAATCGCTTATAAGTCTTTGATTTGCTAAATCATAGTCCAAGCCATGCCCTTTACATAGGGCTCCGATCAAATCCCTGATAATGGCCTAAGAATAAATTTCTTCATGTGCAATTACTATGTCAAAGTGCACGCATGTCTTGCATCCTCTTGAAAGGTTGGACCACATTACAATCCCACCAGCGTGATATGAAAAAGCTTACTTTTACGAATACTGACATTTTGATGTCCTGGCTGTAAGAATATGAGATCACAGCACTGGGGAAACTTTGAGCTAGAAGGCAGAGAGGGCCTTTACAAATTTGATGTCCTTTAATCCTTGGCATGTATTATAGGGCATTTGACTGAAAGGCCCACCTATTTCCTAATGTCCTCCATGGTCTGTCCCTGGCAGAAGCCAACTGGTTAGGCAGGGAATCCAGGGAAAGAGAGATTGTGGACCAAGGGTTACTCTGCTTGGGGGTGCCTGCCACTGGCTACTATCCGGACAAGCCCTGGAGATTTGGCTCATCACCTATCTGTTCTTTTGTTGCAGACTGGGGCAGATCCCTACTGACGGCCACTCTGGTACTCAGACTGGCTTCAGATCATCACTGTGATATTTGAGGTGCGCTAAGCCTTCAGGAAGGTGGGAAAGATAAAGAACTCACACTCAGAAACCCAGCAAAATTAGCTAGTGGAATTAAGAGGGCTCAGGGCCATGGAAACACAATTTTCTGTGTTTCTGTGATTTTGGTTTTAAGGTATGAGGTTTGGGCCACACATTTATCACATCTTCTCTGATTCTGATGCTTTTGAAAATGAGATTTTTTTAAAACTTGTTCCTCTATGCATTTAAGTATTGGTAATTGGTGTCACTTTTGCGTTATATTTATTTAGTGCAAATGCTGAAGTAAGCACAAAACCTTGTGCAATATTGGGTGGTTAGTCAGCAGAAGCTCATGAGAATCTTGTTTGGCGGGTTTGATATAATGTGTTTTTCTACATTTTGTTAGGCTGTTTTTTATAGGCCACTGTTCTGACGAGCTACTATTCCAAAGGTAATTTTCCAGGAAAGTACACTTTATAGTTGAAATGTTCCAGATACAGCAATTTTTTTGTGCTTCTTCTTAAATATAAAATTTTAGGTTCAATTTCTTTAAAATATTGTTTAAATTATGAGATTAATTTTATGTTTAGGAAACTTACCTCATCATTGTGTCTAAATACAGCTATAATTGGTTAATTCGGTACCTTACCAAATGATCCACTAAGAAATTACTGAATGTTTTGTAAATTCATCAAACTCAAAACCATCTCTCCCCAGATACAGCAAGAGCTTTTGTTCTCTCTCTCCTCCTCTTCTTTCCTACCCCATCATGCTTCCATGCCACTCCCCTAGAAAATCATGATTCTAGATCTATTTGATATAAATAAACCAAGGACAAAACAGGTATTACTGTAACATTTTTCTTAAATATACTTCAAATGTGTTTTTTTTAGTGAAATTGGAAATAAAAACATAAATTTGGTTATTTTTTAATTTAAAAATTATTTTAAATTTTATGGGTACACAGTAGGTGTATTTATGGAGTACATGAGATTCTTTGATATACACATGCAGTGTGAAATAAGCACATCATGAAAAATAGGGTATCCATTCCCTCAAGCAATTATCTATTGAGTTGCAAACAATCCAATTACACTCTTTACTTTAAAATGTACAGTTATTAGTGACTGTAGTCACCCTGCTATGCTATCAAATAGTAGGTCTTGTTCATTCTATTTTTGTGTAACCATTAACCATCCCCGCCACCCCCTGCTACCGTCCCAGTCTCCCACCACCCTTTTCAGCCTCTGGAACCATCTTTCTACTCTCTATATCCATGAGTTAAATTGTTAGGATATTTAAATCCCACAAATAAGTGAGAACATGTGATGTTTGTTTTTCTGCGACTGGCTTATTTAATGTAACATAATGATATCCAGTTCATCCATATTGTTTCAAATGACTGGATCTTATTCTTTTTTTGGCTGAATAGTACTCTGTTGCGTATCTGTACCACATTTTCTTTATCCATTCATCTGTTGATGGACACAGGTGACTTCCAACTATGCTATTATAAGCAGAGCTGCAACAAACATGGGAGTGCCGATATTTCCTTGATATATTGATTTCCTTTCTTTAGGCTATTTACCTAGGAGTGGGATTGCTGGATCACATGGTACCTCAATTTTTAGTTTTTTGAGGAACCTCCAAACTGTTCTCCATAGTGGTTGTACTAATTTCCATTCCCACCAAGTGTCCCCTTTTCTCTAAATCCATGCCAGTGTTTGTTATTGCCTGTCTTTTGGATGTAAGCCATTTTGAGTGGGGTGAGATAATACCTCATTGTATTTTTGATTTTTATCTCTCTGATGATCAATGGTGTTGGGCACCTTTTCATATGCCTGTTTGCCATTTGTACGTCTTCTTTTGAGAAATGTCTATTCAAATCTTTTGCCCATCTATTGATTGAATTATTAGATTTCTTTTCCTATAGAGTTATGTGGGCTCTTTATATATTCTGGTTATTAGTCCCTTATCAGATGGGTAGTTGCAAATATTTCCTCCCGCCCTGTAGGTTGTCTCTTCGGTGTATGTTGTTGGCACCTTTGTCAGAAATGAGTTCACCGTAGGTGTGTGTATTTGTTTCCAGGTTTTCTATTATGTTCCATTGGTCTATGTGTTTGCTTTTATGCCAGCACCATGCTGTTTTGGTTACTGTATAGCTCTGTAGTAAAATTGGATTTCAGGTAATTTGATTCCTCCAGTTTTGTTCTTTTTTCTTAGGATAGCTTTGGCTATTCTGGGTCTTTTGTGATTCCATGTAAGGTTTAGGATGTTTTTCTATTTCTGTGAACAATCTGATTGTTATTTTATAGGAATGGCATTGACTCTGTAGATTGCTTTGGGTAATTTGCACATTTTAACAATACGGATTCTTCCAATGCATGAACATCGAATATTTTTCCATTTTTTGGTGTCCCCTTCTATTTATTTCATCAGTGTTTTATAGTTTTCATTATAAAGATCTTTCAATTTTTTGGTTAAGTTTATTACTAGGTATTTAATTTTATGTGTGGCTATTATAAATGGGATTACTTTTAAAATTTCTTTTTCACATTGTTTACTGTTCACATATAGGAATGCTCCTGATTTCTGTATGTTGATTTCTGTATCCTGCAACTTTACTGAGTGCATTCGTCGGCTTTAATAGTTTTCTTTTGGAGTCTTTAGGTTTTTCCAAATATAAGATGATATCATCGGCAAACAAAGATAATTTGACTTCTACCTTTCTAATTTGGATGCCCTTTATAATTTTGTCTTGTCTGATTGCTCCAGCTAGGACTTCTGGTGCCATGTTGAATAACAGTAATGATAGCTGGCATCCTTGTTGTGTTCCAGATTTTAGAGGAAAGGCTTTCAGTTTTTCCCCTTCAATATAATGCTAGCTGTGGATCTACTGTATATGGCTTTTGTTATGTTGAAGTATGTTCCTTCTATATCCATTGTTTTGAGGATTTTCATCATAAAGGGATGTGAAATTTTGTCAAATGCTTTTACAGCATCAATTACAAGGATCATATGGTTTCTATCCCTCACTCTTGTTGATTTGATGAATCACATTGATTGATTGGTGTACATTGAACAATTCTTACATCCCTAAGATAAATCCCACTTGGTCATGATGAATGATCTTTCTAATGCATTGTTAAATTCAGTTTGCTAGTATTTGGTTGAGGATTTTTTTTTTTTTTTACTTTTTTCTTTTTTTTTTTTTATTATACTTTAAGTTTTAGGGTACATGTGCACAACGTGCAGGTTAGCTACATATATATACATGTGCCATGTTGGTGTGCTGCACCCATTAACTCATCATGTAACATTAGGTATATCTCCTAATGCTATCCCTCCCCCCTCCCCCCACCCCACAACATACCCCAGTGTGTGATGTTCCCTTTCTTGTATCCATGTGTCTTCATTGTTCAATTCCCACCTATGAGTGAGAACAAGTGGTGTCTGGTTTTTTGTCGTTGTGATTGTTTGCTGAGAATGATGGTTTCCAGCTTCATCCATGTCCCTACAAAGGGCATGAACTCATCATTTGTTATGGCTGCCTAGTATTCCATGGTGTATATGTGCCACATTTTCTTTTCTTTGTTTTTTATTATTATTATACTTTAAGTTTTAGGTTACATGTGCACAATGTGCAGGTTTGTTACATATGTATCCATGTGCCATGTTGGTGTGCTGCACCCATTAACTCGTCATTTAGCATTAGGTATATCTCCCAGTGCTGTCCCTCCCCCTTTGTATCAATATTTATCAGCGATATTGGCGTCTAGTTTTCTTTTTTTGATGGGCTTTTGTCTGGTTTTGGTGTCAGAGTGATAGTGGCCTTGTAGAATGAGTTTGAAAGTATTCCCTACTCTATTTTTCAGAATAGTTTGAATAGGGTTGGTATTAGCTCTCTGTTTGGTAGAATTCAGCAGTGAAGCCATCAGGTCCCAGGTTTTTATATTTTATTTTTATTTTACTTTTTTTACTTGGAGGCTTTTATTATGGCTTCAATCTTGTTACCTGTTATTGGTCTGTTCTGCCCTGGATTTCTTCCTGTTCAACCCTGGTAGGTTATATGTATCTAGGAATTTGTCCATTTCTTCTAGATTTTCCAGTTTATTGGCATATAGTTGCTTACAGCAGCCACTAATGTTCCTTTGAGTTTCTGCAGTATGAGTTATAATGTGTCCTTTTTCATCTCTGGCTTGATTTATTTGGATCTTCTCTCTTTTTTTCTTAGTCTAGTTAAAGGTTTGTGAATTTTGTTTAACTTTTCAAAAAGCCAACTTCGTACTTTATTAATCTTCTGTATTTTTTAAATTTCAATTTCATTTATTTCTGCTGTGCTCTACATTTCTTGTAATGATTTGGGTTTTGTTTGGTCTTGCTTTTCTAGTTCTTTAAGATGCATTATTATATTATTCATTTGAAGTTTTTCCCCTTTTTGGATGTAAGCAGTTACAGCTATAAACTTCCCTCTTAGTGCTGCTTTTTCTGTATCCCAGAGATTTTGGTATGTTGCATTTCCATTATTATTTTCAAGCAAATTTTCATTTTCCTCCTTAATTTCTTCATTGACCCACTGGTCATTCAGGAGCATATTGTTTAGTATCCATGTGTTTGCATAGTTTCCAAATTGCTCCTGTCTTTAATTTCTAGTTTTATTCTGTTGTGATCAGAGAAGATGCTTGATGTTATTTCAGTTTCTTGAATGTTTTAAAACTTGTTCTGTAACATAACATATGGTCTGTCATTGAGAATAATCCATGTGCTGAGAAAGAAATGTGTATTCTGCAGCTCTTGGATGAAATGTTCTCTAAATATCTGTCAGATGCATTTGTTCTTTAATGCAGATTAAGTCTGACATTCCTTTGCTGATTTTCTGTCTGGAAGGTCTGTCCACTGCTGAAAGTGAGGTTTTGGCATATCTGGCTATTCTTATATTGGGGCCTATCTCTTTCTTTAGATGGACTAATATTTCCTTTATATATCAGGGTACTTCTGTGTTGGGTACATACATATTTAAAATTGTTACATTATCTTTGCCATTATATGGTGCCCTTCTTTGTCTCTTCTTACAGTTTTTGTCTTGAAATCTGTTTTGTCTGATATAGTATAGTGACTCCTGCTCCTTGGTTTCCATTGGCATGGAATATCTTCTTCTGTTTCTTTATTTTCAGCCTATGTGTGTCTTTATAGGTGAAATATGTTTCTTGTAGGCAACAGATCAATGGGTCTTGTTGTTTCATTCAGCCAGTCTATGTCTTTTGATGGGAGAGTTTAGTCCATTTACAGTCAGTGTTGTTGTTGACAAGTAAGGTCTTACTCCTGCCATTTTGTTATTTGCTTTCTGGTTTTCTCTTCCTTCTTAATGTTATTCCTGTCTTCCTCCAGTGAGGGTATTTTTTTCTAGTGGTATGTTTAGTTTCTTGCTTTTTATTTTTTGTATATCCATTTTATGCTTTTTGGTTTGAGGTTACTATGAGGCTTGCAAATACTATCTTATAACCCATTATTTTAAACTGATAATATTTAACACTATTTGCATAAACAAGTGAAAAGAAAACTAATAAAAACTCTATGCCTTAACTTCACCCCCCTGCTTTTTAACTTTTTGTTTCTATTTATATCTTTTTTTACTATGTCTTGAAAAGTTGTAGTTATTTTTGATTGGCTTATTGTTTAGTCTTTCTACTTAGAATAAGAGTAGTTTACACACCACAGTTACAGTGATATAATCTGTGTTTTTCTGTGTACTTACTATTACCAGTGTGTTTTGTATTTTCAGATGATTTCTCATTCATTAACATTCTTTTTTTGAGATTGAAGTATTCCCTTTAGCATTTCTTGTTGGTCAGGTCTGGTATTAGTGAAACCCCTCAGCTTTTGTTTGTCTTGGAAAGTCTTTATTTTGCATTCGTTTGAAGGATATTTTTGCTGGATATACTGTTGTAACACAAAAGTTATTTTTCTTTAGCACTTTAAATATATCATGTCACTGTCTTCTAGCCTGTGAGTTTTCAGCTGAAAAGTTTGCTGCCAGACATATTGCAGCTCCATTGTATGGTATTAGTTTCTTTCTCTTGCTGCTTTTAGGATCTTTTCTTTATCCTTGACCTTTGGGAGTTTGATTATTAAATGCTTTGAGGTAGTCTTCTTTGGGTTAATCCTGCTTGGTGTTCTATAACCTTATTGTACTTGGATATTGAAATCTTTCTCTAGGTTTTGGAAGTTATCTGTTATTCTCCCTTGGAATGAACATTCTACCCCTATCTCTTTCTCTAAATCTTCTTCAAGGCAAATAACTCTTAGATTTGCCCTTTTAAGGCTATTTTCTAGATCTCATAGGTGTGTTTCACTGTTTTTTATTCTTTTCTCTTTTGTCTCCTCTGTGTGTTTTCAAATAGCTTCTCTTCAAGGTCACTAGTTCTTTCCTCTTGATCAATTCTGCTATTAATAGACTGATGTGTTCTTCAGTATGTCAATGGTATTTTTCAGCTCTAGAATTTCTGCCTGATTCATTTCAATTATTTCAATCTTTGTTAAATTTATCTGATAAGATTCTGAATTTCTTCTTGGTCTTACCTTGAATTTCTTTGAGTTTCCTCAAAGCAGCTATTTCAAATTCTCTGTCTGAAAGGTTACATAGCTCTGTTTCTCCAGGATCGTTTCCCTGTTGCCTTATTGAGTTCATTTGATGAGGTCATGTTTTTGTTGATGTTAATGCTAGTAGATGTTCTTCAGTGTCTGGACATTGGAGTTAGGTATCACTGTCTGGACTGATTTGTACCTGTCCTTCTTGGAAAAGTTTTTCAGATATTTGAAAGGACTTGAGTGTTGTAATATAAGCTGCTTGTGCTTTAGGGGCACCCTAGGCCCAGTAACACAGTGGTTCTTGCAGACTCATAAAGGTACTGCATTGATGCTTTGAACCAGATCCTTGAGAATTCCCGGGGTTACTAGGCACAGACTCTTGTTCTCTTCCCTTATTTCTCCCAAATGTACAGAGTCTCTCTCTTGTTCTGAGCCACTTAGAGCTGGAGACTGAGTGACACAAGTACCCCTGTGGCCACCACCACTATAACTGTACTGGGGTCAGACCTAAAGCCAGTGTAGTGCTGGGTCTCACCCAAGGCCTGCTGTAATCACTCTCTGTCTATTGCCTGTGTTTTCTCAAGGCCCTGGGCTCTACAATCAGCAGGTGGCAAAGCCAGCCAGGCCTTGTCCTTCCCTTCAGGGTGATGAGATCCCCATTTCCTCAGGTAGGTCCAGTAGTGCTGTCTGGGAGTCAGGGACTAGAGTAAAAAACTGTAGAAGTCTACCTGGCGATCTATGATATTGCAGATGAGCTGGAACTCCAACCCCAAGACACAGTTTTTCCTGCTCTTCCCTCCTCTTTTCAAAGGCCCGGGAGCCTTGCCCTATGGCTACTGCCACTGTGGGCCACAAGGAGTATTTCCAGACTACCACCTATGTTCCCTTAAGGCTCAAAGTCTCTTAAGTCAGCTGGTGGTGAATGCTGTCTGGCCTGATCCACTGTTCAGGGAAGTGGGCTCCCCTCTGACCCAGGGCAGCTCCAGAAATGCCATCCAAAAATCAGGTCCTAGAATCAGAGATCCCAAGAGCCCGCCTGATTTTTGCATCTTATGAAGCAAGTTTATATTTTTCTATTAAGTGTCTTTGGGCTGTAATTGGCAAGCCCAATTCTATGCATTTAAGATACTAGGCATTTTTGCTGCAATTGTTCTAGGGCTGAAATACAGTATATACGATCAAATAAAATGCTAAATCATTAAAAAATCCTATATGTCTAAGTATGTATATGTTAAGTATAGTTGTTTAGGGAAAGGTTTAAGCAGGTACCTACTTCTCACTTAAAATAGCACCAGTTCTTCAAATTCTTGTGGTAGATTTTAGAGACTGGGCACTAATATCCCAAAGGATTCCGCTAAAATAGAAGTTTTATAGGACTTTCTATAAACAGATACTTTCTGTGACAGATTATAGAAAATTCATTTCCCCTGCCTTTATTCTAGTCCTAGTAGACAAAAAATCATGAATCAACTTAGAAGTGCTTTTGCAGAAAAGATTAAGCTTTCATCCAATAATTAGAGGTTTATAAGTTAACTTTATAGAGGAACTATTCCTGGTACAAATAGGAATTGTGTGTGGAAGAGAGTTGCATTTTTTTTCTTTTTTTTGGGGGGACAGAGTTTTGCTTTTGTTGCTCAGGCTAGAGTGCAATGGTGCGATCTCAGCTCACTGCAACTTCCGCCTCTCGGGTTCAAGCAATTCTCCTGCTCAGCCTCCTGAGTAGCTGGAATTACAAGCATGCGCCACTACGCCCAGCTAATTTTGTATTTTTAGTAGAGACGAGGTTTCTCCATGTTGGTCAGACTGGTCTCAAACTTCCGACCTCAGGTGATCCGCCTGCCTTGGCCTCCCAAAGTGCTGGGATTACAGGTATGAGCCACTGTGCCCGGCCGAGAGTTGCATTCTTATGAGAATATTAATGTATTTTATTCCCTAAAATCATGGTATTAAAAATAATTATTACAGCTCACTGTTTTGCTATTTCTTTAAGCTATACCTTGTTAAAATGGGTTATAAGACCTTTCAATACATTATATGCAAAGTTGTTTATGGGTTAGGAACTAGGGTTATGAAAAGCATATGTTTTCAAAATAACTGATCTTTAAGTAGATAACTACAGAAATTGTTAGATGAAGGCAAATAGCATTTGAGAGCAAGAATTATTGAGAGCCATATTCCAGTGCTCAGGAAGGTAGTGCTCTAAGTGAGTGTGTTTGTATGTTCCTTGTAAAAAGGACTTTTCTCTAGGTAAGTGTGATATTTAGCAAATTTCAGGAAGCTCTGCTTTCTGTACCTGTCCATCTTTCTCTATTTCTGCCAGATAATGGATGGAAAGATGCAGAATCTCTTAGAACTAAAAACGCTACAGGAAAACAACCAACCCAAAACTTTTGGAATGTTAAACTGTGGCTTCTCTAACATCGTCTAAGAAAAAGCAGAGAAAATCTACTAAGTTATGGACGAACTATTCAGGACAGTTTTTCTTTTTCTTAGATTCAAAATAGGCCTAAAGCTCTGTATTTGTTCATGAAGATGTCTGAATACAGGATACCTATTCAAGAAGTACAGTGCTAGAAAGAAATTCTATTTAGGCTTGGAGGAAGAACTAACAAAATATGTATGTATATTTTTTGAGACAAGGTTTCACTCTGTTGCCCCTGCTGGAGGGCAGTGGCATGATCATGGCTTGTTGCAGCCTTGACCTGCCATGCCCAAATGGTTCTACCACCTTAGCCTCCAGAGTAACTGGAACTACAGGCGTGGGTCACCACGCCTGGCTAAATTTTTTTTTTTTTTTTTGTAGAGATGGGGTCTCGCTCTGTTGCCTAGGCTTGTCTCGAAGTCCTCACCCCTGAAGTCCTCCCACCTCGGCCTCCCAAAGTGCTGAAATTACAGGCATGGGCCGGCATGCCCAGCCGTTAAAACTACCTCAATGATTGATGGGCTCATTCAGAGCAAGAAGAATAATATGTCCGAAGTACTAGTTGTGCAAATGGAATAACCTTGCACTGGGTATTAATCAGAATTCTTTTTGCAGAAGACAAAAAGTTCTTTAACTTAAGCACAAAGGGGACCACAACAGTTCATGTCATCAACAGATGCCAATTTTTTTTTATTTTAAATTTTTATTTTGCATGTGTGTCAGCTTTGGAAGATCATGGGAAAATTCATGTTAACTGTGCAGGCAATCACACCTGACTTTCCTGATGTGAGGCCATGAATGAATAGATTGTTATGATGGATTTTTCCTCTGCCCAGCACATTTCCTCCTTCTCCTCCCTCTCCTCCCCATCCTTCTGGTAGCAGCAGAAAGATGCTTTCCTTTGCGGAATTGGTCATCCCTGGTAAGTCCTTTCAATCACACTAAACCTATAACCCCCTCCTCTTTTAACCTATGAACTCATGCCTCATGCCTGTCTAACTAGAGTCCTTCGTGGGGCTTATCATGCTGAATTTGGGAGGAATATTTCACTCTTTAGACTATGAAGTCCTAGTATGTGACTTCAGAGCGGTCAGCAGCTATGTTCTGTGCCTGAGAGAAAGAGACCAGCACACAGATGCTGAGGAGGTGGTGGGAGGTGTCAGGGGAGAAGGGCAGAAGAAGAAAGGTGGAAAGAGGGAGAGTGCCAATACATTGTGAGTCTTTGGATCCAACTGATCTTTTATTTTATTTATTTTATTTTTAAATTTTTATTATTGTACTTTAAGTTTTAGGGTACCGTGTACAATATGCAGGTTTGTTACATATGTATACATGTGCCATGTTGGTGTGCTGCACCCATTAACTCGTCATTTAGCATTAGGCATATCTCCTAATGCTGTCCCTCCCCCCTCCCCCCACCCCACAACAGTGCCCAGAGTGTGATGTTCCCCTTCCTGTGTCTATGTGTTCTCATTGTTCGATTCCCACCTAAGAGTGAGAACATGCGGTGTTTGGTTTTTTGTCCTTGCGATAGTTTACTGAGAATGATGGTTTCCAGTTTCATCCATGTCCCTACAAAGGACATGAACTCATGAGTTTTTATGGCTGCATAGTATTCCATGGTGTATATGTGCCACATTTTCTTAATCCAGTCTATCGTTGCTGGACATTTGGGTTGGTTCCAAGTCTTTGCTATTGTGAATAGTGCCGCAATAAACATACGTGTGCATATGTCTTTATAGCAGCATGATTTATAGTACTTTGGGTATATACCCAGTAATGGGATGGCTGGGTCAAATGGTATTTCTAGTTCTAGAACCCTGAGGAATCGCCACACTGACTTCCACAATGGTTGAACTAGTTTACAGTCCCACCAACAGTGTAAAAGTGTTCCTATTTCTCCACATCCTCTCCAGCACCTGTTGTTTCCTGACTTTTGAATGATGGCCATTCTAACTGGTGTGAGATGGTATCTCATTGTGGTTTTGATTTGCATTTCTCTGATGGCCAGTGATGATGAGCATTTTTTCATGTGTTTTTGGCTGCATAAATGTCTTCTTTTGAGAAGTGTCTGTTCATGTCCTTCACCCACTTTTTGATGGGGTTGTTTGTTTTTTTCTTGTAAATTTGTTTGAGTTCATTGTAGATTCTGGTTATTAGCCCTTTGTCAGATGAGTAGGTTGCAAAAATTTTCTCCCATTGTGTAGGTTGCCTGTTCACTCTGATGGTAGTTTCTTTTGCTGTGCAGAAGCTCTTTAGTTTAGTTAGATCTCATTTGTCAATTTTGGCTTTTGTTGCCATTGCTTTTGGTGTTTTAGACATGAAGTCCTTGCCCATGCCTATGTCCTGAATGGTATTGCAGAGAATTGGAAAAAACTACTTTAAAGTTCATATGGAACCAAAAAAGAGCCCGCATCGCCAAGTCAATCCTAAGCCAAAAGAACAAAGCTGGAGGCATCATGCTACCTGACTTCAAACTATACTACAAGGCTACAGTAACCAAAACAGCATGGTACTGGTACCACAACAGAGACATAGATCAATGGAACAGAACAGAGCCCTCAGAAATAATGCTGCATATCTACAACTATCTGATCTCTGACAAACCTGACAAAAACAAGCAATGGAAGAAGGATTACCTATTTAATAAATGGTGCTGGGAAAACTGGCTAGCCATATGTAGAAAGCTGAAACTGGATCCCTTCCTTGCACCTTATACAAAAATTAATTCAAGATGGATTAAAGACTTACATGTTAGACCTAAAACCATAAAAACCCTAGAAGAAAATCTCTTTCTTCTTTCTTTCCTCTTTCTCTTTCTCTTTTTCTTTCTTTCTCTCTCTTTTTCTTTCCCTCTCTCTCTTTCTTCCTTTCCTTTCTTTCTTTGTTCCCTCCCTCCTTCCTTCGTTCTTCCCTGTTTTTCTTTCTTTCCTTCACTAGCCAAGCTCCAAAGTCACATTTCACTTAAGTTTTATCCTGCCAAATTTGAAAGCCTTTTAACTTAGTGATTTCAGTGTAAACAGGAGCAGGAGAAAATTTAATTATCTAAGTCTCGCTCTGTCACCCAGGCTGGAGTGCAGTGCCATAATCATAGCTACTGCAGCCTTGAACTCCTGGCCTGAAGCAATTTTCTCACCTCAGCCTGCCAAGTAGCTAGGACTACAGCTGTGTGCCACCACACCCAGCTAATTTTTAAACATTTTTGTGGAGATGTGAATTTGCTCTGCTGCCCAGGCTAGTCTTGAACTCCTGACTTCAAGTAATCCTCCCACCTTGGCTTGCCAAAGTGCTGGGATTACAGGTGTGAGCTACTGCTCCTGGCTGAGGGTTTAGTTTTGTTTGCTAGTGGTGTTCTTGGTATCTTTTCATATTTGAGGCTTTGGGCTAGTGCTGAAGTATTACACTCACCATCCGAGGTTTACAGGACTTTTGGTTTAATATTGAACATTTGGAACTGTTTAGTTCTGCATCTTTGCAGGTGAACAGAATGTGCCTACCAGGAATCTGCTTTATATCCATTGAAAGCAAGAAATAATACAGTAAAACTTTGCCTGGTCTCAGGTGCTGCTGGTGCTGCTAGTCCATAGACTACATTTTGAGAACCATTCTTGTCTATTAACTGTAAATTGTAGAACTCTAGAAAAAAGCTTAGTTTGGTCTGGGATAAGAACCACACAGTTTATGGAGAAAATCATGAAAGACTCTACCCTTGATCCCAGCCTAGTGTGGATTTCAGGTAACAAGCAATACTCAGTGACATAACACAATTCTTGGTTTCATGATTGCAAGTCATAGCCAGGTATCAAGTGAGAAATTCAGTTTCATTTGCAAGGCTTAGAGAGGCCAGATGATTCTAGAAAAATGGGCCTTGTATTTGTTTTAATCCGGCAAAGAGCTTTAAGTGCTTATTAAATTGAAAGCTTTGTGTTCTTACTTATTTTGTATTTTATTTTATTTCTTTTGATATGGAGTCTTGCTCTGTCGTCCAGGCTGGAGTGCAGTGGTGTGAGCTTGGCTCACTGCAACCTCCATCTCCTGGGTTCAAGTGATTCTCCTGCCTCAGCCTCCCAAATAGCTGGGATTACAGGCACCCACCACCACGCCTGGCTAGCTTTTGTATTTTTAGTAGAGACAGGGTTTCTTCATGTTGGCCAGGCTGGTCTCAAACTCCTGATCTCAGGCAATCTGCCCACCTTAGCCTTCCAAAGTGATGGCATTACAGGCGTGAGCCACCACACCCGGCCCAAAATCTTTGTGTTTTTAAAGATATTAGACATGTTTCTTGTTTTTAAAAGAAATCTTAACAATAATGGAGGAGAATAAGACAAACATTTTTCCAAAAAAGAGAAATCATTGTGCTGATTTTGTCTTATTGGAATGTTGGTGCTAAAGTCGGCTTCGTTAATCATCAAGCATGCTATGGATTTTCCATTTTTATAGGATCTATATCTCAGTTAAGGTAATACTGGTAATTCTTATGCTCCATTTGAAGATGAAAAATATAGGCCAAAATCATAGACTTTGCATAGAAGCTGGATAATGAAGACAGCTCTGGAGGAACACATAGATACACACGCACAGACACACATATATATATAAAGTATACACACATATATTTTTTAAAGTTTATTTTTTACAGTTTTAAAGCTTTTAAAGCAAAAGCCAGCCCCTCCCCTCTCCCAGAGTGGGCGGCCCCTCCCCTCTCTCTGAGTGGGCGGGGACAGCGGTTGCATGGGCTGCTTTCCTTATGATGCCACAGGTCCCTCTGGACATGCTGCTGCCTGGCCACGCCTCCTTTCCCTTTCATCTTTGTCACTGACCAATGGGCTTGGAGCATGAAGGCCACGCCCCTATTCTGCATTCTAGTGGGGCCCTGGTTAGGCCTCCTGTGGCTCAGTCGCACAGCTGCCTGGTAGGTGACCGGAAGCATTCAGCAGTGCTCACTAGGATTTCGCTGAGGTGGCCCCAACCCCGCCTCCCTCCCCACCCCGTGATGTCAGAAAAAACACAACAGGGGAAATTGGCGGCAGCCAAGAAAAAGGTAAAACACACCGGGTCATGGACCCCAACCCAGCCACAGATGCCCTCTGACAACAAGACCGGTGCCAGAGTCCATACCACTCCTGAGGCATACCAGACTGGGCCCCCTAACCCCAGCGCCTCTGGGCTCCCCCGACCAAAGTCTTGTCAGTCCTCCCCACCCCTTCAAGGAGCCCAGTCCCTGCCCTTGCCAATCACCCCAGGGTGACTTTGGGTGGGTGACTCCTGGGGCTCCCTGCTCCATACTCGGCCCTCACCTCCTGCTGCCCCAAGCTCGACCTCCCTGGGCTTCTTGGGCTGGCGTCTCCGAGGACCTGGGTCAAAACCCTGTGTTTCCATCCCCCATCGTGGAGTGGTTACTCGGGCCTCGTGCTGATATGGTCCCCTCCCCTGGAAGGAGTGGAATGTAGTGATGTCACAGTCCCCCTATCCCCCTAGGAACTGTCATTACTGCTGCAAGACTGGCCTTTGATCTTACAACCCAGTCCCCTAAGTTTTCTCACCCCATTTCTGGTTCCTCTGGTTGCAGCATAAATTTCCAGCTGGAAGGGGAGTGGGGACTATGGGACCTAGGAGCAAGAGGTTTCAGGCTGCCTGACTCCCTTCACATAGACGTTGACAGTGGGAAAAGCCTACACTTCCCCTGTGAGCTGAAAACATTGACAGTATCTCTGGGTGGCAATGGGAGGATGGGTTTGGTTTGGTTTTCTCCCAGGCTTCTACTTTCCAGAGAGACTTCCAGTAACAGGCTAATTTCTTTCCATTTTTTCAACTCTATTTTTATGTATTTAATAGGTATTTAACAATTATTCTCATAGATTTTTGTATATTAAGTATGCACATTTATTTTTTCATTTTTATATTTTATTTTTTGAGTTGGAGTCTCACTCTGTTGCCCAGGCTGGAGTGCAGTGGCTCGATCTCAGCTCACTACAAGCTCCGCGTCCCAGGTTCACGCCATTCTCCTGCCTCAGCCTCCTGAGTAGCTGGGACCACAGGCGCCTGCCGCCATCTCGCCTGGCTAATTTTTTGTATTTTTAGTAGAGACGGGGTTTCACCATGTTAGCCAGGATGGTCTCGATCTCCTGAACTTGTGATCTGCCCACCTCGGCCTCCCACAGTGCTGGGATTACAGGCGTGAGCCACCGTGCCCGGCCTAAATATGCACATTTATTAAGCATGTAGTGTTTGTCCCTATTGTAAGCAACATTTTGTTTGTAATTACGTTTGCTGTTTATTGTTTGTATACATGAAGGCTAGGATGCTTTATTATTACAGGTGATTTTAGGTCCACTATATGTCCTTTTGCTAGCTTCTCTCTTTTGTATCCCTGGCAGGTTTTTTTCAGTCTACCTTTGCTCACCACAGAGTTTGAAGGAAAGGCAAGAGTGGGGAGGGAACATTAGAAATTGTGTAGATAGTGTAGATCTGATGATTTTTCTATTTTCTAAGCGCTAGTTTATAGTGTCAGCATTCTGTCTTTAAATTATGCTCAGTATATTTTTTTGGTAGAGATTTATTTCCCCTTTCTTGTTGTGTATTGCTTTTGGAGAAAACGTGGAAAAACAGGTAGCTAGACAGCTGTCATTTTCTTCAGCGACCTGGAATTCCTAGGTTCAATTTTTAATTTGTTTATTATTGTTATTGTTAATTAACAAATATACATTTATGGGGTACAGTGCAGTGTTTTGATACATGCATACAATGTGGAATAATTAAATCAACCGAATTAGCATTCATCAATTGGATTACCTATGATTTCTTAGGGTCAGACATTTGATTTAGTACATTATTGTTGAGTATAGTGACTGTTCTGTGCAATAGATTTCAAAACCTGTTCTTTCTGTCTGAAACTTTCTACCCTTTGATCAACAATTCCCTATTCCTTCTTTTTTGAGCTCCGCTGACCTCTGGTAACCATCAGTCTATGCTACTTTTGTGAGTTAAACGTTTTTAGATTCCACATGAAGGTGAAATCATGTGGTATCTGTCTTTCTGTGCCTGGCTTATTTCACTTAGCATAATGTCTTCCAGATTCGTCTATGTTGTTGAAAGTGACAGGATTTCCTTCCCTTTAAAGGCCGTATTAATAGTATCCTCTTGCATGCCTGTACCACATTTTCTTTATCCATTAATCCGCTGAAAGACGCTTGTGTTGATTCTATATCTTGGCCATTGTGAATAATGGTACAATGAACGTGAGAGTACAGATATCTCTTTGACATATTAATTTCAGTTCCTTTGGATATATACCCAGAAGTGAGATTACAGGATCATATGGTGGTTCTATTTTTAGTTTTTTGAGGAGCCTCCATACCATTTTCCATACTGGTTATACTAATTTACATTCCCACCAAGAATGTATGAGAGTTCCCTTTTTTCCACATCCTCATGAACACATTATCTTTTCGATGAAAGTTATTCTAACAGGTGTCAGGTGACCTCTCACTGTGGTTTTAGTTTGCATTTCCATGAGGATTATGAGCCTGAGTATTGTTTCATATACCTGTTGGCCACTTATATCTTTTGAGAAATGTCAGTTTAGGTCCTTTGCCCATTTTTATATCAGGTAATTTATTTTCTTGCTAGTGAGTTGTTCAGAGTTCCTTGTATATTCTGGAGATTAGTCCCTTGTTGAATGAATAGATTGAAAATATTTTCTCCCATTCTGTTGTATGGCCCTTCACTTTGTTGTTTACTTTGCAGAGGCTTTTTGGTTTGATGCCATCCCTTTTATCTATTTTTGCTTTTGTTGCCTGTGCTTCTGAGGTCATGCCCAAAGTTTCACTTCCCAGACCCATGTTGTGGACCTTTTTTTCCATGTTTTCTTCTAGTGGTTTTACAGTTTCAGGTAGGATATTTAAAACTTTAATCTATTTTTAATTGATTTTTGAATATGGTGTAAGATAAGGGTCCAGTTTCAGTCTTCTGCATGTAGATATCTGCTTTTCCCAACATCATTTAGTGAAGAGACTGTCCTTCCCCCAATTTGTATTCTTGGTACCTATGTCAAAAATCAATTGACTGTAAATGCATGGGTTTATTTGTCAGCTTTCTGTCCTGTTTGATTTGTTACTATCTTTGTTTTTGTACCAGACTCATGCTGTTTTGATTACAATCACCTTGGAAAATACGTTGAAATCTGTTATCATCATGCTTTCAGCTTTGTTCCTTTTTACTCAAGATTGCTTCGGCTATGCAGTCTTATATGGTTCTATAAGACTTTCAGAATTAAAAAAAATTCTGAGGGTAATGCCATTAGAATTTTGATGGGAATTGTGTTGAATCTGTAGATCGCTTTGGCCAGTATGGACACTTTAACAATATTGATTCTTCCAATCCATGAAGAATATCTTTCCATGTATTTGTGTAATCTTCAATTTATTTGCTCAATATTTTATAGTTTTTAGTATAGAGATCTTTACCCTCCTGATTAAATTTTCTCCTGTGAATTTTCTGAGGCTTTTATAAATAAGATTTCCTTTTTTTTTCCTCCAGATAGTTTGTTGTTAGTGTATAGAAATGCTACTGATTTTTCTATGTTGATTTTGTATCTTAGTGACTTTATCAGTTCCAACAGGTTTTGTTTTGGCAAAGTCTTTAGAGTTTTCTGTATATAAAATGTTATCAGCAACTAGAGACAGTTCAACTACTTAGTTTCCAATTTGGATGCATTTTCTTGGTTCTATTGCCTGATTGCTCTGAACAGGACTTCTAGTACTATGTTAAAAAGAAGAGATGATACAGGGCATCCTTGTCTGTTTCCTGATCTTAGAGGAAAGGCTCTCAACTTTTCACATTTAAGAATGTTAGCCAGGAGTTGGTCATATGTGGCCTTTTATTATGCTGAGGTACTTCCCTCTGTATCTAATCAATTGAGAGTTTCTATCATGAAAAAGTGTTGAATTTTGTCAAAGATTTTCCTCATCTGTTGAGATGATCATAATTTTTATCCCTCATTTTGTTAGAGTGATAATCACATGTATAGATTTGAGTATGTTGATCCATCCTTGCATCCCAGAGATAAATGCCATTTGATTACACTGTTTGATCATTTTAATCTGTTGTTGAATTTGATTTGCTGGTATTTTGCTGAGGACTTTTGCATCTGTGTTAATCAGGGATATTTATCTGTAATTTTCCATTCTTTTAGTATCCTCATCTGGCTTTGGTGTAAGGTAATGCTGGCCTCATACAATGAATTTGAAAGCATTTCCCCCTCTTCGGTTTTTTGAAAAAGTTTGAGAATAATTAGTATTAGTTCTTATTTAAATATTTGTAGACTTTAGCAGTGAAGCTGTCTGCTCATAGTCTTTTCTTAATGGAAGTCTATATTACTGATTCAATTTTCATACTCATTACTAGTCTGTTCAGATTTTCTTTCTGTTTCAATCTTGGTAGGTTATTATATGTCTTAGGAATTTATCCATTTTTTTCTAGATTATCCAATTTGTTGGCATATAATTTTTCATAGCATTTTCTTATCCTTTATATTTTTGTGGTATCAATTGTAATGTTCCTTCTGTAATTTCTGAGGTTATTTACATGGAAGTTATAGGTTGAATTTTTAATCCGTTAAAAGTTTTGAGTGTTTTTCTCAGCAACATTGTGGTTCTTTGTAGCTTGTACTTTTCCTAAGTGTCTCTTTTACAAATTTATTTTTAGATTTTAGGAACAGGGTCTCACTCTGTTGCCCAGGCTGGAGTGCAGTTGTGCAATCATAGCTCATTGCAGCCTAAACCTCCTGGGCTCAAGCAATCCTCTTGCCTCAGCCTCCCAAAGTGTTGGGACTACAAGTGTGAGCCACCATGCCTAGCTCCTTTTGTGTGTATCTCCTTTATTGCTTGCTTTTTCTCCTATATGTAGGTAGGATAAAATATAAATAGTATTCAGATTGTGATGTAGGCTTAAATATTTAGAGGCTGACAAGGCAGAGAACAAAAAAAAAGAGACCACAGAGTTGTGTGAGAATGAGAGGTTTGGAGAAAATTTAGGAGAGTCTGAAAATAAAAGTTTAAGGCAGGAGAAAAAAGGCTTAAATGAGATTGATAGGGAAGAGGAGGAAAGCATGAAGGGAGAAGGGGTTGCTGATTTACTGTGCCTCTCACCTGTCCTCCTTGGATCTCAGTGTCCAGGGCGGGGTCCCTACCTGGTGTGGAGTTGCCCTCTCCCTGACTGTCACTCCCTGTACTCAGAGCTGAACCCTCTGCCTTCACTAAGATGAAGTCCTGCTAGATCTTTGCCTGTGACCTCTTAACCATCCCCATGCAGGCACAACCCTTTTTTAATGGATCCTCTGCAAATCCTAGTTATTTACATGTGTGTATCTTTCCGTGGGCCTTTGTGGCTCTTCTAGGATGGGAAGTGCCTTCATCCTAGTCTCTGGAGTCCTCTCTTCCCTCTGCTGAATGTGTGTTGGTAGCTATGTGTCCATTTGCCTCTGTACCTGATGGTGCTTTCACCACTCATTCTAATGTAGTCTATTTTTCTCTCAGTGTTATTTCTTACGTAGTTTAATAATTAATTGATTTTTACAAGTGAACTGATTGTCAGTCTCTGTGCTAGTGGCTATAATGAATATAGAAAAATGCACAATTGATACTCACAGATTTAGTATGAGACATAAAGCATACCTATAAAAAATAGAGGGCAAAGCACAAAGTACAGAAAAAAACCTTAATATTTTTACTCCTCATTGACAAATAGCAATGTTAGTTACATCAATAATTCAGAGTGGCATCTTAGTACTAACTCTTGGTGCAAGTATCTTTCATACGCTTTAAGTTAAATACCGTGTTATAATGTGTTGTGAAAATTAAAATGATAGAATTTTCATTTTACATTGAGAATTTCAAGTTTATGGTTCTAACCCACTGGTTACAACTGAGAAAAGTAAGGCACTTACTTGTAACCTCAGCTACTTGGGAGGCTGAAGCAGGAGGATCAAGGCCGCAGTGTACTATGGCTCTGATTGTAAATAGCCACTACACTCTAGCTTGGACAACATAGTGAGATCTTGTCTCAAAAAAAAAAAAAAAAAGTCCTGAGGAGAGTAGGAAAATTTTTTCTCATGAAATTTTTCAGTAAGACTGTCAGTAATACAATAGTGTTCATGGGGCAAATAAACAAATGTTTTGTCAACATAGTATAGTGTTACGGTACAGATGAGGAACCAAAAAAGAACCAGAAACAAATAAAACAAAATACAACCATGTAGCCCTTGTCAAAGGTTTCCACTGCTATTACTAAAACATATAAAAGTCAGCATGATACATTGGAAAAGACCCTGGATTGGTCATAGCTCTTAGATTAATGTGGGTAAGTTACTTAGCCTTTCTGGGTCTCAGTTACCTTATTAAAGATGTATACTCTAGTGGTTCCAAAATACAGCCCAAGATTAGTGTTATCCATGATAAAGTATTCATAGGTAGAGGTAAAAATATTAAGGACATTTGAAAACCTTTTCATTGTAAGGATTATTCTTTGATATTTTGTTGCGCTTTTGGGATTAAAAAGTGTGATAAGAGTGATTGTTTTAAAATCTTAGCTTAAACATGTTGACAACTCTAAGCTCATGGCAAAAGTGTTTTTTTTTCTTTTAAACCTCATACTGTTTTAATAAACTTTAAAAATTTCAGAAAGCTCTAGAAGATGTCTATAGGCTTTGCTTCAGCCTCTTTCTACGAGTATGAAATATTACGAACGCAATGCTACGAGTAATATACCTACAATTCAAGCATTTTTTTTTCTATTTTAGCAAACAGAAGTGCTAGCCAATCTAGTGTAAATTTCTGGCAATACTTGCCAAAAGTCAGTGTAGGTGTAGCTGAGGTAATAACAGCTGTTGGAAATCTGAATCTCTCCATACCTACCCAGTCCCCCAGTTACACAGGTCAATAAGCAGATAAAGTTAAAACCACACACCTTCAGAATACCTGGAAGACAGGACATTAAAACTGCAAGTTACCCATAAGTACAAAAATAAACACTAATTTACAGTAGAATCATATTTTAAGCTCCTGCCCCAGGTCTTTGTGGAAAGGTGAACTATCTAGAAACACCATATTGGAAAAGGAAGAGGATATTGATATAAAACCACTTCCAGAAAGAGAAAGTTCTGGGTGTTTACACTGAAACATGACAATAATAAAAGAGAGTCCTGGGAAATCAGAACACTGACAGAGAGAAAGGATTTAAAAGTGTAGGTAGGGCTTAAGGAAGAAATCTTGGAAGGGAAATACTTCAGGAAGAGGATACAAATGAAGGGGAAATTGCCCTTTAGGAACTGAGCAGAAAAGAGAAAAGAATGGGAAATTTAGACTCCTTCAAGACAAAAGAAAACTAAAACTTTAAAGGACAAAAAATCATTTTCCCTGATTCCTCAGAAAAGCCATGAATTAAGGAAACTGCCACACAGATAGAGAAGGTAATTATTGAAATAGCCGTGTGTAAGCCACCCCAAATGCCAGCCACGTCTATGCAATACAGAGATGCAAACAGTCTTATCTATGCAAAACTATCCAAGAAGAAAACAGAAAATGAGAATTAAAACTTACGGATTGATAAATTTCCTGAAAACCAACCTCTTAAACAGAAAAAAAATGATATCGCAGCACTCCAAACCAAATTAAATATTCTTAAATAACACGTAAAATAATCAAATCAGCGATCTAAAGATTAATAACTGGATAGAAATCAAGATAAGAATTGTTTGGACTTAGGGAAGAAATTGATATAGAAAAAAAATCAGAAATGTCTAAATTATAAGGTGTCCAAGAGAGAATTGATTTAAATAAAAATTTAACAAGTGGCATTGAAGAAAGCTAGCAAAAACAACCAACAAAATGAAAATGAGATAGAAATGTTTTAGAAAGTGGTTGAAATGGAAATCAGGAAAAGGAGATTGAATAAATGTATAATTGGAGTCTATGAGGCAGAAAAAACAATGGAATAATGAAATGATAAATCGAGAATACTTTTCAGAAATAACAGAAGGCATGACTTTACAGATTTAATGGGTCTATAGGGAACCTTGGAAGATTTACTATGATCAATTGGCTCCAAGCATATCCTAGTATACCACTAGGCTTTAATGATTCAGAAAAAATTCTCAGTGCTTCCAGGAAAAAAGATCAAGTAACTTACAAAGCCAAGATTATGATACTGTTATTAGACTTCTCAGAAGCAATAAATAGAGCAAAGGAATAATGGCAGCATTTTCAAGAAACACATTGGATGCTTGCTCCCTTCTCCAAGTTCTAGCCAGGAGGCTTCATGCCCCATGCAAATAGTTGCAAAGTTCAGCTAGAGAATTCCTTCTGCCTGTGGAGTTTTGCCCCCTCCTCCTCTGATCATCCTCCTGATGCATCCCTGTGGTGCCAGGCAGGAATGGCCTGCTTGGGTACCCAGTGAGCTCCCAGGGCCTTTCTGCTGCTTCCTCTACCCCTGTATTTCGCTCAGCTCTCCACATTGACTCAGCTCCAGGTGAAGTCAGAAACTTCTTCCTCAAAGAGACATTCAGCTTCTCCAGTGGGGGTATGTGTTAGGAAGAGGAGGGTCTCCCTTTCTCTCTTCTGCAGTTGGGGCATACACAGTTTTTTGGGGAGTCTCCTGGGTCCTGCAGGAGCAGTCCACTGCCTTCAGAGGGTCTGTGGATCCTCTCGGGATTGCTGGTTTGTTCTTGCAGTCCATCTGGAGCTAAAATTCACAATGCGAGCTGTCGGCTGCTGCTCTGTCTGCAGCTGCAATCTAGTCCTGCCTCCCGTCTGCCACGATCTCCTAATCGAGGTTTGTTTCTTCTATCCCCAATTTGTTGAGAATTTTTTTATCATCAACGGATGCTGAATTTTATCCAATGCTTTTTCAGCATGTATTAAAATTGTATTGTTTTCATTTGTCTTCCTGTTAATGTGGTATTTAACATTTATTAGTTTGTGAATGTTAAACCATTTTTGTGTCCCTGGGATGCGTCCAACTTGATCATAGTGAACTTTTTAATGTACTGTTGGATTTTGTTTTTTTGTCTTGAGAATCTTTGTATCTGTTTTCATCAGGGATATTGGCCTGTAGCTTTGTTTTGTTGTTGTTATATCCTTGTCTGGTTTTGGAATCAGGGTAATGCTGACCTTTTAAAATGAGTGCGAAAATATTCCCCCATTTCAATTTTCTGCAATAGTTTGAAGAGAATTGGTGTTACTTTTCAAATGAATTCAACAGTGAAGCCATCAGATCCTAGGTTCTTCCTTGACGGGAAACTTTTTATGACTGCTTCAGTCCTGTTACACATTATCGGTCAGTTCAGGTTTTCTATTTCTTCATTTCAGGCTTGATAGGTTGTATGTGTCCAGGAAGTTACCTGTTTCTTTTATTAGATTCATGGGCATATGGTTGTTGATAATAGTCTCTTGTGATCTTTTGGATTTCTCTGCTATCATTTGTAATATATTCTTTTTCATTTGATTTTATTTGAGTCTTCTTTCTTTTTTTCTTAGTAGAGCTAAAAGGTTTGTTGACTTTTGATCTTTTAAAAAAAAGCCAACTCATGGGTTTGTTCATCTTTTATAATATTTTTTAAATCTCCATTTTGCTTATTTTGGGTCTGATATTCATTATTTCTTTCTGCTATTTTGGATTTAGTTTGTCCTTGGTTTTTTAGTTCCTTTACGTGCAATGTTGTATAGTTTATTTGATATCTTTCTACTTCTTGATGTAGGCATTTATCACTATAATCTTCCCCTATAAGAACTGCTTTTATTGTATCCCATAGGTTTGGGTATGTTATTTTCATTTGTCTCCAACAATTTTTAAATTTCCTTTTTAATTTCTTGATGACCCATTTGTTGTTCAGGAGCATGTAGTTTAATTTCCATGATTTTGTAGTTTCCCATTTCCTTTTGATATTGATTTCTAATTTTATTCCATTGTGTTATAAAATGTTCTTGTTATAATCTTGATTTTTAAAAATTTGTGAAGACTTATGAACTAGCATGGTCTTTTCTGGAAAATCCATGTGCTGTTGAGAAAACTGTATATTCTGTAGCTATTGGGTACAATGTTTTATAAATGTTAAGTCCATTTGATTTAGAGTGCAGTTTAATGTTTCTTTGTTGATTTTCTCTTTGAATTATTTGTCTATTGCTGAAAGTGGAGTGTTGAAGTCCCCTACTATTATTGTATGATACTCGATCTTTCTCTTCAGGTCTATTAATATTTACTTTATGTGATTGAGTACCCCACTGTCTAGTGCATGCATATTTATAATTGTCATATCCTCTTGCTATGATGATCCTTCAATTGATACACGGTGGCCTTTTTGCCTTTTTTTTTTTAATACTTAAAGTCTATTTTATCTGATTATAGCTACTTTTCTTTTTTGGTTTCCATTTACATGGAATATCTTTTTCCATCTTTTCACTTTCAGTCTGTGTGTTTCTTTATAGATTAAGTGAGTTTCTTGTAGACAGTATATAGTTGGGGCTTTTTCATCTGTTGTCCTACTTTCTGTCTTTTAAATAGATAATTTAATCCATTCACATTTAAGGTTATTTATAGGTAAGTGTTTAGTATTGCCATTTTGCTACTTGTTTTCTGGCTGTTTTGTAGATCCTTTTTTTGGTTATTCTTCTTTTACTCTTAATTTATGGGTAAGTGATGTTTTTCTAGTAGTATGTTTTGATTCTGTGCTATTCATTTTTAGTGTATCTATTATAGGTTTTTGCTTTATGGTTAGTTACTGTGAGACTTACAAAATATATCTTAGGTTATTTTAAACTAATAACAACTCCACTTCAATTGCAAAGAAAAGTATAAAAAACAAACTTTACACTTGAACACCATTTCCTCCACTACTGTTTGACTTTTTGATGTTTCAATTTACATCTTTTTGTATTTCCTATCTATTAACAAATTATTGTAGTTATTATTGTCTTTAATAGTTTTGTCTTTTAGTCTTCCTAGTTACAGTATAAATGGTTTACCTACCGTAATTATAAGATTAGAGTATTCTGAATTTGTCTGTAGTCTTTTATACAGTGAGTTTGATACCTTCAGATATTTTCTCAATTCTCTGGTATTGTTTTTAGTAGTATCGACCCTGCCTTGTGTCTTTTTCAATGTGATTTTCATCTCTGTGATGGTTTTAGTTTTCTTTCCCACGTTAGTTTGAACTAAGCATGTGTTTTTTCTTTTGCTTTTGTCTTTGACGTAGTTCCATAGCAGTTACTCATCTATGTTGAGGTATTTTTAAGGAGGTACTTGCTTCAATATTTTTAATTCAGTTGCTATCTTCGTTGATGATTTTTATTTTCTTGATAGCAATATTTTTGTTTTCTTCCTATGATTCACCTTTTATTCTAAATATAATTTAAGTTCTTGGATACGTGTGCAGAACATGCAGGTTTGTTATATAGGTACACACGTGCCATGGTGGTTTGCTGTACCTATCAACCTGTCATCTAAATTAGGTATTTCTCCTAATGCTATCCCTCCCCTACTCCCCCCAACCCCAAAATAGGCCCCTGTGTGTGATGTTCCCCTCCCCGTGTCCATGTGTTCTCGTTGTTCAGCTCCCACTTCTGAGTGAGAACGTGCGATGTTTGGTTTTCTGTTTCTGTGTTAATTTGCTGAGAATGATGGTTTCCAGCTTCATCCATGTCCCTGCAAAGGACATGAACTCATTATTTATGGCTGCATAGTGTTCCATGGTATATATGTGCCACGTTTTCTTCATCCATTCTATCATTAATGGGCATTTGGGTTGGTTCCAAGTCTGTGCTATTGTGAACAGTGCTGCAATAAACATACGTGTGCATGTGTCTTTATGGTAGAATGATTTATTATTCTTTGGGCATATACCCAGTAATGGGATGACTGAGTCAAATGGTATTTCTGGTTCTAGATCCTTGAGGAATCGCCACACTGTCTTCCACAATGGTTGAACGAATTTACATTCCCATCAACAGTGTAAAAGCGTTCCTATTTCTCCATATCCTCTCCAGCATCTGTTGTTTCCTGCCTTTTTAATGATTGCCATTCTAACTGGCATGAGATGGTATCTCACTGTGGTTTTGATTTGCATTTCTCTAATGACCTGTGATGATGAGGTTTTTTTCATATGTCTGTTGGCTGCATAATTTCGAGAAGTGTCTGTTTATATCCTTCACGCACTTTTTGATGGTTTTTTTTTTTTTTGTAAATTTGTTTAAGTTCCTTGTAGATTCTGGATATTAGCCCTTTGTCAGATGGATAGATTGCAAAAATTTTCTCCCATTCTGTCTGTTGCCTATTCACTCTGATGATAGTATCTTTTGCTGTGCAGAAGCTCTTTAGTTTAATTAGATCCCATTTGTCAATTCTGGCTTTTGTTGCCATTGCTTTTAGTGTTTTAGAGATGAAGTCCTTGCCCATGCCTATGTCCTGAATGGTATTGTGTAGGTTTTCTTCTAGGGTTTTTATGTTTTTAGGTTTTATATTTAAGTCTTTAATCCATCTTGCATTAATTTTTGTATAAGGTGTAAGGAAGGGGTCCAGTGTCTGTTTTCTGCATATGGCTAGCCAGTTTTCCCAACACCATTTATTAAATAGGAAATCCTTTCCCCATGGCTTGTTTTTGTCAGGTTTGTCAAAGATCAGATGGTTATAGATGTGTGGCATTATTTTTGAGGCCTCTTTTCTGTTTCATTGGTCTATGTATCTGTTTTGGTATCAGTACATGCTGTTTTATTTATGTATTTATATATGTTTATTTTATTATTATTATTTGTTTCTGAGGTGGAGTCTCACTCTGTTGCTCAGGCTGGAGTGCAGTGGTGTGATCTCGGCTCACTGCAACCTTTGCCTCCCAAGTTCAAGTGATTCTCCTGCCTCAGCCTCCCGAGTAGCTGGGATTACAGGCACACACCACCATGTCCAGCTAATTTTTGTATTTTTAGTAGAGATGGGGTTTCACCATGTTGGTCAGGCTGGTTTCGAACTCTTGACCTTGTGATTGGCCTGCCTTGGCCTTCCAAAGTGCTGGGATTACAGGTGTGAGCCACCGCTCCTGGCTGGTACCAGTACATGCTGGTTCTTTTTGCTTAGGATTGTCTTGGCTATGTGGCTTTTTTTTGGTTCCACATGAAATTTAAAGTAATTTTTTCTAATTCTGTGAAGAAAGTCAGTGGTAGCTTGATGGGAATAGCATTGAATCTATAAATTACTTTGGGCAGTATGGTCATTTTCACGATATTGATTCTTCCTGTCCATGAGCATGGTATGTTCTTCCATTTGTTTGTGTCCTCTCTTATTTCCTTGAGCAGTGGTTTGTAGTTCTCCTTGAAGAGGTCCTTTATATCCCTTGTCAGTTGTATTCTTAGGTATTCTATTCTCTTTTTAGCAATTGTGAATGGGAGTTTCCTTATGATTTGCCTCTCTGTCTATTATTGGTGTATAGGAGTGCTTGTTATTTTCGCACATAGATTCTGTATCCTGAGACTTTGCTGAAGTTGCGTATCAGCTTAAGGAGATTTTTGGCTGAGATGATGGGGTTTTATAAATATAGAATCATGTCATCTGCAAACAGAGACAATTTGTCTTCCTCTCTTCCTGTTTGAATACCATTTATTTCTTTCTCTTGCCTGATTGTCCTGGCCAGAACTTCCAATACTATGTTGAATAGGAGTGGTGAGAGAGGGCATCCTTGTGCTGGTTTTTGAAGGGAATGCTTCAGTTTTTGCCCATTCAGTTTGATATTGGCTGTGTGTCATACATAGCTCTTATTATTTTGAGATACATTCCATCAATACCTAGTTTATTGAGAGTTTTTAGCATGAAGGGTGTTGAATTTTATCAAAGGCCTTTTCTGCATCTATTGAGAGAATCATGTGGTTTTTTTCATTGATTCTGTTTGTGTGGTGGATTATGTTTATTGATTTGTTTATTGATGATGTTTATGTTTGTGTGGTGATTATGTTTATTAAGTTGAACCAGCTTTGCATTGCAGGAATGATGATGGCTTCATCATGGTGGATAAGCTTTTTGATGTGGTGCTGGATTCGATTTGCCAGTATTTTATTGAGGATTTTTGCATCAATGTTCATCAGGGATATTGGCATGAAATTTTCTTTTTTTGTTGTATCTTTGCCAGGTTTTGGTATCTGGATGATGCTGGCCTCATAAAATGAGTTAGGGAGGAGTCCCTCTTCTTTTATTTTTTGGAATAGTTTCAGAAGGAATGGTACCAGCTCCTCTTTGTACCTCTGGTAGAATTTAGCTGTGAATCCATCTGGTACTGGGCTTTTCTTTGTTGGTAGGCTGTTAATTACTGCCTCAATTTCAGAACTTGTTATTGGCCTATTCAGGGATTCAACCTTTTCCTGGTTGAGTCTTGGGAGGGTGTATGTGTCCAGGAATTGATTTCTTCTAGATTTTCTAGTTTGTTTGCAAATAGGTGTTTATAGTATTCTCTGATAGTTTGTATTTCTGAGGGATCAGTGGTAACATCCCCTTTATCATTTTTTATTTTTTCTATTTGATTCTTCTCCCTTTTATTCTTTATTAGTCTGGCTAGCAGTCTATCTATTTTGTTAATCTTTTCAAAAACCAGCTCCTGGATTCGTTGATATTTTGAAGGGTTTTTTCATGTCTCCATCTCCTTCAGTTCTGCTCTGATCTTAGTTATTTCTTGTTTTCTGCTAGCTTTTGAATGTGTTTGCTCTTGATTCTCCAGTTCTTTTAATTGTGATGTTAGGTTGTTGATTTCAAATCTTTCTTGCTTTCTCCTGTGGGCATTTAGTGTTATAAATTTCCCTTTAAACACTGCTTTAGCTGTGTCCCAGAGATTCTGGTATGCTGTGTCTTTGTTCTCATTGGTTTTGAAGAACTTACTTATTTCTGCCTTAATTTTGTTATGTACCCAGTAGTCATTCAGGAGCAGGTTGTTCACTTTCCATGTAGAAGTGTGGTTTTGAGTGAGTTTCTTAATCCTGAGTTCTAATTTGATTGCACTGTGGTTTGAGAGACTATTTGTTAGGATTTCCATTCTTTTTCATTTGCTGAGGAGTGTTTTACTTCCAATTACGTGGTCAATTTTAGAATAAATGCGATGTGGTCAATTTTAGAATAAGTGAGATGTGGTGCTGAGAAGAATGTATATTCTGTTGATTTGGGGTGGAGAGTTCTGTAGATGTCTATTAGGTCTTCTTGGTCCAGAGCTGAGTTCAAGTCCTGGATATCCTTGTTAATTTTCTGTCTTGTTGATCTAACATTGACAGTGGGGTATTAAAGTCTCCCACTATTGTTATGTGTTAGTCTAAGTCTCTTTGTAGGTGTCTAAGAACTTGCTTTATGAATCTCGGTGCTCCTGTACTGGGTGCTTATATATTTAGGAGAGTTAGCTCTTCTTGTTGCATTGGTCCCTTTACCATTATGTAATGCCCTTCTTTGTCTTTTTTGATCTTTGTTAGTTCAAAGTCTGTTTTATCAGAGAGTAGGATTGCAACCACTTCTTTTTTTGCTTTCCATTTGCTTGGTAAATATCCTTCCATCCCTTTATTTTGAGCCTATGTATGTCTTTGCACATGAGATTGGTCTCCTGAATACAGCACACCAATGGATCTTGACTCTTTATCCAGTTTGCCAGTCCGTGTCTTTTAATTGGGGCATTTAGCCTGTTTACATTGAAAGTTAACATTGTTATGTGTGAATTTGGTCCTGTGATTATGATGTTTGCTGGTTATTTTGCCCATTAGTTGATGCAGTTTCTTCATAGTGTCGATGTTCCTTAGAATTTGGTATGTTTTTGCAGTGGCTGGTACTGGTTTTTCCTTTCCATGTTTAGTGCTTCCTTCAGGAGCTCTTGTAAGGCAGGCCTTTTGGTGACAAAATCTCTCAGCATTTGCTTGTCTGTAAAGGATTTTATTTCTCCTTTGCTTATGAAACTTAGTATGGCTGGATATGACATTCCGGATTGAAATTTCTTTTCTTTAAGAATGTTGAATATTGGCTCTCATTCTCTTCTGGCTTGTAGGGTTTCTGCAGAGAGATCCGCTGTTAGTCTGATGGACTTGCCTTTGTGGATAACCCGAGCTTTCTCTCTGGCTGCCCTTAACATTTTTCCTTCATTTCAATCTTGGTGAATCTGACGATTAGGTGTCTTGGGGTTGCTCAAGGAGTATCTTTTTGGTGGTCTCCGTATTTTCTGAATTTGAATGTTGGCCTGTCTTGCTAGGTTGGGGAAGTTCTTCTGGATAGTATCCTGAAGTGTGTTTTCCAACTTGGTTCCATTATCCCTGTCACTTTCAGGTACACCAATCAAATGTAAGTTTGGTCTTTTCACATAATCCCATATTTCTTGGAGGCTTTGTTCATTCTTTTTCATTATTTTTTCTCTAATCTTGTCTTCACACTTTATTTCATTAAGTTGATCTTAAGCCTCTGATATCCTTTCTTCTACTTGATCGCTTTGGCTATTGATACTTGTGTATGCTTCAGGAAGTTCTTGTGCTGTGTTTTTCAGCTCCATCAGGTCATTTATATTCTTCTCTAAGCTGTTTATTGTTGTTAACAATTCCTTCGGCCTGTTTGCTAGGTTCCTAGCTTCCTTGCATTGGGTTAGAACATGCTCCTTTAGCTTGGATGAGTTTGTTATTACCCACCTTCTGAAGCCTACTTCTGTCAATTCATCAAACTTCTTCTCCATCCAGCTTTGCTCTGTTGCTGACAAGGAGTTGAGATCCTTTGGAGGAGAAGACACGTTCTGGTTTTCACAATTTCCAGCCTTTCTGTGCGGTTTTCCTCATCTTCATGGATTTATCTACCTTTGGTCTTTGATGTTGGTGACTTTAAGATGGGATTTCTGTGTGGATGTCCTTTTTGTTGATGTTGATGCTATTCCTTTCTGTTTGTTAGTTTTATTGCTAAAAGGCCCCTCTGCTGCAGGTCTGTTGGAGTTTGCTGGAGGTCCACTCCAGACCCTTTTTGCCTGAGTATCACCAGCAGAGGCTGCATAACAGCAAAGATTGCTGCCTATTCCTTCCTCTGGAAGCTTCCTCCCAGAGGGGCACCTGCCAGATGGCAGCCAGAGCTGCCTGTATGAGGTTTCTGTTGACCCCTGCTGGGAGATGTCTCCCAGTCAGGAGGCATGGGGGTCAGGGACCCACTTGAGGAGGCAGTCTGTCCGTTAGTAGAGCTCGAGTGCTGTGCTGAGAGATCTGCTGCTGTCTTCAGATCTGGCAGGCAGGAATGTTTAAGTCTGTTGAAGCTGTGCCCACAGCCACACCTTCCCCAAGGTGCTCTGTCTCAGGGAGATGGAAGTTTTATCTGTAAGTCACTGACTGGGGCTGCTGCCTTTCTTTCAGAGATACCTTGCCCAGAGAGGAGGAATCTAGAGAGGCAGTCTGGCTACAGCAGCTTTGCTGAGCTTTGGTGTAGTCTGCCCAGTTTGAATTTCCCCATGGCTTTGTTTACACTGTGAGAGGACAACCGCCTACTCAAGCCTCCGTAATGGCGGACACCCCTTCCACCACCAAGCTTGAGCATCGCAGGTCGACTTCAGACTGCTGTGCTGGCAGCAAGAATTTCAAGCCAGTGGATCTTAGCTTGCTGGGCTCCACAGGGGTGGGATTCGCTGAGATAGACCACTTGACTTCCTGGCTTCAGCCCCCTTTCCAGGGGAGTAAACAGTTCTGTCTGGCTGGTCTTCCAAATGCCACTGGGGTGTGAAAAAAAAACAAAACAAAACCCAAACTCTTGCAGCTAGCTCAGTGTCTGCTCAAACAGCCACCGAGTTTTGTGCTTAAAACCCAGGGCCCTGCTGGTATAGGCACCCGAGGGAGTCTCCTGGTCTGCAGGTTACGAAGACTGTGGGAAAAGTGTAATGTTTGGATTGGAATGCACCATTTCTCATGGCACAGTCCCTCATGTCTTCCCTTGGCTGAGGGAGGGAGTTCCCTGACCTCTTGGACTGCCCATGTGAGGTGACGCCCCAACCTGCTTCACCTTGCCCTCTGTGGGCTGCACCCACTGTCTAACCCATCCCAGTGAGATGAGGTGGGTATCTCAGTTGGAAATGCAGAAATCACCCACCTTCTGAGTTGATCTCTCTGGGAGCTGTAGACCGGAGCTGTTCGTATTCAGCCTTCTTGCCCGCCACTTCCACCATTCATCTTTTGTTCTTTACCCTTAACATTAAAAAAAAATAATAACATGCTTGTATAGTTCTGGGCCTGGTTTTGTTTTATTTGTCATTTTTGAATTTGATGGGTTATTTCCAGACCATGTATTTGCAGGTGGTTCACACTGGGAAAGAACCTGGGTTATATTTTATACTGGTCAAAAGTTTCCCATAATACACCAGTGTGTGTGAAAGGAGTTCTTTTGGCCTTTATTTCTCCCTAGTCATCAAGAATGGGAAGCTGTAAGGTCTGGCAAGTGTCTGTTTCCTTTTTTTATCTCAATTCAGCCTTGCTTCTCTTTAGTGTTAAAGTTGATTTGGAGAAGGTTCTCTGCATACCTTCCCTATTGTTAAACTCCAGATATTGTTGGCTTTGCCTTTTGGGTGTGCCGCCTATTTGAGGACATGAACTCTGCCAGCTTTGAGACTGTAGCCTGAGATGTCGTCTCAGTATCTTTTTCCATGCTCGTTTGACCTTAGATTTTTTAGAAGCTCGTTCATACCTTTTGTTGTTTGATGTTGACTTGGTGTTGTATTATGTTACCATTTGTGTTAGTTGAATTACTTGGTGTTTTGGAATTTCTGAAAGGAAATCTCTATTTTATAACTGGGAATCTGATTGTTTTTTAAAAAGTGACTTCCAGCCGGGCATGATGGCTCATACCTATTATCCCAGCACTTTGGGAGGCCGAGGCGGGCAGATCACGAGGTCAGGAGATCAAGACCATCGTGGCTAACATGGTGAAATGCCATTTCTACTAAAAATACAAAAAAATTAGCTAGGCGTGGTGGCGGGTGCCTGTAGCCCCAGCTACTTGGGAGGCTGAGGCAGGAGAATGGCGTGAACCTGGGAGGTGGAGCTTGCAGTAAGCTGAGATCGCACCACTGCACTCTAGCCTGGGCAACAGAGTGAGACTCAGTCTCAAAAAAAAAAAAAAAAAAAAAAAAAAATAAGTGACTTCCATGATGTCCCAGATAAATTCTTAGAAAAAAGAGGATTCAACCTATAAACATTTAGAATGTACTACATTTATTAATACCTTTGTTTAGTACAACATACCCATTCCTTTTTATTAATATTATTTTAGATAGGTAATTCCAGGTAGAAAAGATCTCTATTACTTTTTAAGACATACTTTATTTCCCAGTTAGCTAGAAAAGTGTGCTATTTACTTGAACACATGAACTGTACTTGGCAGGGAGTTCATGACTAAGAGGGAAAAAATTTGATTGGCTTGAATATTTCACCACTATTGTTAGCTCAATATATTGAGTAACAAGGTTCTGTCAATTTTCTCTTAAATATTTTTATGTATTTCTTATGTGTATCAAAATACAACTTGTGCTCCTAGTATTATTCTAAGTCTTGTAAATGCTACAAAGGAGTGACGAATCTGGTTGTCACCTAGTTTGGGAATGGCATATTTATGAAAAACACCCGTGAGGCTTATCAGATTCAGAAAGTATGGCCTACAGAGAGATTCTTTAGGAGGGCTGACGCATTCCCCTCATGCCAGGTTCTGATACCACAGATTTGGATGACTAGGTATTTGACCTGTGTGTGAAACCTGGGGGCTTACCAGGAGGATAGTTTCAGATTCCCAAAATATACTGGGTATTTATTATATGCTTGGAGTTTTTACATCAATAATCTCATTTCATCCATGTGGTAACTATCAAGGTAAGTGCTATTATTCCCACTTTAAAAATAAAGAAAGTGACTTTCAGAGAAGTCATATGATCTTTGCAAAGTCACATGGGCCTGTTCTTGGCTGGGCTGGGAGTGAACCCAAATTTTTAGACTTCTACTTCAGTGTTGCTTCCACTCTCTCATCTAGCTCCTGGGCAGCTGCCCGGTTTCTTGCTACAAGATTTTCCCACCAAATATACCCTCTTGACTTAGTCAGTTTCCATTAATTTTACATCAAGGTTTGACTTCCTGACTCTCATCTTTTATCTGACCCCGAATAATAGCAGAGACCTAAATACCATGCTAAAGTTAAGTGATTGAACCTTTCCAAAAGCAGATATATGGGGTCAGGAAATGACACCTTTCTTCTGTTCAATCTTGATGTGCCTGGGGTTGCCTAGATTATGGTTTTTTTTTCCTTGGGTCCCTTAATAGCTTAGAAATTGTGTACATGAACAAAGAAGCTTTGAGGCACTATAGACATTTTTAGAAATAAAAGAAATGTGAGGCTTTCACATTTTGAACAGGTAACATGCAGGACCGAAGGCCTAACAACTCTGTAGCGGGTCAGATGAGATGAGTGTATGACTCTCAGTAATAAAGCCTAGGGAAGAAGACTCCATGTAAGGGGGATGGGGAGGAGAAAGAACCACCTGCAAGTGAGCTTTTGCTGTCAATATCCTCTAGTTCTAGAACTCAGAGGTGAGTTATTTTAATTGGATTTATAAGGAAGATGGCTTTTTAAAAAGAAATTTACTATTCCTTGATTATTACGTGACTTTTGACATTAAAAGTTAGAGGCACAATGTGAAATGTACTGTGACAAGACCCAGCTTTTCCCTCTTCACATTCCTTCAGAGAAGTCACTGCCTGGCAATGTTTATCTTTATACAAATCACTACGCTTCGTGGAATATTGATAGGTGTGTGTGTGTGTGTGTGTGTGTGTGTGTGTGTGTGGTGGTTGTGGGCACAGAAAGGAAAAGCACGTTGCTTTGGTGATAATAGTTTGCTACACTCTGTTCATCCCAGGTGGTTCTATTTGGGTAGGAAAAGCCAAATTCTTCTACTGTTTCTTTATGAATAGACATTCTAAGAGCTTGAAGGAGGCCTTCGCTGGTTTTTGTTTGTTGCTGTTGAGATCAGAGTCACCAACAAGGGGACATGTTTATAAATATTAGGCCATGATGTTTGTATAACCTCTAGGGTAAAGAAAGGAAGTTATGGCAGAAAACAGAACTTCAGGAGTCAACCTGACAACACCAAAGTTTTCTGGGTATCATGGATGACACTTAACAGTTTTAATCCTTCTGTTTAATCAGACACACTGCGTGTTTTGTTCACTACTTTCCTTCTCCAGAAAGCTCTTACCCTGGATTTTTTTAAAGGGCCACTAAACTTCCTTTAGGACATTATTTCCATGAGTCCAGGGTCATCTTTTGTGTCGTTAAACTTTGAGGCATGCATTTACTTTCCCACATCACCAATCATGGCTTATTGTGTGTCAACTATCATAATTATGAGTGGCTAAATCATATATATCCTCAGGAAAATGTAGACCTCATGGAAAGAGTCTCGTGCAGTGGAACTTAAAATGTGTTGTAGCTGGAGTATCAGGCATGAAGTGGGCATGGTGGGAGATAAGGCTGCAGAGATGGGCACAGGTTTCGAGCCACGTGGTCTTTATCCTAGAAACAGTGAGAGGCCAATGAAGAGTTTTAGACCGGCAGAGGACAGGTAGGATTGAGGAAGTGGTGATTTTAGTACAGATCTCTGTGTTAAGAAATCTGTTTTGTGTAAACGTTAAAACTCTGCACTCTGGAGACAGACTAGTTTTTGACCAGAGTGTGTGTAGGAGGATCAGTTAGAAGTTACTGCAGTAGAGCCTATACAGAACAGTTACAAACATAGACAATGAAATAGGCCCCCTTCATTTAATTCTGGCCGGGCGTGGTGGCTCACACATGTAATTGTAGCACTTCGGGAGGCTGAGGCAGGTGGATCACAAGGTCAGGGGTTCGAGACCAGCCTGGCCAATATGGTGAAACCCCGTCTCTACTAAAAATACAAAAATTAGCCAGGCATGGTGGCGGGCGCCTATAGTCCCAGCTACTCATGAGGCTGAGGCAGGAAAATCGCTTGAACCCGGAAGGCAGAGGTTGCACTGAGCCAAGATGGCACCACTGCACTCTAGCCTGGGTGACAGTGCGAGACTCTGTCTCCAAAAAAAAAAAAAAAAGCTTCATTTGATTTCACTGGATCTATATAATACAGAGGGTTTTGTGATTATAATGCAATAAAATGAGAAATCACTTTTCAAAGAGTTTAAGAAGCCCGTATGTTTTAAAATAAAATTTTACAGAATAACCTTGAATTTAAGGGGAAATAATGAATGGAAATTATTACTTAGAATTAATAATATTCATATAAACGTTAATGATTTTTAATATATGATAATATGAGCTAGTCATTCAATGTTATGTTAGAAGAAAGAAACAAAACAAACTGAAAGAAACAGGAAAGATGAAAATAAAGACTGGAAGAAATATGTGAATTAGAGAACAGGAATAACACTAAGCCAGAGAGAAGATTTAGGTACCCAAAAGCTAATTCCTTGAAAGAATGAATTTTATAGATAGACATCTGTCAAAAAGGAACAAGAAAAAACTATGCAATGTAAACAAAAGAATTTGAAGGAAAAAGATAAAAATATCAAGTCAGAGTTGCAATGATTTTGAAGAATTAAACAAAAGTGATAAGCTCTAGAAAAACACATATTCAATAATATGTGCAAGAGAAAATACAGAACTTTGACCAATAAATATTGAAGAAATTAGATAGTCAGAACCTCCCACACTGTAAACACCCAGCCAGCATGGTTGTCTTTTTCTTTTTCTCTTTCTCTTTCTCTTTCTCTCTTTTTCTTTTCTTTCCTTTTTTTTTTTTTTTTTTTTTTTGAGATGGAGTTTCACTCTTGCTGCCCAGGCTGAAGTGTAATGGTGCAATCTCAGCTCACTGCAACCTCTGCCTCCCGGGTTCAAGCAATTCTCCTGCCTCAGCCTCCCGAGTACCTGGGATTATAGGCACCTGCCACCAGGCCTGGCTAATTTTTTGTATTTTTGGTAGAGATGGAGTTTTGCCATGTTGCCCAGGCTGGTCTCAAACTCCAGGCCTCGGGTGATCGTCCACCTTGGCCTCCCAAAGTGCTGGAACTATAGGTGTGAGCCACAGTGCCCAGGATTGTTTTCTAAATGACTTTTAGCATAGCTTCAAAGATCAGTCAATTGTTAGTTCATAAAGTTGCTCCAGCATATAGAAAGAGAAAAAGCTACAAGGTCTATTCAAAATTCTCTGGAGAAATAATGGTCCACGAATGGCTAGGTGTAAAATATATATGTTGTTATCCACAGTTCCTGGCTCATAACTCCCATAGCCCTTGTTAGAATCTTTTATTATAATGTTGGAGTGCTTTAGGCCTCAGAAGCAGGGCTCAGAAAACAGTCTGTCTCTCTGACCTTCTCCTGCCTCCTTTTCCCGCTCCTTTCTCTCCCCAAGGCAGGAATCTTCCCTAGCCTTTGTCTTGAAGCTGGCGGTAAAGAAATTCTCTGGCCTACCTTGTGTGCTTGTTAGATCCCCATTTCAGAAGAGGCTCTTTCCATACCTTCAAGGAAGGTCCACAGAGAGGTCAAGAAGAACCTGAACAGACAGGCCTTGTTGGGTTTCCCCACTGGTCTATTAATGTTTCATATCCTTTTTGTCCAGCCACATTTATGCATGGTTGTCAATCATGCCTATCAAATGAAGTCCATAGCTATAGAAAGCCCGAGAGGACAAGATCCTAAAAGCTTCCGGATAGCTGAACACCTGAGGTTCTTGGAGGGCGAGCCTGGGGTGGTCATGGAAGTTCCACATTCCTTTTCATGTGCCTCGCTCTATGCATGGCTTCAGCTGTATTTTTTGCGATATCCTTGATAATAATACATGTAGATAAATTTTCCTGAGTTCTGTGAGCCACTCTAGCAATTTAATTGAACCCAATGTGGGGATTATGGGAAGCCCAACTTGTAGCCAGTTAGTCAGAATTTTCAGAGACCCAGATCTGTGATTGCTAGGAGAGAGGGGGCAGTCTTGTAACACTGAGCCCTCGCCCTGTGGTGTCTGAGGATATCTCCAGGTAGATAGTGTTAGAACTGGATTGAGTTGGAGGACACACAGCAGGTGTCATCTGAAGAACTGATTGCTTGCTTGGTGTGTAGAGAGAAATCTTCATACATTTAGTCCCAGAAATCTTTTGTGTTGATTGTTGTGGCGTGAGAACAGAAGAAAAACATAAGTTGAGTTAATTTTTCCTTAACATACTAGGTAAATGATAAAAAAAAGAAGAAAGAAGGTGTACTTGCCTTACCAGATATTAAGATGTATTACAAGGTCATGGTAGTAGAATGTATATGATACTGGGGCAAAAACAGGGAAATGCACCATTGAATTTGTAGAAAACTCCGAGACAGATGCATGTATATATGGTGACACCACAAATCTGTGGGGGAAAGAACAGATCATTTAGTAGGTGATGTTTGGGAAAACGGGCTCATAATATGGAAACCAACTAAGCTGACATCACATATAAGGGTAGACCCTAGGTGAATAAAATATCTGAATGTGAAAGCATCCTAAGCCGAAAATAGCTAGCACAAAGGAGGCTGGATGCAGATGGCGACTGAGTTTCTTTTATGAGCTGGGACATAACTGGTGAGGAAAATGTGAGATGAATAGAAGAGGGGCTACCATTGAAGGCATGCATCTCAGGGAAAACCCTTACTTTGACAGCGAGCCTTTATGTGGTGGTGTGGGAACCAAAATCAATTACTTCTCACACTAAGACAAAGGACATGTACAGTAAAATGACTTTGATCCAAAGGCGAGAGGTCTAAGGGAAAATGCCAGCTTTTCCCTATGTGGAGGTAGACGGGTTTTATGTTGCTTTTATAGCCAAAAGATTTCCCAGAGTTTCAGAACCAGTGGCAAAATTAGAATTTGATATTTAGGCCAGGTGATGGCTTGTTCTTTTCAAGAGCGTGAGGCTTGTTCTTTTAAGAGTGTGAGCTCTGAAGTCAAGCAGACCTTGGTTCAAACCCTTGGCTCTGCCACTGAAGAGTAAGTAATGGGTTTGAACAATCTTCCTATGCTTTACCCTCTTTACCTATAACATGGGTATGGAAATAACTCCTTTCTCATTAAATTGTGTGAACAATAAATGAAATAACCCGTGCAAAGTGTCTTGCTTTGTCTGGCATAGTGCCTAGCACACAGTAACTGCTTATTTCATACTAATTTTCCTGTCTTCATTGAGGAATAATTGATATGCAAAAGCCGCATATAATTCATGTATATAATTTGAGCTTGAACAGATGCCTATATTAATGTTATCATCACCATATTCAGGTAATAAACATATCCATTACCTTCAAGAGTTTCCTTGTGGCTTCCTCCCCTTTTTTTTGTGGTGGTGAGAATACTGAACATGAGATCTACCCTTTTAACAACATTTTAGATATGCAATACCTTATCGTTAACTGTAGGCACTGTGTTGTACAGCAGATCACTGGAAATTACTCGGCTCATTTAACTAACTTTATATACATTGAACAATACTGTATATCATCTTCTCTGCATTCCCTATGAATCACCATTCTATTGTCTACCTCTGTACTTCTGACTAATTTAGGTGCCTCATGCAAGAGGAATCAGGCAGTGCTTGTCTTTCTATCACGGACTTATTTCACTTATCTAATATTAGCTGTTACAGTCATCTCAACATTGAGAAACATGGAAATTGATTTTTCCAATTGTGGCCCTTTGAGTTCTTTCGTCCTCTGCTAGTGACCAATGACATGCCTTTGCTTAGTAGGAAGAGGAACCCAAAATAACAGTTAATTTCAGAACAAAGCTTCTGTCTTTAGTGGGCTAAATTTTAGAATCCTTTAATTTTGACCTATTCCCTTATAAAGTAAGAAGGGAGAGAATATTTTGTATCTCGTGTTTTCTTTCCCTGGAGGTTTCAGTTAAAAGTACTTCCATCAAGCAAAGCATAACTGCATTCTGAATAATGCATTATGCCTTTTTAGAGACAAGGAAGATGCAAAGGAACGAAAAGCATTTTTTCTCCTCCTCAAAATAGTTACCAGTCAGGCTGAAGGAATACCTATTTTTGACCTCAATTAATAGGTCCTTTTCCCCTGTAGTATGTTTGGGAATGATTTTGTCTCAATCAGCCTTTTTATGTTCATTCTTTTACAATTGGATAACTAGAACAATGTCACACCCTTATCCCCTAGTTGTTTTTTTTTTTTTCTGCTAAGACTGTATGTACATTAAACCAGTGGATTGTTGGTCTTTATGTAGAATGGTTGCACCTGTGTTATGGGTTGAATTGTGTCCCCCCCAAAAAAAATTTTTACGTTGAAGTCCTAACTCTTGGTACTTCGGAATGTGGCTTTATTTGGAGATAGTCTTTACAAAAGTAATTAAGTTAAAATGATGTCATCAGAGTCGACTCTAGTCCTAATGAAAGGGAAATAGGGGGACACACACACACACACACACACACACACACACACACACGCACACACACGCACACAGAGGGAGAATGCCATGTAAGATGAAGGCAGAGATTGGGGTAATGCTTTTACAAGCCATGGAGTGCCAGGGATTGCCAGCAAACCATCAGAAACTTGGGGAAAGGTACGAGATAGATCGTTCCCTCACAGCCCTTAGAAGGAACCAAACCTGCTGACACCTGGACCTTGGACATGTCGCTTGAAGAACTGAGACAATAACTTTTTGCAGTTTAAGCTCTAGCCGGTTTGTGGTACTTTGTTGCAACAGTCCTAGCGAACAAATACAACCTGCATGAAGCCATCCGGGAAGTGGCATCTTAGCAGAAGTACCAGATTTGTTTTTCACATTCCAGCTCTGCCATGTAATAAGTTGTGCAACCTTAAGCAGCTTAACAGTTCTGAAAATCAGTTTCCTTACTTTGTTACTGGTCTAAAAAACAGTCATTCTTTGCACCCTTTGAGCTTTTACCTTACTAAAGTCTGAGAATCTTGGTATTCGCCTCGCCAGCTCTCTACGGTCTGAGGAAGGCTTTCTTCCTTCTTAAAATGTGAAGCATGAAATAAAGGGTGACTCTTAGTCCTCACTGACATCACAGAAGCAGTAAACCTAGTACAGTCATCCCTCACCCCAGACTTGTACTAATCAGGCCCGAATCTTTCCATGTGTTAACCTGTTTCATCCTCACACCAGTCCTAGGGTGACAGTACTATTCTTTGCCCATTATAAAACCAAGGAAGCTGAAGCATAAAGTGTTTTAAGTAAATTGCCCAGGGTTGCATGTACTAAGTGGAGAAAGAATTTGAAAACATGCATACTGTCTTAAGAGCCTGTGCTTTAACTATTACATCAAAAATCTTTAAACCACTGTCAGTTGGGAATTCTTTTCTGCAGTGTTGAAGGGCTCATAAAGGACAGACTCCTCTCACAGGGGAGCAAAACCCCTACTCAGATTTGTCGTGAGGATTTCATAAGATAATATGCTAAATGCGTGGCAAAGTACCTAGTGTATAGTAAGTACTCAATACATGTTTGTTCAGTTTGCCTCTGTCACGGGAGCAAGAGAAGTCATGAAGACTGGAGAAACTCCTGCTGCTCCCCTCTCCCAGAACCCAGAGCTTTCAGCCTGTGTTTAGGTGCTTTTGGGAGGAGGCAGCAGTTGGAGTGCTGACGTGGACAGCAACAGCTTCTGCTGTTTCAGTGTGGCCTGTGGGTCTCAGGTAACTCCACGCCGAGAAAAGTGGCTCAGCTGCTGGAGTCTCAACCTCACTCGCAGATGGAGACAATCTGAACCACTAGGGGCGGAGGATAGAGAGGCAAAGGTGGCTGGAACATGACTTAGGAAATTGGCCTCTTTTTTTTTTTTCCTGTGGTGTTGACCCCTAGAGCAGCCTGGAAACAAAGTGACCCGCAATGGCTTGAGAGGCTCTTTCTGGAAAGAAGCTATTAAAAGGAGCCTGAGGCAGAGACACTTGTCCTCATATCCTAGAGTCCATTTCTCTTAGTGTTACTGACTTTCAGGGCACACGTGTTGCTCACTTTCACAGTCAATGTGAAAGGGAATGCACAGACGAGCCGTGATCTTCACAGAACTTAGGAAATGTGAAGCCCTTTTCACACGCACAGCTCTGCTCCCAGTGTGAGCTAGGATGTGAGAACAAAGCCACGTCTTGGGAAGACTGAAAGGAACATTATATCCAGAGACTGCCGCCACCTTTGTGGTGAAAATCATGCTCAGAAGGAGTTAGTACTATTATGTCCTGGCAACATGGAAATTATTCTGAAAAAATGTTCGTCTATCTTTAAATTTTTTTTTTTTTTTTTTTTTTTTAGAAAGAGACAGGTATCTGCTGTAGCCCAGGCTGGAGTGCAACAGTGTGATCATAGCTCCCTGCAGTCTCAAATTCCTGGCCTCAAGTGATCCTCCCACCTCAGCCTCCTGAGTAGCTAGGCACATGCCACCCTGCCTGGCTAATTTTCCAAGAGATTTTGAAAGGAATTTGAATCATTTTTTGATGGGGATCTTTGACAACTTTATTATGTAGGTTATCTCAAATTATGTTAATGGGGAGTGATTCTCTGTTCTTGTGTTTTCATTGAAATTTTAGTCCCTTCCCAATTTATATAGCTGAGCAAAGCAGGGTCTTGCCACTATTTCTAAAAATCCCAGCCTTTGCATCTTCCAGTTTTAGAAAGTAAAGCCTTGCCAGTTTCAGAAGACATTCAGCTACATAACGTGTTTGATTTTTGTAGAGTTTATTGAAGATTGGGAGACTCTCAGGAGTTCTTTGCATAATCTTGGTCCACAATCTTGCTCACTTTTCTGCCTTCTCCCTTCCATCACTCCCCATTTGTGTCACCTCCCAACCAGGCACAACTTTCTCTTTCTGTTGAAAAGAGTAGGTTTTGTTTTTGTCTTACATGACAGAACAAAGCCCAGCAGAAACCCGTGACCTCTAGCAATTAACATATCCTTACTGGAACGATGTACACATTTCCTCAACATATCTCTTCCTAAGACAAGGAATTATAATAGTCACTCAAATACAAATTTAAAAATGTATCATCACACAGACTTTCCTGCTTTTTCAAACAGTGTAAGCAGAATGCTAGTTGTTTTCTTTTGGATGTTAATGCTGACGGCAGTGCTGTCCCGTGCTGTAGTTCTCTCAGCACTTCGGGATTGTTAAATTTGTGGAGCTATACAGAGGAGCCCCAGATTAATTATAGCAATTTCTTTTCTATCTTTGGTCACTGATTTCTTTTACGTGTTTACACCCCTTCCTTCCAATTTTCTGCTTTTATTCTGTTGTGAAACAGAAAACCAAGTAACAACAAAATATAGCAGGTTTCACTTGAACGGGTGCCAGATGCTGTGCTGTATACTTTATCTGCACTTACCCACAACAGTCCTTGAGAAAAGTGCTTGAATTTACATTTCATTTAGATGGTGAAAAAAGAAGGCCTAAAGAATAAATAGCCTCTTCAAATAAAGTGGTACAATTAGTAAGTGAAAGATTCAAACTCAAAGGTGTCTGACTCTGGAACCCCTTATCTTTATTACGTTGTTCTGCTCAAATTGTACGTGAAATGAAGGTAATAGTTTTTCAGGAAGGGTTAGGTGATGTCTCTACAACTTAAATTTATTTCACTTGGTGCAATTTGTGATATTTATATTACTAGTGCAAAAGAATTGTTAGCTCTTATTTGCGGAATCTAAGTTTTGGGTTGTTGGGTGTTGCTGTAGGTTGAGGATCAGGAAGGACCTCCTTGGGAAAGTGGTGCTTGTCATGACTTCGGGGCTGTGTTTACTTGACCTGAGCTATTTTTTATTCATTCATTTGGTCACTCACTCATTCACCGCGCACTTACCAAGAGACAGACACTGCAGTAGATGTGGGAGATTCGAAGATTTGTTTGACTTAGCTGTTGTCTTTATTAGGACTCTCTAACCCCGTCATACAATACTCTCTCTCATTCCTGCAGGATCAAGTAAGAGAGTGAAGGATGTGCTCAAGGAGAGGGTAAGAGTACAAATAGGACCTACCCAGGACTGGGGGTCTAAACAGAGTTTAAAAGGTTAAGTTTGACAGACAAGAGGAGCAAGACTTGAGTCAAAAATCTTGTTAGGTGTCTAGAAAGACAAGGGCTGCTTATAATTTAAGTGAAGAGGAGCTATAGAAAGTGTGATTTTATTCATTCACTCCTTCAGTCATTAGCTAGTCCCCATGTTAGAGACCATAGATGCAGATTTCTTGTTCTTGAAAGGCTTATTGTTTTAGGGGCCATTCAAATTAGGGGTAAATGAATTTTATATAAAACAATGAGTTAAAAACCATATTGGAGGAATAAATACAGAGTTGGGAGCAGAATATATCTGATCAGGGATCAGTCAAGACAGGCTTTATAAATTACATTACACAGCAGCTAGACTGTTGAACAGGAGTTAGTAAGGTACTGAGGAAATAGGAGGATCAAATAAATACCTTTTTATATCCAGTCAATGGAGAAAGAATTTGCTTTTTAAATTTTTTCTATAGTCTGTGCAACAAATTTTAATTAAAAAAGTAATATGACTAATCTGTCACTATGAGAATTTCAGCAGGAACAAATAAAATGAACATTCATTTTTTAGAAACTGTCCCTCCTAGGCCCCTTCAATCTGAGTGTTTTTTTTTTTTTTTTAGAACAAGCCACTGTAATCGGTGTCATTGGTATCGTTTCTATATTCATTTTAAAACACAGAAAAGCTGAGTTTTGTTGTATGTATTTAAATCCAAATAGGACCACTACATACTGCGTTTTTAACTCTATGTTCTAGATCTGCTTTTTCATGCTCCATAGTATGAGTACATAGAATGTGTATATTATCATTTATTTAACTATTCCCCATACATATTTTTCTTTAGCTGTTCAAAGAATACAGAAATTAAAGTCTCTTTGCAAACACATGCAAGTATGTAGATACCAAGAAGTGGAATTTCTAGGTCAAAAAGAATATACATTAAAAATGCCAATAGATACTGATAAATTGCTTTCTAAAGTGTTCCCATTTATACTTCCCCAAATAATGAGGATACTTATTTCTTAACACCTTTGTCAAACTTAGTATTATCAAGCTTTTGAATTTTGGTCAGACTGATGGACAAAACTAGGACCATTTTACTGATGTTACATTTGCCCAAATACTGTGATATTGAGGATAGTTTTACATGTTTATCATTTGAGCTGTTCTGTGAATTTCCTGTTCTCATTTTGCATTCATTTTTATATTTGTTTATCTTTTAAAAACATTCATGGAGTTTTACAAATGCATTCCTGAGAAATGGTTTTCTATTATCTATATTACACATGCCTTCACCCAATCTATCACTTCTCTTTTAACTTCGTTTATAGTGAATTCCAAAATGTTTCAATTTTGATGTCATAAAATACATCAATATTTTCCATTATTTGTGTTCTGGAATATGTTTAAGAGATCTTTCCCTACCCCAATGTGTGTTTAGTGACATGACCATATTCCTCATTCCACCAGTGGAGCTGGAAACTAATATGGATATTTCAACTCATTTTCAAAGCTGTAGAATTCCTATTAATTCCTATTAGCACATATAATATAGAATATGAGGGAATAGGTCATAAAGAGAATTAACAATTATACATTATCCACCTGTTGTTTCTAAGGACTAATTAAATGTCTTTCTATTAGTGAATTGAATTAATGAATTGTCCTACTTTTAAAGAACTCTTCAGTAAAAAGGAGTTCCAGAGAGATGTACAAGCACTTAGCATTATTTTCAGATTTAGTGGCCATGAGGTACCTTTTAGGTACTACATTTAACTGCTTGGCTTTTCCTTTGTATAGTAGTCAATAAAGAGGATAATTTATGTCAAGGCTTTCTTTTTTCTTCTCTCTCTGTCTTTTTTAGACAGGGTCTCACTCTGTCACCGAGGCTGGAGTGCAGTAGTGTGATCTCTGCTCACTGAAACTTCTGCCTCCCAGGCTGAAGTGATTCTTCTGCCTCAGCCTCCTAAGCAGCTGGGACTACAGGCCCTCTCTACCACCGCTGGCTAATTTTTGTATTTTTTGTAGACACAGGGTGTTTTCATGTTGCCCAGGCTGGTCTTAAACTCCTGAGCTTAAGTGATCTGCCTGCCTCAGCCTCCCAAAGTGCTGGGAACACAGGCATGAGCCACCACGCCCGGCCTTCTAGGTTTTCTAGGAGAGGTTTGGTTCACAACTTCAGGTCTCGATACTGGATTAGCTGTCAGCCCCTACTGAACGTTATCTAACCACAGGATATAAAGTAAATTTCATTTTCCACCTCATATTCTCACTATGAATGGGAACAAAATCTAACTAGACTTGACTTAAAAATTTAAAAACCAAATTCAAAGGCTGAGTCATCCAAGAAATAGTGTTTATTTATTTCTAGGTACATAAAACAATCTTAAACTCCTAAAAATATAAGTTGTTTAGTAGTTGGTCTAAAACTGAGAAATTTGACTTCTCAGAGAGCTCAGTGAGAAGCAAGAAGTAACTAGCATAGTACGATCTGGAGACGATAAACATATCTGTTTCTAGCATAGCAACTTTGGCCCAAGACAATCCAGTGAACAGAAAACATACTTGGTCAGATGTTTCTATGAGGAAGGCCCAGTAGGTCTGTAAGCGCACCAATGGCGGAAGTGGTGGTGGTGGTGATGTGGACTGTTTTCCTGCTCGAGAAAGAACCAAGCCTGTATTTTGGGTATGAGAATTAGCAGACAGCTTTTGGGTGGCTTGCTGAAAAATGTTAGTCTTAAGTTTCCAACCAAGGCAGCTAGAGTTTAGGGCTGGGTTTTGGTCCCAACAGAGGAGTTGAAGTGTTAACTGGACCATGAAGGCAGAGGACCATTTCCATCCACTGAACTAATACATAGTTGTATTAGTTCATTTATTTATTAAATATTTGCTGAGCAGCTGCTATATCTCAGGTACTACAAATACCAATGAATATAAGAGACAAAAATCTCTATCCTTGCGCAGCTTGGATTCTATCCGGGGAAGACAGCTGATAAAGCATAGACTGTGTTACATGGTGCTGTTAAGAAAAATAGAGCTGAACGGAGATAGGAAATATCAAGGTGTAGAAGCTGCAGTTTTAAGAGTGGCTTGAGAGGGTGTCTCTGAGAATGTGGCCTTTGAGCAAATATCTGAAGGAGGTGAGGAAGTGAGCCATGCATCAATCTAGAGAAAGAGGATGTATTAGTTTTCACTCTTATAAAGGATTGTCTGAGACTGGATGTGAATAAAGGAAAGACATTTATTTTGGCTCACATTTCTGTAGGCTGCACAGGAAGTGTGGTGCCAGCATCTGCTTCTGCTGAGGCCCCAGGAAGCTTACAATCATGGCGGAAGGTGAAGCAGGAGCTGATGTGTCACATGGAAAGACAGAGAGAGTGGGGACTTGGCAGGTTCTTTTAAACAACCAGATCACATGTGAACTCAGAGAGTGACAACTCACTCATTACTGCAAGGACAGCACCAAGCCATTCATGAGGGCTCTGCCCCTATGGCCCAAACACCTCCCACTAGGCCCACCTCCAACATTGGAGGTCCCATTTCAACATGAGATTTGGAGAGGACAAAACATCCAAACCCTATCAGAGGGTTTTCAGGAAGAGAGAAGTGTAAATGTTTCTGAGGTGGGGGAATACTTGGCATGTGTGCTAAGTGAGGGTTCAGCCAGTGAAGTACACATGCACTGAGATCAGTGATGAGGAATGTGTTCAGGTGATGAAGGGGGCTGGCTAAGCAAGTCAGAAATGTATAGGGCAGGCAATCAGGAAGGAAATAGTATGAACAGGATTTAAGTCCAAGGACACAGGCCAAGGCTGTTGTCTACAGGTGGAATTTCTTCTGTTGTCTACAGGTGGATTTAACAGCATGAAGCCATAGCCCTGCTCTTAAATCCTATCTTATTAATTTAGGCCACCAGATTATGCAGGATAATCTCTCTTACTTAAGGTCAAACAATTAGGAACTTCAATTACATGTGCAAAATACCTTCACAACAACACCTAGAATAGAGTTTGATTGAATAATCGGGGACTGTAGTCTCACCAGTTGGTATATTTTTAAAAAGCCATCGCAATATGTTCCAGGAATAGTAAGGAGCCAATAGGATTAGAGAGATGTGAGCATCTGGAAAAATAGATGAGTGAGAGATAACAGGAAGGACATTGAAGCTGACTCTGAGAAAGATGTGTGGCTGTTAGAGGGTTCTTAGCTTAGACAGAGATCTGAAGCCTATTTTAAAGGATTATGCTGGCACTCCATGGGGGAATAGATGGAAGAGGGCAAGATGATGTTATAACTTGGAGACCACGTCATGCTGGGCTTATTCATATATTACTATGTTCAGGGATACCAAGTCTTATTTCCAAGTCCCACTTGGCTATAATCCTGATTAAGAAGGTTTAAAAGGCTGGGTGCAGTGGCTCACGCCTGTAATCCCAGCACTTTGGGAGGCCGAGGCAGGCAGATCACCTGAGGTCAGGAGTTCGAGACCAGCCTGGCCAACATGTAGAAACATTTAGTAGAAACTCCGTCTCTACTAAAAAGACAAAAATTAGCCGAGCATGGTGACGTGTGCCTGTAATCCCAGCTACTCAGGAGACTGAGGCAGGAGAATCGCTTGAACCCGGGAGGTGGAGGTTGCAGTGAGTGGAGATCACGCCATTGCCCTCCAGCCTAGGGGGCAAGAGCGAGACTTTATCTCAAAAAGAAAAAAAAAAAGACGGTTTAATAAGGAAACATTGTGCATTTATTTACTAGGTTCCTAGAACTATGGTAGTTGTCAGGAACGTAAAGGTGATCAAGGCAAAGCAATGTATAGTCTTTTGTTTCCTCAAAAGTGGTGCAATTTATAGTGAGCTTCCCTCACTGTTCCACCGTTGGGACCAAAATGTCATGTGATGTTAAGTTTTAACTATGGTGTTGGGGCAGGTCCCAGGCCTTCTTGTACCTTGCCCACCATGTTTAGGCTCTTGAGATACATGGTACAGAGGACACTCCAGCCAAGGCATAGACTTTTTACCTTGATTTTCAGACTTCTTTATTATCCTTTTGGGTTAAGCTAGAGAGAAAAAAACAAAAAAATGACTAGAGTGAAATAATGAAAAATGGGGATGTACCAGCTGTTGTTTCTTGACCCTTAACACAATGCCTGCTCATTTTAGATTTTTTCCTCAATCACTGCGTTGTAATCCTGGGAACTGAATTTGCCAGCAGGGCAGAGAGAGATACTTGTGTGATGTTTGGAAGTAAGGAGGGAAGAGAGGATCCTTCCTCTGGCTGTGGTGGAGGCAGGGTAGCAAGGGTACCAGCAATGATGGCAGCAGCTTCCTGGGCTCCATGACCCCGTGGTGTCTCCAGCTTTGGAGATGTAGACAGCTGTGCTTTAGCTGTAGCTTCCCACAGTTTTCTGATTTCTGGGTCGATCACCTTGCCTGTCTAATTTACACTTCCAAAAATGTAGTAATGACTTATTTCACTGTGCTAATCCTGCTCTGTTTGAAATGTCTGACTGAGCCCTCACTGCCTCACAGGTCTTCTCTACCTCTCTTCTGCATCCTGGGGAAGGTTTCAATCAGCTAGTTTCCTCCTTCCCCTCATCTGACCTCAACCCTGGCTCCTCTTAACTCTCTAGAGATGAATGGTCTGCGACAGAAGACTTCTGACCAAAATGAAGGGAAAGGAAAGGATGCAAGGATGTCTAGGTAGGTGCAGAGGGTGGTGGAAGAAAGGTACTAAGAGACCCCAGCGTGGGAGGGGGAAGGGGAAAAGACATAGTCCCTTTAATTTCTTGTCATTTCTTAAACACTTTTAATTCCTCAGTCTTACAGTTTTAGAAGTGAGTTAAATGAAGGATGTGAGAATAGTCTTCTTTATTTATGACTACCTTTTATTTCCCCTGAACTTTCACATACTCTAATAAAAGTGTGTTTTCATCACTCTTCAGCCTGAGTGTGTTCAGGTTTTCTTGGGAGAGGGAGGGGGATGCAATATTTGATTTATCCAACGTCTTTGGTCTTATTTATATACATGACCTGATATAATTTTCACATGTGTTAGGTTTTAATATGTTTTATATTTAATATACACAAAACTCTATTAAAAGGAAAGGGTGTGGCAAAGTTTGAGAACTTGCTCGGATTCATGTAGCTAATCAAAGTGGACCTAAGATTTGAGCTCAGATCACCAGACTAATTCAGTTAACCCAGAGTTCCTTTGTTAGTAGAAACAAATCTGGATTTGGAATCAGGGAGAGGAATGTAAGGTCGACAGTAAATTGGAAGAAGTTCTAGTATAGTTTCTGACTTTTTTAAGTCTGTTAAAAGAGTGTCATTAATAATGTCCCTAGGGATTGCTGGTGAGTCTTTTGACTATAGAATTGAAATGGAAGTTTAAAATTAATTTAAAAATAAAAATAAAGGATTAAAAACTATATTATTACTTAAATTTTGACTTCAACGTCTATTTCAGTCTATCCCATCCACGAAAGTTCTTTTCATAATCTTTTTTTGGTAGGAGAAGATGGTTAGAAATACTGAAGGCATTGTGGGAAAATTAGGGCTAGGCCGAAGTCACGAGTAAACTTACGAAAACAGTTATTATGGTTTTATATATTAATTAAAACAATTGGGACAGAAGTCTAATTAAAAAGAAATAACAGGCTAGGCGTGGTGGCTCACGCCTGTAATCCCAGCACTTTGGAAGTCTGAGGCGGGCGGATCACGAGGTCAGGAGTTCAAGACCGGCGTGGCCACCATGGTGAAACACTGTCTCTACTAAAAATACAAAAAATTAGCTGAGCATGGTGGTGCGGACCTGTAATCCTGGCTACTCGGGAGGCTGAGGCAGGAGAATCACTTGAACCCAGGAGGCGGAGGTTGCAGTGAGCCGAGATTGCACCATTGCACTCCAGCCTGGGTGATAAGGTGAGACTCTGTCTCAAAAAAAAAAAAAAAAAAAGAAGTAACAATATTGCCTCCCACATCCTAATTTAGTGATAATGGTTAATGTGCAAGTCCTCCTATTCTCGCTTGCTAGAAGTTTTTTGGCTTTCAATAAGATGTTTGTAAATTCATTTAGCTTTGCTGCAAATAATTTGCAGCTTAGGTGTTTTCAAATTATAGTCTATTCTTCTGCTTCATGATTCAAAGACTTTCTTATTTTGTGGTACAGTTGTTAATCTCTGTCTCATAGGTCCCACCCTGACCACAGAAACAGCATTTTTGATGTTGGAGATGGGAAAAGCTTTGAATATCACTTATGTCAATCTACTTGTTATAGATGAATAGTTAATTATCAAATTCTTTTATAAAAATAAAAAACCTAAAATGCATTAAGCATGTATTCTACTTGCTATGTACCAGGCACTGTTCTAAGTTCTTTACCTGTGTTAACTCATTTAATCTTCAGAGCAGCCCTTGGAGATAAATGCAATCATTGTCCCATTTTTGCAGACAAGAAAACAGGCACAAAAAAATTCAGTGGCTTATGCAAGGTCACACATCAGGAAGGAGCTCTCTGGAACTGTCTCTGAAGTGTTTCTCACATGACCTCTGTGTGTGTAGGTTATGCTGTCTCAGACCTGCTTGAGTCCAGGTTTCTTATTTCCTACTCTCCTGACAAAATAGTATGGTCATCAAGTTTGACGTTACCATCTCCTGGCTTTTTATGCTTCTCTTAAAGTTTCATTGCAAGAATTCTACTTCGGTTCTCTTTTCTGTTTCTGACTCCTAGTTTGTTGTCTGTCTGTCTGTGTCTCTTGCAGAGTTGACTTTCAGATCCTATATACTATGCATGGGATGACATTCCATGAAAAGTCTTAGAGATGAAACCTTTTTACTGAATAATTTGTTAAAAGAAATATTCAAAATTGAGCCCTCTTATCCTCAAAATACTTAATTTTTAAATAAACAGAAATGACTGCTTTCTGATTACAAAATAACATAATTGTATTGTAAAAATGCAGGGCGTGCATGAAGACATAAAGAAGATCATTAAAATCGCGCCATATTCCTACCCCACAGTGATATCCACTGTTAGTATCTAATGGCAGAGTCACAGGAAGTACCAACAATGACTGGTGAGACAGCGTCCTTGAATGTACACTTCCAGCGATGAGGAAACTCTATCACAAGGTAGCCCACACACTATTTGGACAGCTGTAGTTGTTAGAGTGCTCCTTTTGGAAGATAGATGGATATACTTGACATGCATGTATCCATTCTTTCTTCCTACATCTTGGCGGATACTACTAATTGATCATCGTGCTTTATCATTGAGCTTTTAGGCAGTTATTAGCAAGCTTTGGAGATGGCATACAAAATCAAACCTCTTTTCCATCCCTGCCCCGTGCTGATACTGAACCATTAATATGTTTTAAGGACTTTCATTCAACTGTCTCCCAACATCTAAGAGTTCTGGGAAATCACCCCTGGGTGTATAACGTGCTTTGTGCCTTTTTATAAGAACAGAGTGGTGACTTTAGAAATTTTTTATAGTAAGACTCATCATCTAGATTTTTATCTTTTTTTTTTTTTTAGAACATTGAAAAGCAACAAATAAGACACTTTTGTAAGAGTAAGGGCTGTTTTATGTTCTAGTGTGACTTGTTCAATGCTGAAAGGGTACATACCTCTATTACATGTGCTTCATATTTGTACATCAGGGGAAAGCCGGGTCCTAATCTGAAAGCCACAGGCAAGCCTTGCAAATATTGAGTTCTACACAGATGGAAACGCCCATTGTGATAAAACTGAGTCCTCTGCTAATGTAGGCAGTCGGTATGCCTAGCCCTTTGCTACATGTTTACTTTATTTGGAGAAGGAAATGAGGAATTATATATTCTGCCTTGCTCACAAAGGAAAAGTTAAAGAACAGCTGCTTCCTCACTATGAATGTGCTGCCTTGGGGCATATCATCCCGAAAAGATATTTGCAGGAGCAAGGCCAAGAAGGGGAGGTGGAGTTCATCATCTGTATTACCTTTCTCTCATTCTCCATATCCACTCCAACAGCAAGTGCAGTTAAGTCTACCTTTGAATTTACGTTGAATCTGAGCACTTTTCACCATCTTGAGTCTGCTCATGGTCATATCTTGGTTCCTTGACTCACTAGCAGTGTAACTTTGGGAATGTTCTTTGATCTCACTCTGCCTTGCTTATCTGTGAAATGGAGATAATAAAGTTGCAGTTACATAGGGTCATATGCACATTAAATTAGGGCAAGTAAAGTACTAAAAAAGTGGCTGGTATCTCCAAGTGTAAGTATTATGGACACATCTTTTCAGGGTCTTACAAATGTGCCTATCTAGTATGAATTATAGAGAATCAGTGTTAAAAGGGACTTCAAGGATGAACTAGCCTAATGCCCTTGTTTACAAAGAAGCAACCTGAGGTGCAGGGAGGTGAAATATCTTTGAATTCACGTAATAACTTTGGGTGGGCGAGTTTGGATTAGGATGAAAACCTCTATGATGGATTAAGGACCCTGGTTGAGAACATGAGTCCCTACGTGTCTAAAGTATTCTGTGTTTTCCCAGTCTGAGATTTCGGCTTGTCCAACAAGCTTCCTGACCTTCAGTCATTGGTAAGGATTTTTCATGCATTTTCCAGCTCTGCACAGCTCATTAAGAGCCTTCTCCTGTCCCCTTAGCTATGAGATGCCTTCTAGGGCCCACTGGTACACATTTCCCATTTATATTAATAGAAAACCCCTGATCAGATGGACTTGATCTATACTTTGCACTCCACCCTGTGTATTACTCCACTATATGTAATTACTTTGGTAAGACCATGTTCCCACTTTGTTATTATTCTGGTTCCTGCTAGGCACAGTACTTGGAGTCCCCCTACACCTTCAATCATGGAGGATTCTGTCTGGTAGTGTGGTGGTTCCAGCCAACTTATTCCTAATTTGCAGGTAAGACCCAGGTGGTCTTAGAAGTATGCCCAGCACTGCATGATTTGCTGGTAGAGACAAAAGACCTGGGAAACTCTATCACAGCCTTTGAGCAGTTGTCTCATGACATAGTTCCAATTTTTTACTATGGCTTACAAGGTCGTTTTTCAGAATCTGGATCTGACCTTAAAATCAACAAGTCATGGTATTCCTGAATAAAGTATTCTCCCTCCATTTCCAATGCAACACCATAGATTACATTCTAGCTCTTCCCATTTACATATATGTAAATCCTTCCTTCAGCTGTATGAAACTTGGTTCGCCTCAATGATTTTTAAAAATAAACTTTTGATTTTGAAATAATTGTAGACACACATAAGTTACAAAGATAGTGCAGAGAATTCCTGTACATCTCTCACCCAGTTTCCCCTAGCTTTATCATCTTGCAGAATCCTGGTACATTTGTCAGAATTAAAATTAACTGTGATACATTACAATTACGTAAACTACAGGCTTTACTCATACTTCACCAGTTTTTCCACTGATGTCCCTCTTCTGTTCCAAAATCCAATCGAGGATATTGCATGGCCCTCAATATTTTTAGAGATACTATCCAAATAGTACTGGTTATGCAGCCCAAAGTTGACGTGAGGGGCTATTTTCAGTGCCCTTTGACATATAAAATGTCAGATCTATAGCCTTCATGAATGCAACTGAATTCTGATCTCAACTTTAAGTAGATGTTTAGAGGGGTCAAGACAGTATAAGGAAAAGTCAGTGTGAAATATGTACTTTCTTTCCCATGAGTAATAAAATGTTAAGACTGTAGTATTATTTCCCTCACAGGAACGTGAACAACGTGAACAATGGCTTTATCATCACTGAGTGTTTGGTCGGGCACATTTTTATTGATTCAGTCCATGTTTTAACTTTCTAGACACAGAGAAAACGGGTTGGGTAAGACAGGCAAGGGGAACTTGGCTCCCATAGATTGTGGTTGCCCTTTTCCCAAAAATAAACCAGGCATGGTGCTGGAAATTTTTACACACATTATTTTAATTGTATAACACTTGGTGAAGTTACATTTCTTATTTCTGGAGATGAGAAAATTTAACCATACAGAATTTTTAAAAGTTTTTGAGGAGCACTGCCAGAGACTCTAGCAAGATGAATGACTAGAGTTATGTGGTGTTTTTCCCTCCCACAAGAGGGGACCAAAAAAAGTAACTGTATTTTGAACAGAGCAACTACAGAAGTGTGCTGGAGAGCAGCAAGGGCCTGGCAAAATCTCTGTCACGTCAGAATCCTCCATTTGTGTAAAGGTGCTATGTACATCTCTCAGTTCTCTAGTGTAAAAGTTTACAGTCAAAGTGACTAAAAGCCATAACAGCTACAATTAGTGGCTAAGGAACACACAATATATAAGTAAGTACTAAGGCACAAAAATATAAATTGTAAGGGGTGGTTGTAAAATGTCTAGAGTATTTTGATATCACCAAAGTTAAGTTGCTACCAGCTTAAAACAGTTTACCTACAATACTTTTTCTGTTAACCCCATGGTAATCAAAAAGAAAAGGAATTATAGTAGATGAACAAATGACAAACAAAGCTTAGCAACTCAGAAAACTACCAAACCACAGAGGTAAAAGACAAAGGAGGAAAAAAGGAACAATGAACCTATAAAACAACCAGAAAATCCTTAACAAAATGATAGGAATAAGTCCTTCACTATTGGAAATAACCTAGAATGTTGATGGATTAAATTACTCAGTTAAAATATATAGAGTGGCTGAATGGATTTTTTAAAAAACCAACTATATGCTGCCTACAAGAGACTCACTCCAGTGTTAAAGACAAACATAGACTGAAAGTAAACAGATAGAAAATCACATTCTATGCAAATGGGAACCAGAAGTGAGCATGAGTGGCCAAACTTATAGCAGATAAAATAGCTTTTAAGTTACAAACCGTAAAAAGAGACAAAGAAGATCGTTATATAATGATAACAGTATCAATTCAACAGAAGGATATAACAGTTATATATGCATTCAACTCTAGAGCATGCATATATAGAAAGCAAATAGGAGACCTATAGGAAGAGATAGTCTGCCATATGACAATAGAGGATTTCAGCGTACCACTTTCAACATCAAGTAGATCATCTGAAAAACCAAAGAAATTTTGAACTTAAATTGTTCCATAAATGGGCCTAACAGAAGGTAACAGAACAGTCTGTCCAATGGCTAAATAATACATATTCTTTTAAACTGCACATGAGACTTTATCCAGGATATATCATATGTTAGACCACAAAACAAGGCTTGACAAATTTAAGAACATAGGGATCATATTAAACATCTTTTCCAACCACAATGGTATAAAACTGAAATCAACAAGGAAAACTTCAGAAACTTTACAAATACACGAAAATTAAACAACGTGCTCCCAAACAATGAATCAAACAATTAGTCAATGAAGAAAGTAAAAGGAAAATGAAAACCTTCCTTGAGATAAATGAGAATGGAAGCATATTATACCAAAACCTATGGAACGCAGCAAAAGCAGTTCTAAAGGAAATATTATGCAATAAAACCCTACATCAAAAAAGAAAGATTTCTAATGACCTAATGATATGCTTCAAGGAACTAAAAAACAAGCATAGACTAAACCCAAAATTGAGAGAAGGAAGAAAACCATGAAGCTTGGAACAGAAATAAGTGAAATAGAGACCAAAAATAAATAAATAAACAAAAAACAAAAAAGATTAACAAAAGAGTTGGCTCTTTAAAAAGACAAAACTGACAAATATTTAAGAAAAATGATAAAATCAGAGATGAAAAAAGAGACATTACAACTGATACCACAGAAACATAAGGAATCATTAGAGACTATTCTAAACAACTGTATGTCAAAAAATTGATAAATAGAAGCAATGGAAAAATTCCTGGACACATACGACTTACCAAGATTAAATTATGAAAAAAGGAATCTGAACATGTCAATCAGAAGTACGAAAATTCAATCAGTAATAAAAAGTCTTTGATCAAAGAATAGCCCAGAACCTGATGTCTTCACTGCTGAATTCTGCCAAACATTTAAAGAAGAACTAATACCAATTTTACTTGATGTCTTCACTGCTGAATTCTACCAAACATTTAAAGAAGAACTAATACAAATTTTACTTAAACTATTCCAGAAAATTAAAGAAGGAATACTTCCAAACTCATTTTACAAGTCCAGCATTACCTGATTTCAAAACCAAGTAGGGATATGACACAAAAAGAAAACTATGTATCAACACTATTGATGAACATAGATGTAAAAATTCTCAATAAGACATTAACAGTCTAATAGCACATTGTAAAGATTATTCACTATGATGAAGTTGGATTCATCCCAGGGATGCAAGAATGGTTTAACATACACAAAGTAATAAACGTGATATACTGTATTATCAGGAAGAAAAACATCATGTGATTATTTCAACACATGCTGAAAAAACATTCAATACAGTTCAATATTCCTTCATCAAAAAGATTCAACATCAATTAGAGATAGAGGTGATATGGGGGAGGGAGGGAAGTGCTGGTTAGAGAAGCGTGGGATTCGTAAGTAGGGATCCATTCTTGGGCCTGGGCCTATGGACTTAAATGAGGACAGGCGTTTCTGTTTTCATGCCCCAAAAGTTGCCTTTTGGCCCACCATGCCCCCTATCCTGTACCCATAAAAATCCGAGAACCTAGTGGGCACAGACACAGGCAGCTGAACATTAAGAGGAGCAGAAGAACACACTGATAGACACCAGCAGACACTGGCAGGTCAGTGACAGCAGAACAATGCTAACACTGAGGGGAATTCAGCTGGGGCCAGTTGGAAGAAAGTCTGGCTGCTGGGCATCCTGACTCCAGGGGAAGGCAACCTTTCCATTCCATCCCCCTTCTAGCTCCCCATCCAACTTGCTGGGAGCTACCTCCACCACTCAGTAAAATCTTGCACTCATCCTCCAAGCCCATATGTGATCTGATTTTTTCTAGTACACTGGGGCAAGAACCCAGGGTACAGAAAGCCCTCTGTCCTTGCGATAAGGCAGAGGGTCTAATTGAGGTGATTAACACTAGCTGCCTGCACATGGCAAAGCTGAAAGAGTGCACCACATAGCACAGGCCAACTTGGGCTTCAGGAGCTGTAAATACCCCTACACACTGCCTTGGGGTTGGAGCCCAAAAACGTTCCCCATGACCTCTGCAACTGCCTGTCTGTGTGTCCCCTCTAGGGGTTTGAGCAGTGGGGCACTGAAGAAGAGAGCCACATCCCTGTTGAACACCCAGCAAGGGGAAAAGGGGGAACTTCTCTCATTTCAGAAGGAACATACTTCAACACAGTAAAGGCCATATATGACAAAACCTACAACACCATACTGAATGGCAAAAAGCTGAAAGCTTTTCTTCTAAGATCTGTAATATGAGAATCATGTTCACTTTCACCGCTTCTCTTCAATATAAAACTAGAAATACTTGCCAGCGCACTTAGGCAGGAGGAAACAAAAAGGCATCTAAACTGAAAAGGAGAAAGTCAAGTTGTCCCTGTTGGCAGATGACATTATCATATACATGGAAAACCCTAATGATCCCACTAAAAACTAATTAACAAATTCAGTAAAGTTACAGTATACAAAATCAATATAGAAAATAGAAAAATCAGTAATATTATTACACACTAATAATGTCTAGTAGTCAAGACAACAATTGCAGTTACTATAGATACAGAAAAGATAAAAACTTAACCAAGGAGGTGAAAAATCTCTACATTGAAAACTACAAAACTTTTATGAAATAAATTGAAGAGGACACAAATAAATGGAAAGATAACTCATGGTTGTGGATTAGAAGAATTGATATTAAAAATGGCCATACTAACCAAAGTAATCTACAGATATAATTCCTATCAAAATACCAATGACACTCTTCATAGAAATAAGAAGAGAAATCTCAAAATGGCGTGGAACCAGACAAAACCTTGAATAGACAAGGCAATCTTGAGCAAAGAGAAGAAAGATGGACCCATTATGCTACTTACTTCAAAATACACCACAAAGCTATAGTAACCAAAGCAACATGGTACTGGCATAAAAAAACAGACACATGGACCAATGGAACAGAATAGAGAGCTCAGAAATAAATTCACACTTTTATAGCTGGCTGATTTTGAATAAAGATGCCGTGAACACACATTGGGAAAAAGATAGTCTCTTCAATAAATGGTGCTGGGAAAATTGGATATCCACATGCAGAAAAATACTAGACTTATACCTCTCCCCACATAAAAAAAAAAAAAGATCAAAATTGACTAAAAACCTAAATGTAAAATCTGATACTATGCAATGACTAGAAGAAAACGGGAAATGCTTCATGAGCTTGGTCTGGACAAGGATTTTAAAAAATAAAACCTCAAAGCACAAACACCAAAAGCAAAAATAGACAAATGAGACTGCATATAACTAAAAATCTTTTACACAGCAAAGGAAACTATAAGCAGAACGACAAGACAGCATATATAATTAGAGAAAATATTCACAAGTTATATACCTGATGAGGGGTTAATAGTCACTACATATTAGAAAATTAAATAACTGAACAGTAGAAAGCCCAAATAATCCAATCTAAAAATGAGCAAAAGACCTGAACAGACATTTTTCAAAAGAAGACATACAAATGGGCAAAAGATGCATGAAAAAAATGCTCAATGTGACTAATCAGGGAAATGTAAATCAAAACCACAATGAGACATACTACCTCACTCTAGTTAGAATGACTATTATCAAAAAGACAAAAGAAAACTAGTGTTGCAGAAGACGTGCAGAAAAGAACTCTCGCATGCTGTGTGTGGAAATGTGAATTAGTGTAGCCATTATAGAAAACAGTATGAAGCTGTTTTGTAAGCTAAATATAGAACTACCATATGATCCAGCAATCCTATTATTGGATATATATATACAAAAATGAAATCAGTATGTTGAAGAGATATCTGCACTTCCATATTTATTGCAGCTCTATTTACAGTAGCCAAGATGTAGAATCAACTTAGTATCCAACAGTGGAGGAATGGATAAGAAATTGTGTGTGTGTGTGTGTGTGTGTGTGTGTGTATGTATATGTATACATGTATATAGATACGTGTATATATATGTATATGCACAATGGAATACTATTCACCCATAAAAAATGAAACCTTGTCATTTGAGACGTCATGGATGAGCCTGGAGGACATCATGTTAAATGAAATAAGCCAGGCACAGAAATTCAAATATGATATTATCTTACTCACATGAGTGATCTAAAAAAAAAATATTACCTTACAAGCAGAGAGTAGGACCGTGGTTACTAGAGACCTGGGAGGGGAAAAAGACAAGGAAAGAATGAGTAGAGGTTGGCCAGTGGGTATACAGTTAAAATTAGATAGGAAGAATAATTTTCGGTGTCCAATTGCACAGTAGGGTGACTATGGTTAATAGTAAAATACTGTATTATTGCATGTTACGCAATAGCTAGAAAAAGGCTTTTGAAGATTCTCACCACAAAGAAATGATAAATGCATGATGGATACACTAAAGACCCTGACTGGATCATTATACAATGCTGGCATGCACCAAAATATCAAATTGTACCTTGTACATATGTATAATTACATTGTGTCCATTAAAAAAGAATTTTAAAAGTGTCTCAGGATTAAGGAGCAGGCGACTATCACGGAGAGGAGGCATCAAACCCAGATTTCCCTCGTTCCAAAGTTGTCCCCTTCCCACAATGTCTGATGGCTGTTCTTCACCATAGAATTGATGATAATAGCATAATGTGTATGTGAAAGTGCTTGTAACCTTTAGAGTGACAAAAATAGGATTATAATAATTGCAAATGTTAATATTTTCTGAATTTGTCCTAAAACTCTTTAGATCCCAGCATATATAAACTTACACATAGGTAAACCATAGTTTGGTGTCACACCTTGAAGAGGTTTTGAACATATACCTTGTCCTAAAGATACAAGCTTCATTGTCTTATGTGTTACCATAGAGAGGGGCTTCTATTTTCATATGTTGTAAATTTCTAGAAACTTACAAACTGATGGAAATTGAGTAACAGACAATATTGTGAGAGGTTTTCTGTTTACAAATGCTAAAAATATAAGATGCCTACTTATATTTTGATTTATAGCTATCAAGTTTGAGGATTATAATTTGCTTTTAATATCTGTACTTCTTTTGCTAGTGAGTACACAATTAACTGCTTAAATTTGGTGAGGCTTCAGTTGAGGATAAAGACACTTCTAGCACATCTAGTGATTTACATGTTTATCCGATTTATGTACCATCTATTACCTTAAAGAAGACATTCAACCTCTCTGGCCTCAAACTCATTTGTAAAGTGAGATTTGATAATAATACCTGTTGATAGAGTTGCTATGATGATTCAGTAGGATGTTTGTAGAGCTCATTGAACAGTGCTTGGCACATAGTAAGCATTACATAAATTGTTCAATAAATCAGCAAGATGAGCTTCATTGTAACACCAACTATAATATGCCTTAATTGACTTCTTATAACATGTCATGCTTTACCTGCATACAGCAGAGGAAAGTAACTTGACTTAAGTTGCACATACAGCTGGTGGTAGAGCTGGATTCACCTTAGGCTACCTGAATCCGAAGTACTCTCTCCCTCGCTCTCAGCTTTTCACTTTCCGAAGAAGATGAAACAATTTAACATGCTTCTTCAACTTCCCTCCTCTCCACCTCAACTCTTTCTTTCACGCCACTCTCCTTCCTACCTCCAAGCGCCCTCTCTCTTCTCAGAGGTGCTGTATCCCCTTTACTTTCCAAAGTGAATTTTTTCACATTGTAGATAACTCCTTTCTCTGGGCTTTGCCCCATCTATGTCGTTTTTTGATCTCCAGTCTTTCTTTTCACTTGCCCCTTCACCTCTTCCTCCATGTTTAGACTCTGCATCCTCACCTTTCTGCGTTCAGCATGGCATAGGAATCAGAAGGCTTATGTTCTTTTCCTAGATCTGCCCCTGGCTGTGTTCATTTAGACAAGTCACTCAACATTTTTCAGCTCAGTTTATTAAAAAAGTTGTAAGAAACTCTTAGGCCTTATTTCAAGGTCAGAACTCTGGGATAATAATTCTTCTGTCTTTGTTCCTCAAAGGCTTGGGAATAGGGGTACCTAGAATTACATTGGCCATGTTTCTGTTTGGACCGCAGCCTCCCACCTTGGTGGAATCTCTTTTGACTGTCAGTTTCACTTGATCTAGAAGGTCTTCAAGTCACTGTCTCCAACAGCAAAAAAAAACTCTGCATTTCCAATTTGTGTCTCATGTGGAATAATTTAACTTGTCTAAACCTCTCACATCTGAGCTACACCTAGAGGTGGTGGCTATTCATACCCAAGCAGTTCTCTTAATGTGGTTACCTTAATAAAGTGGTGATTCTCTTTCTAAGAGTATCCTGTCATCTTCTTTTCCCAGCTGGTTTAAACTGCAGCCAGCTTATCATTGACAACACTTTTTTTCCTATGCATTTTGGGGATGCAAACTAGCAAGACTTGGTGCTTCAGAGTTTCTATTAGAATACAATTAGATTTTATAACACAGATAATAAAGAAGCATATTCTATTTTTTTCAAACTAGAATTTCCTGAGTGTATTTTTCCACCAAATCTTTTTTTGCAATATGGTAATGTTTTAATTATCGTTTTCCAGAAACAATGGTTAGTGAGAGACAGAGATTTTGAGTGATTTATTTTAAGGAATTGACTCACACATTGCAGTGGCTGGCAAGTACAAAATCTGCAGAGTAGGCTAACAGGCTGAAGAACTAGGGAAGAGCTGGTGTTGCAGTTTACATCCAAAGGCAGTCTGCTGGCATAGTTCCTTTTTGCTTGGGGAGATCAGGCTTTTTTCTGTTAAGGCCTTCAGTTGATTGGTTGAGGCTGAGTCACATCATGGACGGTAATCTGCTTTACTCAGAGTGTGTTGATTTAAATATTTAAAATAATTTTTAAATGTTTAGACATTTAGGGAGTACAAGTGCAGTTGTGTTACATGGATATATTGCATAGAGGCAATGTCTGGGCTTTTAGTATACCTGTTGCCCAAATAGTGTATGTTATACCCAATAGAAAATGCCTTCACAGAAACATCTAGAATACTGTTCGACCAAATATCTGGATACTATGGCCTCACCAACTTGACACATAAAATGAACCATCAAGGCTAATTAACCTAAAACTAGTAATTAATGAACAATATATTTTAGAAGTACAGGCCAAGGTCATATTAATGCTAGGCTAAGGGGACTCAGACTTTATTCTGTAGGTAAAGAAGCAGTCTAAGTTTTGACCAGAGCTATGACATGTACTTTGGGGAGATTATTTTGAAGGTAGCTGTATTTAAGAAGCATTTAAACTGTATTTAAGACCAAGTAGCGAGAAAAAAAAAAACATTCATTTTGATGATCTAGGCAAGATGTATTATAGGATAAGTAGGGAAGCGATAGCAGAAGTGGGTGAAGTAGAGTGAATTTCATTTATCCAGAATCTACAATGAACTCAAACAAATTTACAAGAAAAAAACAAACAACCCCATCAAAAAGTAGGCGAAGGACATGAACAGACACTTCTCAAAAGAAGACATTTATGCAGCCAAAAAACACATGAAAAAATGCTCCTCATCACTGGCCATCAGAGAAATGCAAATCAAAACCACAGTGAGATACCATCTCACACCAGTTAGAATGGCCATCATTCAAAAGTCAGGAAACAACAGGTGCTGGAGAGGATGTGGAGAAATAGGAACACTTTTACACTGTTGGTGGGACTGTAAACTAGTTCAACCATTGTGGAAGTCAGTGTGGCGATTCCTCAGGGATCTAGAACTAGAAATACCATTTGGCCCAGCCATCCCATTACTGGGTATATACCCAAAGGACTATAAATCATGCTGCTATAAAGACACATGCACACGTATGTTTATTGCGGCACTATTCACAATAGCAAAGACTTGGAACCAACCCAAATGTCCAACAACAATAGACTGGATTAAGAAAATGTGGCACATATACACCATGGAATACTACGCAGCCATAAAAACTGATGAGTTCATGTCCTTTGTAGGGACATGGATGAAACTGGAAACCATCATTCTCAGTAAACTATCGCAAGGACAAAAAACCAAACACCGCATGTTCTCACTCATAGGTGGGAATTCACAGAATGGAAACTCACCCTGAGATTTGTGGTGAAGAGGGAGGGGGAAAGAAAACGACAATATAAAAATAAATAAAAAAAAACACTTTGTAAGTGTAACTAAGAGGATGGGTCAAATGACTAAGTTTTGGGGCTAGAGAAGGGAAAATTTAGTAATAATGTAATGCTAAGGCTTCAAGTCTTGGCACTGAGAAGATGGCAGTGACATTGGAAGAAAATAATATTGGAGGAAAAGTAGACTTCCTAGATGCTGGTGGGACCTTATATCTGAATAAATAGACATTTTGACTTCTTAATAGTTTGGTAACAGGCAGACATGGTGGCTCACACCTGTAATCCCAGCACTTAGGGAGGCCGAAGAGGGCAGATCACTTGAGGTCAGGAGTTTGAGACCAGTCTGGTCAACATGGTAAAACCTTGTTTCTACTAAAAATATAAAAATTAGCCAGGTGTGGTGGTATATGCCTGTAATCCCAGGTACTCGGGAGGCTGAGGTAGGAGAATCACTCAAGCCCAGGAGGTGGAGATTGCAGTGAGCCGAGATGGCGCCAGTGCACTCCAGCCTGGGCCACAGAGCGAGAGTGCATCTCAAAAAAAAAAAAGGTTAGTAATATAGAAAGATAATTGGCAATTGGGATTAGTAACTTCAGGGGAATTTATGAGGAGAATAGGGCTATGCATATCACTTCGTTGTTTTGTCAGGCCAAACTGTTTTTTTCTTTTCCTTAGAAATGAAGATTAGAATAGAAATTGACAAGAAAACCAAATGCTCCACAGCCACTAGCTCTTTGTTCAAAGGCAATGAATCCTGACTAGTGGACATTCATGAAACCAACCCAGACCCCTAGTTATGAGGTAGAGCTGCTGGATTTGTCACAGTAAACATTTCTGAGGCTGAGAGAATCAGGGTCAAAAGGCTTGTTAGGATTTGATAAAGAAAGCCAGTGGCCCATAGTAATAACCCTTCTATTTTTCTTTTCGATTTTTTTCAACTTCATTTGTACTCATTCTTTTCTGCAGTGAGCAATTCCCTAAGCTCGGCTTAACCTTCTGGCTCCAACAAAGATGCTATTTTTATTTTCTGTCCTGTTCTAGGCCATTTTCAGTCATTTTACATTTGAACAGATATCTTTGACCTACTGAAAATCTTCCTAGCAAATTTGCTCAAAATAGCTCTACCAATCCTAGAGTTTGAAGATGAGGAGCAGAAAATTAATTAGTTGCATGAGCCTATTACTACCATTGAGCATAGATTGAAGGAGGTCATGAGAGCCCAAAGAGTTAGAGACAGAAGGACCTTGTAGGTCACCTAGGCTATTACCCTCATGTCACACATGAGGTGGCAGAGGCAGGGAGAAGGTAACAGATTGTATCTAAAGCAATGGCAGGGCTTAGAGGAGCAGGTGTGTTGTTTAACTTTCAGTCTGGGAATGTTTCACTGTACCATGATGACCTAAGCACTCTGCTTGAGCTGGGCACTACAGAATATATGATAGAAGTCCAAGGCATGGTCTTTGCCTTCTTAAAATTTTACCTTTATTCCCAAGATTTTTTAAAAAGTTTCTCTAACATTAAAAGAGGCATTGGCCCTTGTAGTTCTTCACAAATTGAGAAAGCTTTAGGTTTGTTTTTGCCACGTGATCTCAGTATATTTTTCCAGCAGACTTAGAAAACACTGTAACCATTTTACAATTCTTTGTCTTATCAAACCTCTAGATTACAGTCAGGGATAGCAACTACTGCTACTTGGCTTGCAAAAATGAATTGCTTTATCATCTTTTTTTTTTTCCTAATGTGTCACAAAAATTCTAGCAAATCATTTGACCTGTATGCTGCACACGATATATCTTGTCCTAAAGAGAATTATGTCTGTTAGGCAATGGTTATTGACATCCTCTTATGGAAGTTGCTTCTGAATGGTGCCATAATTTTTGGCTCTGTGGGGCGTGTACAGTTCTTGATCTCTGTTGATGCTTGCTGTTGAGCTGATGACTTGTCTATAGAATATAGGTAGTGAAATGTGTTTGTGGGTTGTGGCAAATCACTGTGACTGGTGATATGTATGTGACCTACAAACAGCCAAAGTAAATCCCAGTAGTTTATATGGAAAGAATGTACATTAAAACATTTTATTAGTTTAGGTTGGGACTTAAAATATGGGCTATTTTCATGTAAAAACGTGTTGAATTTGTACACATATGCATAAAAAGAATGCATAAAATGGTAAAGTGGAAGGATATGGAGTTATTGAAAGTGTGGCATTTGGGGCTCTGGGTTACTTGGGAAGCCAAGGGATAGCAGTGGGGAAGGAGTGAGATTTGATACTCTGCCTAAGAAGGAGAAAAAGCCAGGGCTCGGCAATGAAGGAGGAGCTCTGAGATATCAAAGCACCAACTGAGTCGGCACTGAAGGCTTTGCACCCGGGGTTAGCAAGGCGAAGAGGAGCAAGCACAGGCTTATAGACCATCAGAAAGCAGAGGTCGAGAGAAGGGAGCATTTAATCTAGTTCCTGTGGCTCTGCATGTGGGAGGTTTGGGCAAAGTATTGAGTGTACCAAGCTTACTGGAATACTAGGAGTTAGGTTTTGCGGTTTAAATTCTAGTTATACATAATTTTGTGATATAGAATTTATAATAAATGCAATTAATGGAAAAATTATACTTTCTCTGAGCTTCAGTAACCTCATTTGTAAAATGAATCTAATGATGCCATTCAGAGTTGTTTTTGAAGTAAATGAGATTATGTGAAAGCCCTTTGTGGCTAGCAACAGGCTATATGAATGAAAGACCCATTTGATTTATTGTAAATTAAAAGTGAATGATGGCTTTAGGTTACATGTGGCCATTCAATTCCAATAAGGCCATTATAAAATAATTGTAAACTTTATGAATTTTTATTACAAGGTGAGAAAGTAGCTATGAAAGGTTGGTTACTTGTTCGCAGGTTTACCCAATCAGAGCATAGTTTCTAAATTTTGAAGACAGCACTTTTTAAAATATTCATCTTACTCCTTAAAGCAAGAAGCCATAGGTACATAATGACAATTTAAAGTCAGAATTTATGTATTTCTTTAGTGCAGAAATCATCATTATGTCCCCAGAACATCAGTAGAATCTATCATCTATGCATTTTTTATGGACTCATTTGGGAAATGTCATGGTTTATCAGAGCCACATAAATCAGAGTTTGCTGGATTTAGTACAATCTTTAAATGTCACCTGGAGATGAGGGAATAATATTGAATCATTTTGTGTGTGAGAGATAAAATAAAAGCAATAAAAGCAGGTAGAGAAATCAACGAAAATTTGAGGAAAAAAATTACATGAGCTAGAAATAGATATCACTGGGTATAAGAAATTGCAAATTTTCTTAAAATGTAGGTTCAAACGCAGCAGGCTTCATGCTTGCCTTTTATATGCTTTAAGTGATAACAGTGTTGAACTATTACTTTTCATAATGTTTTCAGAGTTCCAGAATTCTCTCCATTTATGTGCAGTATCTTCCTTTCCGTAAACTCAAAACCTACTGTACCAGCCAGGATAGGGTAGGTTGTACTATAGTCATCAACAACCTCCAAAATACTCAGTGTCTTATAACAACAAAGGGTTATTTCTTTAGTAATGTCATGGGTCCATCTTGACCTCACTATTGTTCCTATTCAGTGAGCAGGAAGCTCTCTTGGGTGAAGGTTGGGTCTGGAGTTGCCGGAGCATGGCAAGGATACTCCCGACAGGAGGAGGAAAATGGCAAATGAGATGAGCAAATATTGTCTACTAGAGAGGGCGATGAAAATGAAGAAAGATTGCAATGTGCAGCCTTATTTTTACCTAGGTTGATGGCCTTGTCAGGGTCTTAGGGAGGCAGCCAGATGGGGGAAAGGGAGAGGTCTCAGTGATCATTGCCCTGGTACATGGTCTGATAGAGCACCTCTGTTTGTAAATCTGCAGGTGTTTCAACTGCAAAGGAAAGAGGGCCAAGGCAAATAGCACATAACCTTTCCACTCCTATTCAGGGTACAAACCAAGTCACATAGCAATCTCTGCATTTAAGGGGGCAGGGATGTAGAATTCTCCTGCAGTGTGAGTAATTGAATTGAGTAGTTGTGAATAACACCCTGATTTGTCCTTCAAATATTGTCTCAGGTAGCACTGTAACCATGAAGCAGTCCCAGTGAAAAGTCAGGACACCTGTAGTATTTTCTCCTCTTTTCATGATACAGTTTTCATCTTATTTTTTTGTTATTTGTGAATGCTATGATCTGAATGTTTGTGTCACCTCCCAAATTTATATGTTGAAATTCTGACCCCCAAATGATGGTATTAGGAGAAGGGGCTTTGAGGAAGTGATTATGTCATGAAGGAAGAGACCTCATGATTGGGATTAGTGCTGTTCTCACTGCTATAAAGAACTATCTGAGACTGGATAATTTATGATGAAAAAGGGTTTAATTGACCCACAGTTTCACAGGGTTAACAGGAAGCATGACTGGGAGGCCTCAGGAAACGGACAGTTATGGCAGAAGGTGAAGGGGAGGCAAGCATGTCTTATCATGGTAGAGCAGGAGAGACAGACAGCAAAGGGGGAAGTGCAACACACTTTTAAGCCATCAGATCTTGTGGGTCTTGTGAGAACTCACTATCATGAGAACAGCAAGGGGGAAATCTGCCCCCATGATGCAGTCACCTCTCACCAGACCCTTCTTCCAATTTGACATAAAATTTGGGTAGGGGCACAAACCTAAACCATATCATCCCACCCCTGGCCCCTCCCAAATCTCATGTCATTCTCATATTTCACAATCAATCATGACTTTCCTACAATCCCCCAAAGTCTTAACTCATTCCACAATTAATTCAAAAGTCCAAGTCCAAAGTCTCATTGGAGACAAGGCAAGTCCCTTCCACCTATGGGCCTGTAAAAGTGAAAACAAGTTAGTTACTTCCAGGGTATAATGGGGGTACAGGCATTGGGTAAATGCTTCTGTTACAAAAGAGATAAATTGGTCTCAAAACCTAAGGGGTCATAGGCTCCATGCAAGTCTGAAACCCAGCAGGGCAGTCATTAAACCTTAAAGCTCCAAAATAATCTCCTTTGACCCCATGTCTCACATCCAGGCCATGCTGATGTAAGAGGTGGGCTCCTATAACATTGGGCAACCCCATCCCTGTGGTTTTGCAGGGTACAGCCCCTGCAGCTGGTTTCATGGGCTGATGTTGAGTGTCTGTGGCTTTTCCAGGTGCATAGTGTAAATTGTCAGTGAATCTGGGGTCTGGAGGATGTTGGCCTGCTTCTCAAAGCTTCACTAGGGAGTGCCCCAGTGGAGACTCTGGGGGGGGGCTCCAACCTCACATTTCCCCTCTACACTGACCTAGTAGAGGTTCTCCATGAGAGCTTCACCTCTGCAGCAGACTTCTGCCTGGAAATCCAGGTATTTCCATACATCCTCTGAAATCTAGGCTGAGGTTCCCAAACCTCAACTCTTGCCTTTTACACATGTGCAGGCCAAACGGTACATGGAAACTGCCAAGTCTTGGGGCTTGCATTATTTGAAGTAATGGCCTGAACCGTACCTTGGCTTCTTTTAGCCACGGCTGGAGCTGCAGCTGCTGGGATGCAGGGTGCCATGTCCTGAGGCTTCGCAGAGCCCACAAAACCATTTTCTTCGTCATAGGCCTCTGGCCTGTGATGAGAAGGGCTGCCGTGAAGCTCTCTGAAATGCCTTGGAGACATTTTCCCCATTGTCTTGGCGACTAACATTTGGCTCTTCTTTATTTATGTAAATTTCTACAGTCGGTGGCTTGAATTTGTCCCCAGAAAATGCGTTTTTCTTTTCTACCTCATGGTCAGACTGCGTATTTTTCATATTTTATGTTCTGCTTCTCTTTGAAACATAAGTTCCAATTTCATACCATCTCTTTGTAAACGCATATGACTGTACGCTGTTAGGAGTAGCCAGGTCACGTCTTAAATGCTTTGCTGCTTAGATATTTCTTTCACCAGAAATTTCTTCCTAATCATCTCTCTCAAGTTCAAAGTTCCACAGATCCCTACAGAAGGGACATAATACCTCCAGTCTCTTTGCTAAAGCATAGCAAGACTGACCTTTACCTTAGTTCCCAGTGAGTTCCTCATCTCCATCTAAGACCTCCTCAGCCTAGATTTCATTGTCCATCTCACTATCAGCATTTTGGTTAAAACCATTCAACAAGTCTCTGGTAAGTTCCAAAATTTCCCACATCTTCCTGTCTTCTTTTGAGCCCTCCAAACTGTTCAAACTTCTGCCCATTACCCAGTTCCAAAATGTCTTCCACATTTTCAGGTATCTTTATAGCAGTACAACATTCTCGGTACCAATTTTTCTGTTTTAGTCCATTCTCACACTGCTTTCAAGAACTTAACTACCTGGCACTGGGTAATTTAGGAAGAAAAGAAGTTTGACTCACAGTTCCACAGGGTTAACAGGAAGCATGACTGGGAGGCCTTTGGATACTTACAATTGTGGTGGAAGGTGACAGGGAAGCAAGCATGTCTTACCATGTCACAGCAGGAGAGAGAGAAGGGCAAAGTGCCACACATTTTTAAAGCATCAGATTTTGTGAGAACTCACTCATTATCATGAGAAAGCAATGGTGAAATCCACCCCCATGATCCGATCTCTTCCCACCAGGCCCCTTTTACAATTTAACATGAGATTTGGGCAGGGACATAAATCCAAACCATATCAGTGCCCTTATGAAAGAGACTTCAGAGAGACCCCTTATCCTTTCTTCCAGGTGAGGATACAAGGAGAAGTTGGCAATTTCCAACCTGGAAGAGGGCCTTCACTAAAACCTCACCATGCTGGCACCCTGATCTCAGACTTCCAGCCTCCAGAACTGTGAGAAAGAAATTTCTGTTTTTTTATAGCCATCTACTCTGTGGTATTTATTTTATAGAAACCTGAATGGACTAAGATGGTGAGTGTCTCTTACTTCTGGTGATAGGTGATAGATGGGTGAGCTTTTTTTGGGTATAGGTCATATCTTACTCATTGAGCTATCTCTAGTAATAAGCACTGTGCTTGGAGTACAGTAGTATTCAGTCTTTTTAATGAATTAATGGGTCCAAATTTTGATGAGTTAATCCTTTTAATGAATTGTGAATTAAAGACTCTTTTTGTGCATCTCTAACCTAAAAAGGCATCTTAGGTCAGTCACGCCTAAGTATTCTGAATCGGGTAAGAGGGCAGTTGTCTTAATAGTAGAGGTGAAACATCTCATCTGCACCCTATATTCTCTCCTCTCTATATTAAATGGAAACTAAGGAGTGGGTGAAAATACTGCAAAGGTTTATGAGTCACTTGGGAGGAGACAAAATGTGCTGTACTTTATCATATCTTATTTGACTTTAGATTCTGCAGGATGCTAGGACTCCATACTTACAGCCAGTTAGGCACTGCTAATGACCATGGCTAGCAAACAATCTTTGATCAACCCAGGTCTGCGCAAATTAGGTTTTCCTTATCTGTTAGTATTTTCACAGTTGCTACTACTTTGAGTTGTAATAATGTTTTTAATAGACTTTATTATTTTAGAGCATTTTTAGGTTTATATAATAATTAAATGGAAAATACAGAGAATTACCATGAAACCCTATGCCCTAGTCCTATTAATTTTTAACTTAGGCTTATCCATAGCTATTCAGTAAACAGGTTGGTCCCTTGGCAACAGGCTGGATCTGAGTTTGAGTCTTTTACTGGGCTAGTCAAGGCCAAATCTGGATAGGAGAAATATAAGGAAGTTTTAAAAAAATTTTTATTTATTTATTTTTTTTAAAGCAAACATGGGCTGCTTGTGAGGCAATGGGAATGAGGAGGCAAAATGACTAAGGAGGGATAGAGGCAAGTACCAAGCAGAGGCTTGGGAAATTGCTCCACCTGTGTGAATGACCGTGGCAATGGGTTTAAAAAGGTGGAGATGTGGAGTTGGAGGTGGACTGGGGAGAAGGTTTAAGTAACTTCACATTTTCTTTTTAAATTTTTGTGGGCACATTGTAGGTATATATGTATTTATGGTATACATGAGATATTTTAGTACAGGCATACATTGCATAGTAATCACATCTACATAAAGAGGGTATCCATCACGTCAAGCATCTATTCTTTCTGTTATAAACAATCCAATTATATTCTTCCAGTTATTTTTAAATGCACAATAAGTTATTGCTGAGGGTAGTCACCCGGTTGTGTTATCAAATACTAGATCTTGTTCATTCTACATAATTACAGTTTTGTACCATTAACCATCCTCATCCCCTCCCCCACCCACCTACTACCCTTCCCAGTCCCTGGTAACCATCATTCTACTCTGTATCTCCATGAGTTCAATTGTTTTAATTTTTAGCTCCCCCAAACAAGTGGGAACATGTGAAGTTTGTCTTTCTGTGCCTAGCTTATTTCAGAGTAGAAGTTTTAAAGCACACAATCCCAACTTACCCTTTCCCAGTTATCATATTTTTCATCTTTGCCCTAATCCTTTCTTTCTACCTATCTTTCCTTTTTTTCCTAATTTTCCTTTAGAAGCCAAAATCTCTGCTCACTACATGGATACACAAGTCGTATTTGTCATATCAAGACTTTTCCTCTGCTCCTGGGCAGCCCTCTCTGGATTCTCACACTATCAGCAGTGGCTAATACTGTCTCAAATGCAAAGTCCTCCTTGGAGCTGGAGGTGGTGCTTAAATAATACTAGTATGCATTTCTTTTGACTGAATGTAATTACATGTGTAAAGGCTCAGAGTAGTTCATTAAAAATGGATTTAAATCATGCATCACAGAATAATCTCTTAAATATAATGTTTCTATAAACTCTTATATCCCATCAATAATACTTCCAGGTAATATATGTTTATATTTTGAAATAGTAATTTCATATTTTAAAGCACAGTACTTGATTTTCTTTTTTTTTTTGAGACGGAGTCTCACTCTGTCACCCAGGCTGGAGTGCAGTGGCACGATCTTGGCTCACTGCAACTTCTGCCTCCTACGTTCAAGCGATTCTCCTGCTTCAGCCTCCTGAGTAGCTGGGATTACAGGCGTGTGCCACCATGCTTGGCTAATTTTTGTATTTTTAGCAGAGATGGGGTTTCACCATGTTGGTCAGGCCGGTCTCGAACTCCTGACCTCGTGATACATTCACCTTGGCCTCTCAAAGTGCTGGGATTAAAGGCGTGAGCCACCGCACCCGGCCAATGGTTTTTGATTATATACCAGCTCCTTAGAAGTCTATATTCAGTTCACTTAACACAGAGAGAAGTATTTTCATATAGACTGAGAGCATTTGAAATAACTTAAAAAGTAAAACAATTACAGATTTGACAATAGTATAAAATGGAACATAAAACAACAGAAGGGTAGGTCAAGACCAAAGATTTGTATCTTTGAATACAAATGTCTACAATATCTATTGAAAAAAAGTTGTTGTTTTACAGGGTGAGAAACTTCAAAAGACCATTCTGGAAGATCATGCGTAGAATTACTGAACACATGGTGTGGGCAGCTAGTTCACCATATGCCAACTGACAATATAAGTCTTAGCATGTTGCTACTGAATTTTTAATAGATTTATTCCCTTGGCTATTTGCCATTCTCTTGTAGTTCGATAGACATCAGAATGAAGGTAAAAAAATTCTCATGAAATAAACTATAGAGCTTTGAAGTATGAGAAAGAGGCTTTTCCCCTTTGGTTTTCCCTTCAGTAAGTAATTGAGTCTGAGACAGTTGATCCAGGTCCATGTTGGTAACTTTCAAGGCAGAATTTCCAGCATTTTTATAAAACTTAAAAAAAGGGTGATCATTTAATTTGTTTTGATATATTTTAAGTTTTCAATTTGTGAGTGTTCATAGCCTCTAAAATTCTAATTTCAAGTGGAGAATGATAAATCAGGATAGGTAGCCTCAGAGCATTGAGTGCATGTGGATGTTGGGACAGATTACTCTAGCAGGGAAGGAGGGAAAATACTGAGTGACTCTGCATGCAAGGCGCTGTGCCATATGCTTTGCAGGTAGTATCTAATTTGCTCATCATATTAGCCTTTTGAGGTTCGTAATTGCCATTCCTATCTTAGAGAAGAGGAAGATGAAGTTGAATAAGATAAGGTACCATGTCAAACAATATGTAGATGACATCTAAGACTCAAGGGTTTTTCTGCCAGGGCTCCAGAGCACATTCTCTTTTATTATACCTTGAACTCCCTGTGGTAAAGAGTTTCTGAGACCAAAAAAAAAAAAAGAAAGACAAAAAAATGAGCCAGGATTTTTTAGTTTTTAGGGTTTGTGGGAAAGAGATCCTTGATCAGGAGGTTAAAATCCTCAGGCTTTGGTTTTAGTCATTCCTGAGTTACTCTTTCTGGGCCAGTGAATTACCATTGGCTGTTTCAGAACTTATTTTGTACCCAGCATTTTACTAGGATCTTAGAGAGACATCATAATGATATAATACTTGGCAGTATATCTCTAGAAAGTTTTCTTCTATATCCGAGAATTAGAATGTAACAGAAGGAAAATGATCTATTACTTGGCTAAATTGTGTGGCATGAATTTGTGCTTCCTCTTTCATGGGCTGTGAGGATACACAGTGAAGGAAATGGTACAGTGTTTATTATGCCTATGGGATTTTTAAATTTCTTATGGAATGCAGAGAGTACAACTACTATCATGTGGGGGTGAGATCATGATTAATTTGATATAGAAGGTGCAATAGGGAAATGTTAGTATGGACAACACATTTTTTTTTTCCTGATAAAAAGTACTGTAATAGATTAGAAAGAGGTCAAAATGTGTTGAAGTCTTGTGGTGATAGCTTCGTGGAAATGGTATTTGAATTGCGTCTGGAAGGTTGGGTAGGATTCAACAAAAAGAAAGAGACTTTTCAGGTTTGGGGAACTGCATAAGCAGAGCCATAACCTGAATCAGTTATTTTACTCATAATTTCTATCTTATCCAATTCCAGCAGAAACTGAGGCAGAATTTTTAAAGTACCTATTAGTATAGCTTAAAATAATGTTAAAACAGTTAAATAATAGTGTGAAATGGGCCTTACATTTAGCTTCAAGTTTCCTGGCAGTGAACGAATAGGAAACAGGAGAATTTGTCTGATAAATGGAAATGTACTGAGTCTTCAGATGAGACCTGATTTTGTCTCTTAATTTCCAATTTGGTATGTAAAAGACATTGAGCAGTATAACAGACAGTGCAGTTTGTAGCAGTTTTAGGAAGAACAGAACTCACTGTGTGGCTCTGTTTTCTTTTTTAAAAAGTCTAATTTAATTTTATTTTTAATTGAGTAATGTATATTTATAGGATACCATGTGATGTTATGGTATATATATATATACGTTGTGGAATGATTCAATCAAGCTATTTAATATATCTACCACCTCACATACTCATCATTTTTCTGTAGGAAGAAAATTTACAATCTCCTTTCCAAAGTGGTGCTGTTTTCTACTGACTCTTGAGTTCCTTTCCACTCAGCCAGTGGATGGAGAAGGGAAAGTGAACTTGTAGAGTTTTTGGGCCATGCTGAGTTTTAATCACATCTGCACACATATCATTGTTCAGGACTTGGTCAAGTAGCTATACCAAATGTCAGAGGTGTTTGAACCAAAGCAATCCCATCTTGAGTAAGGGCTGGGTAAAATAAGACTGAGATCTACTGGGCTGCATTCCCAGATAATTAAGGCATTCTAAGTTGCAGGGTGAGATTGGAGGTTGGCACAAGATACAGGTCATAAAGACCTTGCTGATAAAACAGGTTGCAGTAAAGAAGCCAGCTAAAACCCACCAAAATCAAGATGCTGACAAGAGTGACCTCTGGTCGTTCTCACTGTTACACTCCTACCAATGCCATGACAGTTTCCAAATGCCATGGCAACATCAGGAAGTTACCCTATATGGTCTAAAAAGGGGAGGCATGAATAATCCACCCCTTGTTTAGCATATCATCAAGAAATAACCATAAAAATGGGCAACCAGTAGCCCAAGGGCTGCTCTGTCTATGGAGTAGCCATTCTTTATTCCTTTAGTTTCTTAATAGACTTGCTTTCGCTTTACTCCATGGACTCACCCCGAATTCTTTTTTGAGTGAGATCCGAGACTCCTTTCTGGGGGTCTGGATCAGGACCCCTGTCCAATAACACTAACTTCAAAGGACATTTGGAAATGTAATGTAGCTGTGAGCCTAGAAGGATGGGGAAAGAATTTGTGCATTTGAACTTCAGTGGTAGTCAGCATAAGGAAAATCTTTTGGACTGGTGTAGACATTTTGTGCTAGTGATTAAAGGAATATTGAGATACTTTTAATGTCAGATAGAGGCGTAAAAATTACAAATCCTGATTCATTTTCCTTTCCCTGTGGAGAGCATTCTACTTCTTTCTGACTTGGAGCTGGGTCAAGGTCAGGGGATGAATGCTTTCATTAAGATTCAACTTGTTTTGTGCAGTAGAAGACAGGGACAAGCTTGCATTTCAAGGGTTTGGGTTGGGGAAGATAATGCTAGAATGACAGTTCAGAATAGAAATATTCTGAATGTCATATACCAGAACACTGTAGAACTAAAACGTTATCTGATAAATAAATGAAGGAGTCTTGGTCAATGGACCCCAATCCATCCAGTTACCTATTAGAAATCTCAGCATCATTACCAAATTCCCCTCTCCCTTTCACCCCAAGAAGAGGCGTGGCAAATAACAGATCCTCAAAATATTGTTATTAAAAAATAATAAATATATTTGTTTTCTAATAAAATTCCTTTGTGACCAGAAAATAATCTGTATAATACTGACTCTTTGAAATTGCCTTGTGGTCTAGTACGTGACCAGTATTTATAAGTATTCTGTATGTACTTATAAAGAAAGTATATTATCTAATTATTGATTATGATAAACTAATTGAAATGGTACCTGTATTGCTTAGATGTTTTATTTTCTTTCTAATATTTGTCAATTTGATCTTTCAGTTATGGAAAGATGTTAAATTTCCCACAATAGAGATATATTTGCCAATTTTATATACAGTTCTTGACCAAGATGGTCTTAATGTTGCTCCTTCAGCTTGACTAAACTTTTAGGCAGGCTTTTTCCTGACTCTAGGTATGGGACCTCTTGAGCTCTTTTTTCTTAAAGCATTTACTTTGAGAAACTTCAAGTTGTAATTTTTTCCCCTGCTTCCTTGAGATGTAAATCCTTTTTAAAAGCTTCTTGCTAATTTTACAATACAGGATATCTTTCTCAAGAACCTGGAAGTCATCCTTTACAAATGTAATCATCAAGGAAGACCACACCTCTATCTCCTAGTCTCCTTTATTTCAATGGAGTTGAGGTCAGACTGCAATGGGGTATGTCTCCTTGATTGCAGTAGTCTAGAATAAAGTCTTCTTCACTTGTTTAACTTTATCCAGTACAATTTTTTGCTCTTGTGAAATTTGCAGTCTAATTGTAGTTCCTTACAGGTTTTTGATTTTTCTCTCTGAATCCTTCTAAGACCTTTTCAGTACCCCATTAAATTTTTGAATCAGATTTTTTCTCTATTGTACATGTCATGTCAATTTCAATTGTGCATCCATGTGAAGAGAGGACTATGTTTACTAATTCGTAGGGGAGACGGTTGTTGTTGTTAATTTCCATACAACATGTTAACAGAGATTAATAGATTTTCTTGTGAGTTGCCATTACTGCATGCAGGTGGATTTTTTTCTAGCCTACCTTTCCTTTTGATGATGTGGTTCCTTTCGGGGTTCAATTCTAGGTGTGGATCTCAAATTCAGTACCCTCCCCCAACACATGCACACACTTTGGTGAACTTATACCTACTTTCTTGTTTTCTCCTAAGCAGTTAATCCCTAAAGCTCTAGTTTCTAACATCAGCTGTTGTTCTGACAGAGTCTCGGTTTCTGAGATCACGTAACATTCTTATTTCAGCTCCCTGTTTTTCTTTCTTTGCTGTTTTTGTCTTTTAGTAATTTTTTTGAGGGTCTTGGCAATGCGTTTAAAGTAGAGTTGATATAATCTGTCTTTTATCTAGGTGCTGAACACAGAAGCCCCAAAGTATAAAAAATGCATGAGTGAATGGAATCATAAATTTGATCCAATAGATTATAGGAATCTTGTGAATGATTTTCTATGGGGAATGTAGTATTGTATATAGGACTATGTCCTGGAAAGGGGTTTATGAGATTTGGGGGGATTATAACAGTTGTAGTAATGACACTTTCCTTTGGCTAGAAAAGAAAGCATACTGGCTGAGGATGGAGTGAGGTACTTATTCTTCATAAGCCAGGATAATGCATTGGTGGCATTCTCCCAGGGACAGCAGGGACAGTTGGTTCCATTGTCATTTATTAAACAAGTATAACCTTTATCTTTTTTATTGTATTTACATTAGACTCAATTTCAGAACTGTTCCTAATTTTTTGATGGTTTATGTGCTGTCAAAGCACAAAGGAGACTGCCAGGCCCTTAGGATGTTTTACCCAATTTCAGGCCCAAATAATGTCTGAGATGTGAAATAGGTCAGTTTAAAACCTCTCTTCTTTTTGGAGGGCAAGATAATGATAATCATTTTGCAATTCTCAGGGTCACGACATGTGACTTAGGTAATCTTGTTGGTGAGTGGTCAACTGCACAGAAAGAATGAATTTCTTACAGCCTGTCTGCTGCCTTAGAAAATTATTGATCAACCAGTAGAATTTCTATATATTTTTGTTGCTGCCAGTCAAAACTGAATTATGGAAAATGAAATAATTTTGGATTCTTAAGTGTTACAAGGACCGAAGTACAGTATGAGGCACATAACTTAAAAAAGCAGCTCAACATTTTCTGATGGGTGTTTATGTGACAGAACCTTGAAATCTAACTGGACTTCTTTGGAATGAAAATACCAGGTAAGTAGCTAAAACAAGACAGAAAACAGCGTCACACGAGTTCACTTTGCGGAAAATTGGCAGCAGCAGGTATGGAGTGTTAGCTCAGAGCACACACTGCCGTGTCCCTTTGGCTGATGGCTTTCTACAACTTTGCAGAGACGTCTCAGATTGAGGTTTTTTGGCAGTTTATATTTGAAGATAGAGCTTTTTCAAGGCTGGATTGGTAACAGATTGTGATTTAAAAATTACTAAATGCCTTTAGTACCTGGCAGCTACAAAAATTCATTTTATTTTGAAAACTTGATGTTTGATGGTGCCTATGAGTTTCCTACTCCTGAAGTCTAGATGCGTGGTGTTTCCAGGACATCTGTGAGAATGGGCTTTTTGTCATCAAGGGTGGTGGTAGAGAATGGGGTTGCAGGAAAGTTTGGGGGCTTATTCTAAAGCTGTGTTTGATTCGTAAGTAGATTGTTTTAAGCATATTACAGGTCAATAAAAATGTTAAAATGCTTAGTACAGAATTGAGGAAATCCCAGTTATTTATATAAAATAATGTTATTTTTCACTTGGGAGTTTGGAGATATTGATGGAGATAATGAGGGGGTGACTTCCCCATTAACTATTGCTGCGGACATAGGCTGATACATACATTTAACATTTAAAAAGCTGCCTTTAGAGATTTTCTTTTAAATTTTATTAGGAAATATTGGTTTATCCCACTCTTATCCATTTTCCTTTTTTGGCTCTTTTAATAGTGGACTTCTTTTAAAAAATACATATTTTGGGAACTAAAATAACTACATTATAGTATAAATGCACACAATTGTTTTCTACCATCTGCAGCTTTAATTTTTTTTTTTTTACAGTATTAGACAAGAAAGACTTGCAAGGAATCTTAAAGATCTCTGGGTCCAAACTCTGTTACCATAAAATAATGTGAACAGAAGTGATTGATTGGTCTCTAATTACCTCTTTACTGCTTAATGCTCCTAATATGTATTTACTAATTCTTCTTTGGTGATAGAATCTGGATTGAAAATGCCTGATTACCTCTTGCTATTGATAAACACCTTAGGACATGTGGTCATGTGGCAAAGCTCTAACCAATAAGCTGAAGTGCTGTGTAGTTCAGTAGTGTGTCCTTACCTGTGGTTTCACTTTCCTATTTCAGTTACTTGTGGTCAACTGTGGTCCAAAAATATTAAGATAGTTTGAGAAAGAAAGATCGCATTCACATAAGTTTTAGTATAATACATTATTGTTATAATTGTTCTATTTTATTATTGTTTTATCTCTTACTGTACCTAATTTATAAATTAAACTTCATCAGAATGTATGTAGAGGCAAATGCACTTGAACTCCAAATACAGAGTATGTAGAATTCAGTACTACTGTGGTTTCAGGTATCCAACAGGGGTTTTCAAACCTACTCCTGTGAATAAGGGGGCACTATTGTACTTCGAAGATGCTGTCCTAAGATGACCTTTTTATCCCAGTTTTCCATTTCGCTGCTGAAATATGATAGGACACTGAAATGATGGCTGAAGCACCAGCTTTCGTTTGACACCATGAATGCCAGAGCCACATCCCAGGGACTGAGCATGTGAAGGAGGCTGAGTCATGATGACAGTGACTGTAAGACCTCTGTATTGACTTTACTGTGCCTCACTCGGCACTTCCATGATAACAGAGAAAACACTTGTAAATTGTTTAAACCATTGTCATTGTGGGTTTTCTGTCACATGAAACAGTGACTCACACATGAGTCATTGATAACATACTATATTTTATTCAGTCACTAGTTCAATATTAATCTCTTGCTAGATATTGGGCTCTATTCTATGTGCTAGCAGTGCAGAGGTAAATAAGACACAGTATTTACCTTCAACAAGCTCGGAGACCAGCCGGGGAAGCTGATACATCAACAGACTATGAAACAGAGTTTCGTTAGTAGACGCATCTATGAGTGCTACGGTGGAGGAAAAGAGGAAGTAAGTAATTCTGTTTTTTAGGTGAGAGGCAGGGTTCACAGAAAAGGAAGTACTTGAACTGGCTCTTGCAAGATTTGTAAGACTTTTCCAGTTAAGAATGGGGAGGTAGTTGGGGAGGGATGCACATTTTAGTCAGAGAAAACTTGTAAAAAGACCTGAAGGCATGTCACAGAATAATACTTCAGGTGAGCTCTAAGTACTTTGGAATAGATAGAAATTAGAGTTACTGGAAGTGATAGGAGAGCATGTTGCAGAGAGCCCAGATCATTCTGTATCTGGTGAATATATATGTCATGTCTTGTTTTACTTCACTTTACTTCAGTTGTCCAGGGATGAAAAAGGGTATCATCATGTCCTGAGCATCGTACACTTTCACAAAGATTTGCTTTCTGGAACACTTGTTACTTTTGATTAAAGCATTAACATTTACTCAGCGCTTACTATATGCCAGAATTATGTAATACTTAGTATGTGTAATCTCATTTAATGTAGCCCTTTTTGGAGGTAAATACCATTATCACACCCACATTAAAGATGGAGATATTAAGGCCTGGAAATAAAAAGTAGCTTGTCCAACATAACATATTTCACAAGTAATAACATTGAGATTCAAGTTAAAGGCTCTCTGCATCTGGAAGCAAAGCTCTTACCCATAAGATTTAATCCATTTGTCTGTCTATTCACTTAGCATCTCTCTATTAATCATAACTCAATTTCAATAAAAGATATCCTTTATTTGAATATCAGATGCCTTGAATATGGATGGTCCTTCTGACACATTGAAGTTATTACAAGGAATTAAAATATTTCGAAAGCAGATTTTATTATTCGTATGTTGACTATTGACATGGCAAGTTAAGAAATATTGTTAGACCAAACTGGGCCATTTTAAAAACACGTTTACGTTTATCTGTGTATCTATATATCTACTGATCTATAACTATCTGTCATCTATCTGATCACAGAAATGTGGACTGGAAGGGGCTTTGGAAATCAATCTAGTACTTTCTCAAAGCTTTTGGAAAGCAATTATGTGCTTCAAGACAAGCTCAGTTTCTGAATTCTTGGCTCCTTGGCAAATAAATGGCTTGCCATTAGCAAACACCTGAGGAGGATTTCTGAGGTACAGGCATAATTTATTGATTTATTGATGAAGGTAACTCAGAGCCATTTGGAATAGAAAGAAGCATTTATAATGTCATAAATAATGTAGTCTCATGAAAATGCAAACTGAATGGTGATGATTATTCTAAAGAGTCCAGAGAGTTATTGCCCATAAAATGGTGTTTGGTTTCTTCAGGATACCTGACTCCTAAACATAATTAGAAAATTGTAAGTAGACAGGCTGATTCTAGAAAATATTAGGATCATCTTGCAAAGGAGGTGGTTCTATGATAAAAGAGACATTTGAAACTATAAATCTATTATGACATCCTAGATTTGACCCCTCTGCACTTGAACTCACATTATGACAAAATATGTAATGTTTTATTTCTAGTCTTTTCTGGTTATATTCTTGTGAACATTATAATTTCAAAAGGATTGTGACCTATTTGAGGGCATTGATTGCACCTTTGCTTTGTTCTGTTTGTCTTATTTTTCCCTCATGGTTTCTAGAACCAAGCTAAATTTTAGTTAATTTTTTTTAGCATAACTCCAGAAAACATGAGACAGTCAAGCCTGTATACTCTACAGAAAAATTTACAGGAAGAGATTAAGAAAAATGATATTATTTTGATTTAGTATTATTAATTTTTTAATTTATTCATTCCATAATTACATAAAGAATCTAGTATACAAAAGGAAGTGTGCTAGGCCCTGAAATAGATGCAGATAGCCTCTTTTAAGGAAGCATGAGTTTTATAGCAGAAATAAAGCATGTACATAAAGATCTCTAATATCAGATAAAGAGGAGAAAGTACCATGATGGCGGATAGGTTTCATGTTTGTCCCATACAAATCTCATGTTGCAATGTGATTCCCAATGTTGGAAGTGGGGCCTGGTGGGAGGTGATTGGGCCATGGAGGTGGATCCCTCATGAAGGGCTTAGCACCATCCCTTGAAGATAAATGAGTTCTTGCTCTGAGTTCATTTGAGATCTGGTTGTTTAAAAGTATGTGGCACCTCCCTTCTCTCTCTTTTGCTCCTGTGTTAGCCATGTGAGACACCTGGTCCCCCTTGCTGGCACCACACTTCTTGTACTGTCTACAGAACTGTGAGCCAATTAAACTACTTTTCCCTTTAAATTACCCAGCCTCAGATAAAACAGCTTATCAGAATAGCCTATTTAGGGTGCTCAGATTGGGGTGTTTCAGTTTCAAGATAGTGGAATTGAAGTAGTTTCTGCCTCTGTCTCTTAAGATTATTCCAAAGCAACCAGCAAAATAGAAAACAAGAAAAATACTCAGTGAAAATGGGCTGATATATATAATCTTGTATTATAATATGTCATGACAGAGATGAGGAAAGTGAAATGTAAATTCCTGTGGCTTGATGTGATGGTTAATTCTACATGTCAACTTGACCGAGTGTGTTAGGTGTTTTTGCATTGCTATAGAGGAATATCTGAGACTGGGTAGTTTATATAAAGAAAAGAAGTTTAATTGGCTCATGGTTCTGCAAGCTTTATAGGAGGCACGGTGCTGGCATCTGCTTTGATAGGAATCAGTCTCTGAGTTACAAACAATCCAACTACGCTCTTTAAGTTATTTTGAGGGGATGGATACCCCATTCTCCATGATGTGCTTATTTCGTATTGCATGCCTGTATCAAAACATCTCATATATCCCATAAATATATACACCTACTATATATGCACAAAAATTGAAAAAAAAAAACAAAAAAAAAACAAAGAACCAACCTCTGCTAACATCACGCTTCTCTTCTGCAGCTTTACCACCTCTCTCAGCCTTCGTAGAATCGAAGAGAGTTAGGACCTTGCTCTGGACTACACTTTGGCTTGAGGAAATGTTGTGGCTGGTTCGATCTATCCAGGGCAGTAAAACTTTCTCCATGTCAGCAGTGAGGCTGTTTCACTTTCTGATCATTTGTGTGTTTACTGGAGCAGCACTTTTAATTTCCTTCAAGAACTTTTTCTTTGTGTTCGAAACTTGACTGTTTGGTGTAAGAGGTCCAGTTTTGGCCTACCTCAGCTTTTAACATGCATTCTTCAGTAAGCTCAATCGTTTTTAGCTTTTGATTCAAAGTGAGAGACATACCACTTTTCACGTGAATACTTAGAGGTGTTTGTAGGGTTGGTAATTGGCCTAATTACGATATTGTTGTGTCTTGGGGAATAGGGAGGCTCAAGGAGAGAGAAAAAGATGAGGTACAACCAGTTGGTGGAGCAGTTAGAATACATCACAGCATTTATTTATTGGGTAGGTTTGCTGTCTTAAATAGGCAAGGTTCATGGTGCCCCAAAGTAATTATAATTTTGTATGTCCAAGATCACTGATCACCCTAACCAACAGATAAAATAAAAGTTTAAAACATTTCAAGTATTATTAAAATGTGACAGACATAAAGTGAGCACCATGCTGTCAGAAAAATGGTGCCAGTAGACTTGTTTGACACAGGGTTGCCATGCCACAAATCTGCAATTTATGGGGAAAAAAGCATCAAAAAATGCAATTATCTGGGAAGCACAGTAAGGTAAAGAACAAGAAAATGATGTAAGTTTTTGCACGTGTTTTGAAACATCATGTTATACCTCAGAAATATGTATAATTACTGTGTGTCAGTCATAAATTTAAACAAATACCAAAGTCAAATAATAGTAGTATGAAATCATTAAAAGAACTTATACAATTTGGTATAGTCTTGAATGCCTATGAACAAAAGAATGCACTGAATTTCTGTTCTTCTATTTAATTTCCATTTTAATAACTAACTCAAGTCATAAAAATAATTTTGCCTAAAAGGATTATTGGCTATGCTAATTAACACCTCAAATTATGATTAAACATTTACAAATTAAATGTCTCTCTGGGGAGCCTTACGTCTGAGGTCCATCTCTTCTGTGTACTTCTGTCGCTATCTAAACATATTTCGTTATTTAAATGCAAGATTTAAAAAAACCCATAATGCTATTACAGTTAGAAATATAGCATATGAAAAGTCTGTTGATTTTTTAAAATGTGTTTTAAATTGCTGGGCTTAAATGTGTAACAACATAAATATTTGACTAATTTTGCTGCCATAATATAGAAGTTTCAGTTTAACAGGGCTACATGGATCTGAAAAAACAATCGCTCTAAAGCTAACAATGACAATGGGAAATTAATCAGAATAATTACCACCATGTTAATATCTGGGTTAAGTGAGTTAACAGATAACAAAATATTTAGAATAGTACCACGCACAAAGTAAATGTTTAATTATTTTTACTTGTTATGGTTATTACATAAATTATCTTTAGTATCTTCCTTTTTTTTGTTTTTTTGAGATGGAGTCACCCAGGCTGGAGTGCAATGGCATGATCTCGGCTCGCAACAATCTCCACCTCCCGGGTTCAAATGATTCTCTTCCCTCAGCCTCCCGAGTAGCTGGGATTACAGGCGCCCACCACCACACCTGGCTAGTTTTTGTATTTCTAGTAGAGATGGGGCTTTACTATGTTGGCCAGGCTGGTCTCAAACTCCTGACCTGAAGTAATCCACCCTCTCAGGCCTTCCAAAGTGCTGGTATTACAGGCATGAGCCACTGTGCCCAGCAATATCTTCCTTTTATAGAATAGATTTTCCTTGAAACTGCAAACCCCGAAGGTTTTAGATTTATAAGGAGAGGAACTGAGGAGATAATGTAGATAAAGGATATGCAAACTCTCAAGTGGTATATGTATATCAAAGTTTTACTTTGGAGGCTAGAGATGCTGTAGTGTAGTAGAGGGAAATTTTATCTCTGGGGTCAGGTCAGGACAAGGGTTGGGTTAAAATAAAAATCTTTGGGGAAAATCGACTTTCTCCTTACTTGCGTTGTTGGCAGAATTCATTTCTTTGTGGCTGTAAGGCTGACGCTGCATCTCCTTGCTGAGTTCCCAGCTGCTAGCAGCCACCTGCATTCTTTGGCTCACGGTCGCCTTCCTCCGTTTTCAAAGCTAGCTAGCATTGGCAGATTGAGTACTTCTCAGAATTTCAGTCTCTCCTCTTTCTTCTACCTCATCTCTCTGATTTACTGTTTTGCTTTTAAGGACTCACGTGATTAGATTGGACCCATCTAATAATAACCCTAAGTAATTTCCACATCTGAGGGTCCATAACGTCAATCACATCTGCAAAACTATTTCTGTCATAAGTAACATATTCACAGGTTTCTACAATTAGGAACTATTATTCTGTTAACCACAACTAGGGATTCTGCTAAGCCCTGTGCAAAATGATAGTATTAGTAATGATAATAATAATAGTAACAGTGGTAGCAAGCCCTGTGCTAAGTTTTCTACATGTAAATTTAATCATTAACCCAACCCAACGAGGTACGTAACGGTATGGGTCTTATTTTACAGATGAGAAAACCGAGGCACAAATGGACAAATAACTTGCCCAAAGTTACCACATCAATAAGCTGGGGTTTGAACATAGGCAATCTGATCCTGGAGAGCAAAAATGTCCTGTCCCCAGTGAGTTTATAGTCAAATAGGTTTTGGGGAAAGGAGAAGTCATACAGATAAATGCACATTTTAATTCTGGTAAATTTTAGGACGGAGTGGTGTATGCCACTTAAAAAGCCTGAAGTTGCAAGATTTGACTTGTCTAGAGGAAGGTGAGGGCTTGGCTGTTGCCTGACTTGTGAAGAATGCATAGACATTAACTAGATAATGTCGTGGGACGGGACATGTGCTTTCCAAGCAGGGGACTGAGTATCTACAAATGGCCTGTGGCCGTCCAGCGCTTAGCCAGAATGAACAGTCTGAAGGAAGGCTATCATGGCCAGATGACAGGAAGTAAAGGGGAGTTGAGTCCTAAAGGAGGCTGGAAAAGGTGGGAGCCAGACCAGGCTGTGAAAGTTTTGTACTGTACTTACCTAAGAGCTTTGGGCAATATGTTAAGCCCTGGGTGACATGGTAAGATTGACGTTTGAAATCATAAGCCTGGCTCTAATGGAAAAACAGGTTGGACTAAGGCAAGAGTGGAAGCCAGAGACCTGGTGGGAGAATGAAATATTGCAGTAGACTGAGGTTTGTTTATAGTGGCTTAGACTACAGGGGTGATGAGGGGTAGTGGAGGTAAATAGAGATATTTCACATGTATTTAGGAGGTTAAAGTTTTAAAACCGATGCTGCATTAGATGTTGGTGTGAGAAGGTAGTATATGTCCTTTTTCTTCTCCAGCCTCTGGGATTAATTATAATGTCTTTGGAGTCTTGTGAAACCATGCTTCTTAATCTGGGGCTCTTGATCCTGCTTATTTCTGTGGAGCTCCTGATTCATGAGGTTTTGCTTGAGGCTCTGGAATTTGGGAATTCAGAGCCATTTGTTTCGTTTCATTTTTTTGAGGTACCTTATTTGAACATTCTTATGTTCACGCACATTTGGGAAACGCTGATATAGACAGTGTGTAAGATAGTTAGTGATTCTCAATATTGGTTGCACATCAGGGATGCTTTAAAAAATATGTACGCCAGGGCCCCACCTGAAACAATTAAGTCAGAATCTGTGTGAGTTGGGCCTGGGCACTGGTGTTTTAACAGGTGATCGTGATATGCAGCCAGTATGAAACTCTGAGTTAAATTATGATTCTGGAGAGCATGTGGAAAAAAGAAACCTGGGGTAATATAAAGATAGAAGCATGCCAGGCATATGGTAAAAATGATTTATAAAGCACAACATGGACAAATTATTCAAAATGAAATCAATAAAGTAGTAAAGGTACTGAATTAAGCTGCATCCACTGGGATATTTTCAACCTTTTCCAAATGACTGCATCAAATTATTCTTGCATCTTCCAGCAGGAAAGATTAAATAGTAGATATAGTACTTGATATACTTCTCTAAATCAGACATAAAGCAAATATATTAAATTGAGAGAACCTCTTCATAAAAGGAACCAAAGTTTTCAAATGAAGGTAATGTAACTTTGGACATTTAGCACGATCTGAGGTTATTTATAAAATAAACTAAGGCAAAACCATCATGTCTGTACTTGTAAATTTTGTGTTTTGACTTCTCAATAAATTTTATATGAAAAGGCATTAGTACTTGCTGTTTGTTATTGGGTACTTATGTCCATTGTTGAGGAAGCTTTGCGTTTAAAGCAAAGCATAAATAAGAATATAACTACAAAATGACTTCTGTAATAATTAAGTTAAAAAATAGCAATGCCAGAGACCTAATGGTTATTCTAATTCACTGGTGATGTAAAAAGAACAACCTAGTTAGGTGACAATTTAAAACACTGACCCAAACTTTAGAAATGCAAAGGTCTCCAGGGGGATTCCTGGCTTTATGTTTCTATCAGTCAATCAATTAATCTATCCATCTATCAAGTAAGTTATGCTCAATATACAAAAACTGCATATTTAAAATTTATAATAATTGCGTATATTTAAATCATAGAATGTAATGTCTTTACATATTTATAAACTTGCGAACCCTTTGTTACAAAGATAATGAACATATCCTTCACCTCCCAGAGTTTATTCATGCCTCTCTGTAATCCTTTGCTCCCACATTTGCTCATTCACCACTCCTCATACGTACAGAGTATTCTCCTTTTTCTCTTGTTTTTTGTCTCATCCAGAAAAATTATTTTGAGATTTATTTTTGAGATCCATATTGTTGCTTATACCAATAGTTCATTTCTTATTGTTGCTGAAGAGTAGTCCACTGTATATAATCACCTCAGTTTTTCTATATTTCTTGGTGGATATTCAGGCCGTTCCTAGTTTTTGGCTATTACAAATAAAACTGCTGTGAACATCCATATACAAGTCTTTGCATGGACACGTGCTTCTTTTCTTTCAGAACTTTGGAGTAGAATGGCTAGATCAAGTGGTATGTGTACGTTTGACTTCTTAGGAAACTGCCGAAATACTTCATGAAGTAGCTGTATCATTTTACATTCTCATCAATGTTTTCTCCAGAGACTAACCCTCCAAAGGCCTGCCTGGATGGATAAACCTGTCTGCAAATATTTTGGAATTTGGGCGAGGGAGGGGGACTGGATCTAGTACTCTCAGTAAATCCTATTTCTAGCATGGCACTTCACCTCAACTTTTATTGTGTCTCCGTGACCTGGATTCTGACACACTTTGACTCAATTTCTGCAGAGAATAAATTGATTATCTCTTGAGACATGGAAGAAAGAGGAAATTACTTGGTTGCATGGAGTCAGAGAAAGACAGAGTCCAGTTGTTCTTTTACAGCCTTCTAGGCAATGCCGCATTTTCAGTGTCATGATCCTTAACCCCCTTTAACTTCAGAAATACCCGGCATCTCCAATGTCTGAAATTTTCTAGGATTCTAAAAGATGAGTTAACTTGTTTCTCATTGGAATCTTGCTTAGCATCTTCTTAGGCAACACCTTTTTCCTTTATGTAAAGTCAGCCATCACCTAGAAATTTTCTATCTTCCAAAAGTTGGTTAACATCTGTTGCTCTATCACTTAATATATTACTATATTTCTTTTATTGCTTACCTGACACTTTAGCAATGTTTGGAGAGGGAGCAAAAATAAATTTTTGCAACATAACTCTATTGTTACAGCACTTAAAAAGGAACCTAGAGAGCCTAGAAGACATTGGAAGGAAAATGAAGGCAGGGCTGATAGTCAACATGTATTGTTACAGCTATGCAAGGTAAAACAGCAAAACACTTTCATGCATATTGGTTATTAGTGGCTACTCCAAGCCTCCTGCCCCTTCTGAGACCTCTGAATGTCTCCCATGATTTAGCAACTAATGAGGTAATGTCTGATATAATAGGCGGGCTTCTAGGACCCTGCTCTGGCACTCACCTCTGTTCATTTTGATTGGGTGGCATGCGTTCTGGTTGATCTGCAAGTTTTTTGATTAGTTGGCAGCTGGTTTTGACTGATCATATCCATAATATATGCTGTTAAATAATTTTGATATCACTCTCGAATAAACGAACTCTAACCCATATCATCTGAGGAGGAATGGAATGAAATGAAGTATGAGATTAAAGGAGAGCAGATTCAGGAAGGATATTTTAATTATTTTCAAATACAGTAGGACTTATTGACATGTTCGAGATAAACTACAGATTTAGATCTAGGGCAGATTTAATCTCAATATAAACATGAACCTTCTAAAGGTTGAACCTTTTCAAAATTCAAATGAGCAGTTTTATTTATTCCTTAACCTTGGGAAGAATAATATATTTACAATTATGTCTATCTACAATATGTTATATACAACATAAATACATGATTTTAAAATATAACATATTCTTTGTTTAGATTATAAAAGCAATGCAGGCTTTTGTAACAGTGCATGCTGGAAAACTTAGCTTAGGAAAGTACGAATAGGAGGCTGGGGATGGTGGCTCATGCTTGTAATCCCAGCACTTTGGGAGGCTGGGGTGGGTGGATTACTTAAGCCCACGAGTTCGAGATCAGCCTGGACAACATGGTGAAACCCTATCTCTACTAAGATCCGAAAAAAAAAAAAAAAAAAAAAAAAAAAAAAGAGCCGGGCATGGCAGCATGTGCCTGTAGTCCTAGCTACTCAGGAGGCTGAGGCACAAGAATGGCTTGAGCCCGGGAGGTGGAGGTTGCAGTGAGACAAGATCGTGCCACTGCACTCTAGCCTGGGCGACAGAGTGAGACAGTCTCTCAAACAACAACAACAAAAAATGAAAAATACGAAAAGTATGAATAAGAAAACAGAAAACTCTCATGTTACAACCCAGAGTTGATGATAATGTATTACTTCCATGCAATTGTTCTTCTAAGTAAAAGAAATAAATTTGTCCTTTGAGGTTTTCCTATCTTATGTATTTGACATTTGAGCCCTTATTTTGTTTTAATTTTTCATGCATAAAATTTTATTTGCTCTATAAACATCACAATAATATTTTATATCTTCTGTTTTGTACATAATGAAGAGCAAATAGAAGAGTGCATTTGTAGTGTACAGATCACAAATATGATAGCCAGGAGCACTTTCTTGTTTTATTTTGAACTAATAGAAACATGGAAATAAAATATTTTAAATCAGAATTGATAGGACCTACCAAGTAAAAATGTTAAATTTCCTATCACTGTTGAGAAACATGAGGTATTCATAGATGATGTTTAACTCTTTCTAACATGGGAGTGTTGGAAAACTAGTTAATTCTTATACATCTTTTATTATTTTTTCTTTTTTTTTTATTATACTTTAAGTTCTGGGATACATGTGCAGATCATTATAATGCAACCCTTATTTTAAATATCTACATTATAATAATTTCAGACCCCATCCTTTAGATCACGGGAGGAAGTCCATTTTTTTATCCAAGAAAATTCTGGAAATCCCTAAAAATGTATGTACGCAATATGCATAACATGTACTGCAAATCAACCCATTGGCTGTATTTGGGAATTGTTTTATTGGATTGTATTCTGCTTTTGTTCTAAATCTCAGGAATTCTTAGATCACTTCACTAAATCCAGTGGCTTCTCTGGATCATACTATTCTTCTATCAGTTTACTTACAGGATGAATATAAACCCCTCATTTAATTTCCCCAAATTATATTTCAGGCAAGGAAATGCTGTATCATAGAACTTGAGTAAACGCAGATACATAGAGCACAATAGAGGAAACATAATACACTGCCATTAGAAATAGTTTCTCTTAGTGTGTAGATACTAAGCAAACCAGAGAGTTCATGCCTAGCTCCTGGCAGGCTGCTGCTGAGTCAGGGACATCTTAGCTCCATCAGCAAGTAACCTCTGCCATCTAGTACTGGGTATACCAGGAGACAACCTTCCTGGGTGCCAGAAAGAAAAGCTGGTCTCCTCCCCTCTTGTCCAAGGAGATCTTGCTTATTTAATGATCTTGTATGTTTGACAGTGGTAGTAGCCATTCCTTCATAAAAACCCATACCCCACCTACAATGATATGGTTAGGCTTTCCTGACCCAAGGAACACATTCATGATAGTTGCCATACATTTCTAAAGGATTAAACTATTTAATCTTAACTTCATATGTGATACCAACAGTTCAGACTAAACTTGTTTATGTGGGAATGGGGGGAAGAGGATCTAACTTTCCGAAGGCAAGTGATCCTAAAAATAAGGATACTCAATTTACATTCACATACAGAATATATAATATTGTGGCCTGCAGCTTCTGCATTGAAAATTGTTGGGATTCCATAGTTTTCCAAAGTCATGAGGTGTATACCTGCTTTATATTTGTGTAATTAAAGAATCTAGTCCTGTGACTTTTTTTTCTAAAAAAGTCTGTTACAAATGTAAACTAAAGTTGTCTCCAAAGGAAAGAAAACTGCTAGTAATGTTATTTTTCCCTTTTTTTAAAAATAGCTTTATTGAGTTATAATTCATATATCATGCAATTAATTCATTTAAAATATACAGTAATAGCTTTTAGTATATTAAAATATGTGTACAACCATCACTACAGTCAATTTTAGTTTTCATCACCTCAAAAAGAAATTCCATGCCCTTTATTTGCACACCTCCATTGCCCCATCCCCCACCATCCCTAAGCAACCCCTGATATACTCCCTGTCTGTATAGATTTTCCTATTCTGAACCTTTCAATAAAAATATTGTGTGGCAATGTATATTAGTCCATTCTCACACTACTATAAAGAATTGCCCAAAACTGGGTAACTTATAAAGGAAAGAGGTTTAATTGACCCACAGTTTCACATGGCTGGGGAGGCCTCAGGAAACTTAGAATCATGGTGGAAGGGGAAACAAACACGTGCTTCTTCGCATGATGGCAGGAAGGAGAAGCGCTAAGCAAAAGGGGGAAAACCCCTTATAAAACCATCAGATCTCGTGAGAACTCTATCACTAGAACAGCATGACGGTAACCACCCCATAATTAAATGATCTCCCACCAGATCCCTCCCACCACACGTAGGAATTAGGAGAACTACAGTTTAAGATGAGATTTGGGTGGGGACACAGCCAAAGCATATCACAACATGTTTTATTTGACTGGCTTCTTTCATTTGACATTATGTTTTCAAGGTTAAATAATTTTGTGGTGTGTATCAGTATTTTTTTATGGCTGAATAATCGTTGTACGGCTACCATATTTTAAAATGAATAAGATGGACATGTGGATTGTTTCCACCTTTTGGCTATTATTAGTAATGTTGCTATAGAGATTTATGCACAAGTGTTTGTGTGGTCATATGTTTTTATTTCTTTTGGGTATATACCCAGCAGTGGAATTTCTGGGTCATATCTAAGTGGTAACATAAGTCTTATTTTTCTTAAAATTATGGTAAGTACTTTGGTACAAATTTTATACGTATGGGTATTTACACATATGTGTATCTCACATGAGATATATACTATTTACAGTTGAAAAGACAGGAAAGGATAGAGATGAAAAGCAGTGATAAGCCTACCATTTCGTGAAATACACTTTCAGCTCTTTTGTGTACATGTCAATAAATACATACAAGCATATGTCATAATATTGATAGTTTTAGATGCTTCCTTTGATCCTTAACATGATGATGGACATTGGATGCATTATTGCATCATACAAATGTATCATAACTTATTTAACCAATTTCCTATTACTGGACATTGTGGTCATTTTAAAACCTGGTATTATTTTAATATATGAAGTTGGTACATACATTTTGGTCCTTGGAATAAATTCCCAAGGGTGGGATTGATGGATCAAAGATTAACATATTGCTACATATTGCCAATTTGAATCACATGACTTTAAGGTCTTGTAAAACTAGTTTTTATAAGACTTGAGTGAGAAAACATGAGAAGGCACTATCTAAACCAAGGTAGTCCTCATTTAATTATTTGAGCAATTGTACTTGTTGGGAGAGAGTAGTACTATGATAGATATTTTAAAAAAAGAAAACTCTGTGAAGCACCAAAGAGAAATGCCAAATAATGGGAGGCAAACAAATGTTCAACGCTGATAGTTTGACTCAAAGAATGGTAGAAACTAAATGGCAAGAGAGATGAGTGTGGAGTTGGCTGTAGTAATCCTTTTCTAATCTTGGTTTTGTAATAAAACGTCTTTCCTATATTTAATATAAGCCACATTTAATTGAGCACATGTGAACACAAAAGCATATAGCAACTGTTCTTTAGCAAATGTTGGTGGCTCTGTGGGGTTGTCCACAGAGAAAATGTGTCTATCCTTTCAGTTTATAGAGAAAATACAGTAAAAACTTACCCTTACACACCAAGTTAACTGGAAAGGAGGTCAAACAAAAAGTGACAAAAACTTTTTGTTTTTTGACAAAGATGTGTGAAACAAGAGAAAATACCCATACAAAAGACAATAACTTAACCAGTAAGCATTGCTTCAAGTCCTTTCAAAGAAGCAAAACCTAAAATTTGAAGGAGAACATACGTTAGATCTCAACACTATTGCAATATTTCTTAAAGATCTGAAGAAGCTGATTCAGAAGAAGGGAATAGCAAAAACATTAAACTCTGTCAATATTTTGTTTTGAAAGTGGGTTACCTTCACAACTTTTATTTGCATATCTGTTTGTCTCACATATGTGAATGCATATATTCAATGCCACTTTTTTTGCTTACTTTTTCTTAACCACTATGCTATGAGAACTTAAATTTATCAGACATGGCTTTCCTACCTTTGTCTGTTTTTAGAAATATAATTTCGTTGTTTGAAGGAGTCTGCAGTTGGAGAAGCCTTCCCAGAGGTGGGAAGGACATAAGTTGATTTTAAGGATGCATTTGCTTACCTAGCCTGAAAATCAATACATGAAGCAAACCAAAGTTCTGTTCTCAGATTTGGAACACAGCACTTCTGGGACTTTTCTTAGCAGCCTCTATAAATACATGTAAGTTCACATTGCAGTGTCACGTAGCAGGAAATTCTAGAGGTCAGTGGTCAGAAATAAAAGGAAGAGCCAGATGCAGTGGCATGAGCCTGTAGTCCTGGCTACTCAGGAGGCTTGAGGTGGGAGAATGCCTTTAGCCCTGGAAGTCTGAGGCAAGCCTGAGAATTTGAGGCAATCTTGGACAGTATAGTGAGACCCTGTCTCTTAAATGAATAGAAACAAAAAGAGGAAAGGTGATCTGATGTAGCTGATTATTGAGAAAGTGCAAAGAACCTCAAAGAGGAGATGCTTTACTGTAGGCAAGTGACTCAAGGGATTTTCTGATCTGTCTTTTCTGTGTTCCTTGGCCAGCAAGCTCTATGGCATTCACCTGAAAGCCACCATGTCATTGAGCAGTTATGGGTGAAGGGCATTCTGGGGGTCTTGGGGAACATGGCTATAATGGGGCATATGACCTTCCCCCAATTCATGTCAATTACTTCTCCTAAATCCATACTCTGTACCTGGTACCACTTATATTGCTTCTTTACTAAGTGTCTACATTCATAAAGTTCCTGTCATAAAGATAGGAATCTATTTTCTTTAGAAGATTACATATTCACAAGGAACAAAACAATGTAACTGTGATTGAAAGGTTCATATTCAAAAGACAGTTAGTGGTTATTTCTTTTCTCGGCTAAATGTAATGTTCACTTATCTTGATTTTTAAATTAGTAGTAGTAGTAGTAGTAGTGAAGAATAGGGATCCTTAACTCAGGTCTCAGTGTCTAATCCCTAAATTGAAGGTATTTAAGCAGATTGTCAATAAAATTAATTTTAGCTGTAAATTCTGATGAGCTTGTGTGTTTTCTTTTCTTAAAACAAGCACAGGATTCTTCCAGTCTTGGACTCTGATTAAAAATGTGCAATGGCTTCCAATTGCCATGGGTTTTAGACTAGCGTTTAAATATATTTGACTGATTTGCCCCCAGTCTACTATTCTAGTTTGCTTCCTCGCATTCCTCACTACACATCCTCCACTGACTTGGTCAGTCTCCTAATTATACCACAAACATAACTCGTTTTCTTCTCTTCCCATCCTGTGTGCTTTCTCCTTCTTCCTGTAACTTTCATTTTCTTATCCAAATACTACACAGTATTTTTATTCTAGGTACACATTGGTCTCTTTGCTCTTTGGGGAGACAGGGACTTTGTAGTGAGAGGAATCTTTGATCTTTAGTAGCTTAGCCACTTTGAACCAGTAACTTACAACTTCTGTAGGCTTTAATTTCTTCATTTGAAAAGGATTCATAAAAGTACCTGGCTCATAAAGGTTTTGTGAGGTTACCTGGAAAGCACTGAACCTGTTGTTGGCCCATAGTAGACATTCAGTAGATGATGTTGAGAAAGATGATGAATATCGGCTTATATAATTGCATATTTAGTCTTTGTCAGGATAGACCTGCCTTATGTTTTCATTCATATCACTGTGAAAGATCTTCTTGAGGTAGTTTTCTTCCTATACAGCAGTGTGTGATTTTTTTTATTTCCAAAAGTCCCCTCCTAACTCTGTGAGGAAAATAAGCTAATCTCTAGGAGAAAGGAAAGTCTCCTAATGTTTGAGAGAAAGCAGCCAATTTCAGAACCACAGCTTCTCTGGCTGTTGGTCTTAGCCGTGCTTTATTTCTCAGAGTTTTTAGTCCATTCCACTTTCTCTTCACTCCTCCCTGGCTCACAGTAGTGAACTGAAGCATACTTTGTTGAAGTAAGAAGAAATAATTATATTATGTTTCTTACCTACAAGTGCATGAGTTTTGGTGCCTTTTAGGAGGAATACATTAGATGGGCACCTGGTTGGCAATCAACCTACTCTACCTCATTGGATGACATTTAAATAATCACTCAAATCTGCAGTAACTAGAGAAGAGTATTTCAAATGAATTATTGAGTATTTACTTCATATTACAATTTAATGATTAGGCATACAGATAAATAAGGGAACATTTTCATGACATCCATACTATTGAATGCAGTGAATGTGTAGAACGCATCTTGGTTTCTAAAAATTCCTACAGTTACCGGTGAACAAAAACAATACATCTGAATGGGGAAAATTTAAATTCTCTTCCAGGCTCACGTTGTCTTGAGGCTTATTTTTAGAGATGCCTAGGACACTGAAATAATTGATGATTCGTAGACAGATTCTTATTTGACTTGGTAATTATGTCCACACAAATTATTTATAGGGCTTTAAAAAAATTTACCTGGACTACTAGAATATTTTCCCTGAAGATCTCTCAGTAGAATGGGGCAGAGATATTTATTTTTATTTTTTTGTTTTTGTGAGTTCCATTAGTATTCACCATATTAACAATTAACATTGAGAAATGTTTTACAATATATAATTATCTTAATCTAAGTTACATGTTAATTTTTATGAAAAATAATTTTATTTTTCAACAATAATAAGTAATATTTTTTATTGTGTAAATTTAAGGTGTACAACATGTTTTCATGTATTCCTGCATGGTGAAGTGCTTACAACAGTCAAATTAATAATATATTATCTTCCATAGTTACCTTTCCTTTGTGCATGTACGTGTGTGTGTGGGGTAAGAGTATCTAAAATTTACTAACGAATTTCCAGTATATAAAATGCAATATCATTAACTATAGTGCTCATGCTGTATGCTACTTCTCTACATGTATTCATCCTATGTAAATAAAATATTTGTACCCTTTGGCCTATATCTCCTATTTCCCTTGTGCCTTTCCCAACTACCACTCTACTCTGCTGCTTTGTGTTTATTTTTTTTTTTAAGATTCCACATATAAGTGAGATCCTGTAGTATAGTATTTGTCTTTCTATATCTGGCTTATTTCAGTGAACATAATATCATCTAGTTTCAACCATGTTGCTGAAAATGGCAGGATCTCCTTTTTTAAGACCAGATAGTATTCTGTTGTGTATGTATACCATGACTTCTTTATCCATTCCTCTATCAGTGGACACTTCGGTTGTTTCCCTATCTTGGCTATTGTGAATAATGCTACAATAAACATGGGCATGCAGATATCTTTATGAGGTGGTAATTTCATTACCTTTGAGTATATATCCAGAAGAGGGATCACTAGGTCACGTGGTAGTTCTACATTGAATTTCTTTTAGGAAGCTCTGTGAAGTTTTCTAGGGGCTACACAAATCTGCATTCCTACCAACAGTCTACAAATGTTGCCTTTTCTCTACACCCTCACCACCACTTACCTCTTGTCTGTTTTATAATGAGCATCCCAACAGATGTTAGGTGATAAATCATTGTGGTTTTGATTTGCATTTCCCTGATGACTAGTGATGTTGAGCACTTTTCATGTACTTGTTGGCCATTTGTATATCTTCTCTAGGAATAAGTCTGTTCAGGTCCTTTACCTATTTTTTAATCAGGTTATTCTTTTGTTTTGCTAGTAAGTTGTTTGAGTTCCTTGCATATTTTAGGTATTAACCTCTTGAGAGAGACTATGGTTGGTACATATATTCTCCCAGTATTTAAGTCGTCTCTTCAGCCTCTTTACCATTCTTTCATGGTAAAACACTGTTGAGTGTTTTTACCATGAAAGAAGGTTTAACTTTGTCAAATGCCTTTTCTGCATCTGTTGAGCAGATGGTTTTTGTCATTAATTCTGTTAATGTCATTTATCACGTTAATTGATATGCCTTTTTTTAAATCAACATTGCATACCAGGGATAAATCCAACTTGGTCATTATAATTTCTTGATGTTCTTGAGTTCATTTTGCTGGTGTTCTCTTGATGATTTTTGCATCTATGTTCATCTGAGATATTGGCCTGTAGTTTTCTTATTGTGTCTGGCTTTGACATAAGAATGATGCTGGCCTCAAACATGGGTTTGGAAGTATTCCCTCTAGTTCTAAACTTTAGAAGAGTGTAAGAAGAATTTGAGATATGTTCCATCAATATCTAGTTTTTTGAGTGTTTTTTTTTTTTTTTTTGAGATGGAATCTCACTTTGTTGCCCAGGCTGAAGTGCAGTGGCATGATCTCCGCTCACTGCAAGCTCTGCCTCCCGGGTTCATGCCATTCTCCTGCCTCAGCCTCCTGAGTAGCTGGGACTACAGGCGCCCGCCACCACGCCCTGCTAATTTTTTGTATTTTTAGTAGAGATGGGGTTTCACTGTGTTAGCCAGGATGGTGTTGATCTCCTGACCTCGTGATCCGCCCACCTCAGCCTCCCAAAGTGCTGGGATTACAGGCGTGAGCCACTGCGCCTGGCTGATTGTGTGTTTTTAACATGAAGGGATGTTAAATTTTATCAAAGACCTTTTCCGCATCTAGTGATATAATCATGTAGTTTTTGTCTTTGGTTCTGTTTATGTGATGGATTACATTTATTGATTTGTATATGCTGAACCAGGCTTGCATCCCAGGGATGAAGCTGACTTGATTGTGTGGATAAGCTTTTTGATATACTGCTGGATTTGGTTTGCCAGTATTTTATTGAGGATTTTCGCATTGATGTTCATCAGGGATATTGGCCTGAAGTTTTCTTTTTTTGTTATGTCTTTGCCAGGTTTTGGCATCAGGATGATGCTGCCCTCATAGAATGAGTTAGAGAGAAGTCCTGCCTTTTCAATTGTTTGGAACACTTTCAGATTTGTACCTCTTTCTACTTCTGGTAGAATTGGACTGTGAATCCGTCTGGTCCTGGGCTTTTTTTGATTGGTAGGCTATTAGTTACTGTCTCAATTTCAGAAGTTGTTGTTGGTCTATTCAGGGATTTGACTTCTTCCTGATGTAGTCTTGGGTGGGTGAGCGTGTCCTGGAATGTATATATTTCTTCTAGATTTTCTAGCTTATTTGCATAAAGGTGATATAGTATTCTCTTCGTTTGTATTTCCATGGGGTCAATGGTGAGATCCCCTTTATCATTTTTTATTGTGTCTATTTTATTCTTCTCTCTTTACTTCTTTATTAGTCTAGCTAGGGTCTACTTATTTCATTAATTTTTTCAAAAAACAGCTCCTGGATTCATTGATATTTTTGAAGGGTTTTTTGTGTCTCTATCTCCTTCAATTCTTTTCTGATCTTAGTTATTTCTTGTCCCCTGCTAGCTTTTGGATTAGTTTGCTCTTACCTCTCTAGCTCTTTTAATTGTGATGTTAGGGTGTCAATTTGAGATCTTTCTAACTTTCTGATGTGAGCATTTAGTGCTATAAATTTCCTTCTTAACACTGCTTTAGCTGTATCCCAGAGATTCTGGTATGTTGTCTCTTTGTTCTCATTGGTTTCAAAGAACTTACTTATTTCTGCCTTAATGTCATCAGTTACCCAGGAGTCATTCAGGAACAGGTTGTTCAATTTCCATGAAATTGTGTGGTTTTGAGTGAGTTTCTTAATCCTGAGTTCTAATTTGGTGGCACTGTGGTCTGAGAAACTGTTATGATTTCAGTTCTTTTGCATTAGCTGAGGAGTGTTTTACTTCCAATTATGTGGTCAGTTTTAGAATAAGTGCCATGTGGCACTGAGAAGAATGTATATTCTGTTGATTTGGGTTAGAGAGTTCTGTAGATGCCTACTAGGTCCATTTGATCCAGAACTGAGTTCAGTCCTGAATAGCCTTGTTAATTTTCTGTCTCATTGATCTAATACTGATAGTGGAGTGTTAAAGTCTCCCACTATTATTGTGTGGGAGTCTAAGTCTCTTTGTAGGTCTGTAAGAACTTCTTTTATGACTCTGGGTGCTTTGTGTTTTGGGTGCATATATATTTAGAATACTTAGCTCTTTTTGTTGAATTGTTTCCCTTATCATTATGTAATACCTTTCTTTGTCTTTTTTGATCTGTGTTCATTTAAAGTCTGTTTTGTTGGAGACTAGGATTGCAATCCCTGCATTTTTTTGCGTTCTATTTGCTTGGTAAATTGTCCTCCATCCCTTTATTTTGAGCCTATGTGTGTCTTTGCATGTGAGATGGGTCTTTGCACGGAACATATCTCAAAATAATAAGAGCTATTTATGACAAACCCACAGCCAACATCATATTGAATGGGCAAAAGCTGGAAGCATTCCCTTTGGAAACCGGTACAAGACAAGGATGCCCTCTCTTACCACTCCTGTTCAACATAGTATTGGAAGTTCTGGTTAGGGCAATCAGGAAAGAGAAAGAAGTAAACGTATTCAAATAGGAAGACAGGAAGTCAAGTTGTCTCTGTTTGCAGATGACATGATTTTATATTTATAAAACCCCATCATCTCATCCCCCAAACTTATTGGTCTGATGAACAACTTCAGCGAAGTCTCAGGATACAAAATCAATGTGCAAAAATCACAAGCATCCCTTTATACCAACAATAGGCAAGCAGAGAGCCAAATCATGAATGAACGCCCATTCACAGTCGCTACAAAGAGAATGCCTAGGAATAAGGCTCACTAGGGATGTGAAGGACCTCTTCAAGGAGAACCACAAACTGCTGCTCAAGGAAGTAAGAGAGGACACAAACAAATGGAAAAACATTCCATCCTCATGGATAGAAAGAAACAATAGCATGAAAATGGTCATACTGCCCAAAGTAACTTATAGATTCAGTGCGCTATTCCCCTCAAACTACAGTTGACATTCTTCACAGAATTAGAAAAAACTATTTTAAATTTTATATGGAATCAAAGAAGACCCTGTATAGCCCAGACAATCCTAAGCACAAAGAACAAAGCTGGAGGCGTCATGCTACCTGACTTCAAACTGTACTACAAAGCTACAGTAACCAAAACAGCATGGTACTGGTACCAAAATAGATGTATAGACTACTGGAGCAGAACAGAGGCCTCAGAAATAACACCACACATCTACAACCATCTGATCTTCGACAAACCTGACAAAAACGAGCAATGGGGAAAGGGTCTCCTAATCAGTAAATGGTTCCTACTTCAACTTTGTTTGTTAGTGGTTTGTTTTCTATTTCTTCTTGATTCAATCCCACTAGGTTGAGTGTTGCTAGGAATTTATGAATTTTCTCTAGGTTATCTAATTAGTTGGCATATGACTGTTTATAAGTCCCTTATGATCCTTTTCATTTCTGAGGCATCTGTTGTAATGTCTTCTCTCTAATTTGTGATTTCAGTTGTTTGAATCTTCTCTCTGCCTTAGTTGGTCTAGCTAAGGATTTTTCATTTTTGCTTATTTTTGCAAAAACCTACCTCTTTGTTTTATTGATTATTTTATTTTTTATATTTTTTGTTTTATTGATATTTTTCTTACAGTTTCTCTATTCTCATTTGATTTATGAGCTAACATATGATCTATGCTGGAGAATGTTTCATGTGGGCTTGAGGAAAATACGTATCCTGTGAATGTTCTACATATGTCTCTTAGCTCCATTTGATTGAAAGTATAGGTGGGAAAAAAAAAAGAAAATATAGGTGAAGTCCAATATTGCCATATTAATTTTCTCCTGGATCATCTTTCTGTTGCTGAAAGTGTGATATTGAAATCTGCTACAATTATTGTATTGCTGTCTATCTCTCCCTTCATATCTGTTAATTTTTGCTTTATTCATTTAGGTGCTCTGATATCGGGTCCATATGTATTTATAATTGTTTATCCTTTTAATGAAGTGACCTCTTTATCGTATGATACTTTATTTTCTTTTTTTACAGTTTTGAATGTAAAGGCTATTTTGTCTGATAAGTGTAGCTACTCCTGCTCTAGTTTGGTTTCCATTTGTATGGGATAGCTATTTCCATCATTTCATTTTTCATCTGCTTGTTTCCTTACAAATGAAATTAGTCTCTTGTAGGCAGCATGTAGTTGGGTCCTGTTTTAAACTCATTTAGCTGCTCTGTGTACTTTATTGATTTTAGGCCATTTACATTTAAAGTGGTTAGGTAAATATTTACTATAGATATTTTATTTATTGTTTTCTGGATATTTTGTAGATTCTTTATTTCTTTCTTTCCTTCTTGCAGTCTTTCCTTGTAATTATATAATTTTCTGTAGTAATATGCTTTGATTATTTTCTTTTTCTCTTTTGTGTATCTACTATAGGTTTTTGCCTGGGGGTTACCACGAGGCTTATTCAAAACATCTCATACCCAACTTAACTTGACTCACAAGAAGAGGTGGGGATTTCTAAGTGAAGCTTACAACTGGGCCTTCAGGTGTTCATGTTTTAGGAATCTTCAAAATTTATCAGATCTCTGGAGCTCTCCGTGCCACTGTAATGGGCTTAAGGGATTCATTTCCTGCCAAAGATGGCTAAATAATTTCTCTTACAGAACCCAACAGTGACTCCAACATTCAATCATTTCTCTATTCATTCATTTTCAAAACATACATTGAACAACTAGGTGTCAGACACTGCTCTATGGCTGAGTGATGTAAACAAAGCACATTTTCTCTGACTGCAGCAGTACTATGGTGGTATAAAAGTTAAAATTATAGGCCGGGCACGGTGGCTCACGCTTGTAATCCCAGCACTTTGGGAGGCCGAGGCGGGCGGATCACGAGGTCAGGAGATCGAGACCACGGTGAAACCCCGTCTCTACTAAAAATACAAAAAATTAGCCGGGCGTGGTGGCGGGCGCCTGTAGTCCCAGCTACTCGGAGAGGCTGAGGCAGGAGAATGGCGTGAACCCGGGAGGCGGACGTTGCAGTGAGCCGAGATTGCACCACTGCACTCCAGCCTGGGTGACAGAGCGAGACTCCGTCTCAAAAAAAAAAAAAGTTAAAATTATATTAGAAGCTTTCCAGAATCAAAACTGTGTGACCTTGGGCAAGTCCAAACCTCTCTGATATTAGTATCCTCAACTGTAAATTGGGATAATATCTGTCCCAAATAAATTGTCTTTAGATGATCAGATGTGCTAATGCACATGGGAGTACTTTTTAATGAGCAATGCAAATGTAAGGAGATTTTTTTTTTGTTTTGCTTTTTTTTTTTAAACATACACAACTGGTTAAATAGACTTAAAAGCATTCCTTCTCAAGTTTCCAACTTGGTAGAGAGCCATGGTGACCAGAATGTCAAAGGGTTGAACATGTCCTGTGTGTTTTAAAACTAGATTCATCACTAGAACTGTTGCAAAAAAAAAAAGCCCAATGACAATACTGAATTTAGATCTGTCAAAAAACAAGTGATAAAAAATACATTTTTTCAAATTCTTAATGCTCTTATTAGAAACTTTTATTTTTCACAAATGAAACATGGGTTTGCACCTTTATAACCATCCAACTTTTAAAATTATCCAGCATGTTACTGAATTTAACAGGTTTTAATTTCCAAGCTATATATATTGCAGCCTAGAAGCAAATATGAAATCCATGAACAACGCATCTTATTTTCAGATACCCATTTGTTTACTGAGTAATTTGTTCTCTCGTTGGTAACATATTAAACTAATATATTTAAAAACACTTGTACAGCTTGGTAAATGAAGGAGTATGAATATATCTGACCCCAGGGATATTCTTACAAATGTCCGGTAGTATAGGAAAAAGTATGCTGAGAGAAAAGTATGCTAGTATAATGTATCTGGTTATAATTTATTAAAACCTTCGTGCCTGGATTAATTATTGTGTGAATGAGTTTTAAAATGTCACCTAAGTAATGTGTCACGATGAGCCTGTATAATTAAAATGTGGTTTACCAGTTGCTTTTCTCAGATTATAAATTATTGACATTGTGATTGCGTTAGTGCAACTGTGTTAATTTCTCTCATGTTTAATGTCTGCCCACAGGAATAGATTTCCTTATAATATTAAAGAACCGAAAGATGGATGGTGAGTCTTCACTGCCATGGTTGATCTGATCTGTAAAAAGCTAATATGGTTATAGGAATTCAATGTTATGTTTATTTTTCTCTTCTGTATTATAATCTAGTAACTAAACAGATTGGAATTCCCTTTTGGGGTTAGTGCTCACATAGAGTAGCAAAGCTGAAAATCAGTCATGCACTGAGATTCAAATGGAGTGACTGGGAATATGTAAGTTGGGGGAAGTATGTAAACAAAGAGATAGTGTGAAAGAGTAGAAACAGAGTCACATGAAAGCAATTCTGGAACAGGGTTTCAGAAAGACGTGGCATTTGCATAGGTTGGGTCCTGCCACTTCCCAGGGTTAGTTGATCTCATGGTTATTGTATCCATGCCTAACTCACTGGGTTACATTGTATGTGTGGTTTTCATTTATAAGAATTAAAGTATAAATGGCCAACAGGTCTATGAAAAAAATCCTCAGCATCACTAATCATCAGAGAAATGCAAATTAAAACAATACTGAGGTGTCATCTTTCCCAGTTAGGATAACTATTATTAGAAAGACAATACATGCTGGCAAGGATGCAGAGAAAAAGGAACTCTTACACAGTAGATGCGAGTGTAATTTAGGAAAGCTATTAAGGTAACAGTATAAAGATTTCTCAAACAACTAAAAATAGAGCTACCATTTGATCCAGAAATCCCGATCCTGGGTATTTATCCAAAGGAAAGGGAATCAGTATGTCAAAGGGAGACCTGCAACCCCATGTTTACTGCAGCACTGTTCACAATAGATAGAATATTGAGTCAACCTGTATGTCCATCAACAGATGAATGGTAAAGAAAATGTGGTATATATACATAAGGGAATTCCATTCAGCCATAAAAGAGAATAACATTCTTTCATTTGCAGCAACATGGATGAAAACTGGAAGCTTCATGGTAAGAGAAATAAGGCAGATACTGACAGATACCACATGTTCTCGCTCAGTTGTGGGAGCTAAAAATGCTGACCTCATGAAGGTAGAGTGTGGAATGATGGTTACTAGAGACTGGGATGGGTTTATGTGTGTGAGAGGGGATAAAGAGAGATTAGTTAGTGGTTGCAAACATATAGTTAGAAGAAATAAATACCAGTGTTTGATAGCACAGTAGGGTGACTATAATTAACAGTATGTATTTCAAAATAGCTAGAAGATTTGAAATGTTCCCAACACAAAGAAATGATAAATATTTGAGGTGATGAATATCCTAAATATCTGATCAACAGCCTGATTTGATCATTACATACTCCATGCATGTATCAAAATATCACATGTATGCCATACAAATATACAAATATTATGCATTGGTTAAAAATTTATAAAGAATTACGTATAATGACCAACATAAATGAACTAACAAAAATAAAAGATCGAGGAAAAGTAATCCTTTAAAGCAGTCAGGGGAGTCTACCAGTGACTTCCTTCAATGAACAGGAATGGCCTTTCCCTCATGCCATTTATGGTGTCACATCTTGCTAAGCTAAGTGGAACTTTTGTGTTTAAACACAGACCCAGTTTGAACAATGTATTACCTTAAATGAAAGCCAAACACTTCATAGTGATTGGTTCAAATGCTGAAAGAAAAACCAGCAGTGATGCAGTTTTGAGATACACATTTTTTTCCTGATCTGATGAGATTTCCAAGAGTATTATCATTGATATATACGTATTTTTTTCACCTAATAGAGTAATGTTAGAACCTAACCCAGGAGTAAGCTGTGACTCCGTTGCATTCTCCACTAAGAAGAAATAAAAGTTAGCCAGGACAAGGAGTCGAAGTAAGGCAAAAATTGGACACTGCTGGATATTGCAGAACTAGGCAGTAGCTTCCTCGAGTTAGCAGATAGCTAATAAAGAGGCAGGCACGTCCAGGGTGGTAAACACGTTTCAGAGATGAACAGCAATGGGTAGCAAAGCACAGCTACTGAGATTTCAGGCTTAAAAACAGATTCCAGAGATGAAGAGATGAGCAAAGAAAGGGAGAAGAAAACGAGAAAGAAAGGCTAGTAAATGATATTACAATCTGATCATAGTGTAGAAGTCACTTGATTTCTGATACATTGGATCAATTTCAGGTTATGTGCCAATTAAGGACGATAAACATTTTAGCCATTTCTTTGCTTTAAATACAAAAATACTTTATTCCATAATCAAATTTTCTTTTTTTCTGTTTGTCTTAACATTTTTTGGCCGTGTTAAACATGTATTTATATTGGAGGAATCAAAGATGTCTTATATATTTAAAAATCTTGTATAGTACAGCTCTTATTAGAGTATAAACACATTGATTGGAGAATTTTCTTTGCTCTTAGAAGACAGTAAGGAGAAAAAATACTGCAAAACTATAGAAAAAAATTATGGCCCAAGTAAAATAGCAATATTAACTTTTTACTGTTAGTCTGCCAGGGGTACATAAAATTTGTTGTAGATTGTTTACCCCAGGAAACAGACTCAGATGGCAATGAGCGTGAAGGACGTTTCTTAGGGAGTGGACTTGGGTTCAGCACCTGGGGTGTGGGGAAAGGAAAGGAATTAGGGTTGGGCCTAGGAAGAATTGAGGCTGTGATGCATCACAACAGGAACTCAGCTGACTCCAAAAGGATCTCTGAAGCTTGGGTAGCCCCTCATGGTTGTTCCTCTTTGGGGAGAGGAGCTGGTCGTTTATCCCCAGTACTTGGGTAGGGATTCACTGGGGAAGAGGGAAGCTCTTTCAATGAGGTCATACCCAGCTTAGGGTATATATGCTTGAGTCTTTAGGGGAATAGAGCATAGAGATCTGGGCAGCACAGCATTTGTGACAATTCATCCATATTTCTGGGGCCATTTGTTTCATACAACTTTTCAGGGTAGCTGCTTTAAGACTCTGGTGGGACTTCCTCTTTGGGTAAACTTAAAAGGTTATAAGGAGAAAAAGGTTAGTAGGAGAAACTGAACCCCAGCTGCTACTGGGAAGGGGGAGCTCTAGGCTAAACTCTCTGATCGATTCTGGAGCCCTTTACCTTGGTTCTTATAATGGTACAAGGATGCTAACTTTGTGAGTAACCCAGACCTTCCTTCCTGAGGAGACCAAGTTAATGTTTACTTTTCTTAGGCTGTGGCTGTGGCAATTATGGGTTCATTATTAAAATTAGGTGATGCAATACTAACATATGCCAACCACCTTGGTGTTAAGCTGACTGCCCACTTCTCTAATGTGTAACAGCAGCTTTCCTCCTGATGACTAGGTCATGTACCTTTTCCAGGATGGTGATTATCCCAAATCCTTTTTTTTTTTTTTGGGCCCTGGACACAAGGTGCCCAAAGTGTGGAAGTGGCAGCTGTATCTTCTATCTAATGGGACTTTGCTATGTCTGCTGGTAGAAGAGTTCTCTAAACCTGTGGTGCCCAGAATTGTGGGAATGGGAAGCACACTTTCCCAAAGTGGGTTACTGGGGGTGATAGTAAGAGGGGCCATGTGGCTTTCATGCCTTGATTCTGAGACCCATATATTTTTTCTTTGGGGGACAGTGCATCAAATAGTGGTCATTGATTTAGTATGGATTTTGTATATTGGAGGATGGTGCCCCAGGCTGGCAGGATATTGTCATTAGTGTGGGGCTTCAGCAGCACCTTCAATAAGTGATTCCCATACACTTTTAGGTCAGCAGTTTCTGAGTAGCAAAGTTAGTGGTAGAACGTGGATTTCATGCTCATGTGCCCACTGCCTTATTGCCTTTGGTGTAAAGTAAGTTGCTTGTCTGATGCGAAAGTGTGTGAGGTGCATGCTAGTGGGTCAAATGCCCTGTAAACTGTTGGATAGTGGTATTTGTGGAAGCTATACCGGAAATGTGTAGTGGTATCTGTCAAAATAAGTGGCTAGTTGATCTCCGAGGGATGGTGCTATATCAGTGCTTACGGTTGATCTTTGTGGCATGGTGTGGCAGTGGCAGTGACGGTAGTAGCTAGATGATCCTTGTTGAGTGAGATTTTGACACTATTTGGTTCATGCATGCTTCATTTCTGCTATGATACCACAGTGCTTATCCTGAGCATGTGGAAAACTTTTTAAAAAAGAGATTAAGGTTTAAACCTCTCTTTTAATTGTATCAAGACATAACCTTGAGAATTTTGTTCTCTCCTGCCTTAAGAACTCCTGTCCAAAATCCCCATGGGTGATGTGAACCATCATTTGTGAACCATTCCAAGAAGACATGGTTTGCTTTTACCAGTTGTCCATTCACATGAAATTTCTACTTTTTTTAAACAAAGAATTTGGGCAAGTAAGCATTTTATTCTAAGAAAAGATTTAAAATCAAATATTAATTTAGAATCAAATATGTCACTGGCCTCATAAAGTTTATATGTCTAGAAATTTTTCTAAATCTTATTAGAAATTAATGTCAGTGCCACTCAGAGTTTGTGAACACTGCTCTGTGTACATGTCATCTAATGGAAGAATGATAGGAAAAGCTCCCAGGAGCATATACATCTTAAACAGGGCTTGCCATTGTGTATCAAAGACTCTGTTAATGATGCAATTTCCCAGCACAAACAATACATGTTATTTGTCCTCAACTTTTCAATCTGAGTTTGCTCTACAGTAGAATTAGAATTTAAAACACTGTGTCGGCCAACTCAGTGAAGTTCAGTTGTGAGTAGAATTTCTGCTTCTGAATTCTTAAAGTTTAAATAATGACCTGTGTGTTATAAGCTCCAGGAACTTCTTTGAAAATGTGTGGGCAAAACAACGCTCCTCTAATAGCGTTGAAAGAAAGAATGCAGTCTTATTAAAGGGAATTAGAACAGGGGATGTAGATTTTAATTTGATTCAGTTTGATTTAAAGCAAAATATAGTAAGAATTTGATAAATAAACTTATGAAGCCAAACTAATCAGAATCCTCAATTAACCTATCTTTTGCTGCTGCTGCTGCTGCTGCTGCTGTTGTTGTTGCTATACTGATATTTCATGAGAAGGGGACAAAGAGTGAAAACTAGTTCACACTCAAGATTTATCTCCAGCCAAAAATCACCTTCCAGGGATGCATGAGTCCTATACAGATTCAGTCCAATATTCACATCCCATATTTACAATCCCTATACAGAGGAAATGATGTTTAAAATAATGACTCAGAGATATTACAAAATGTAAAATGATCAAAGGAAGATTCAGTAATGTTCAGGAGACTGTGCCTATTTAGGAAAGAAAATTTGCTTAGGTACTTAAAAAACCTACACACATAACAGAATGGACTGACAAGTTTCCCAAAGTAACTCAGAGTTAATCAGATAATCCATTTCCAAAGCATTCTACTCACCTGTGGTCTTACTCTGATTTAACCCATAGCTCACTTGGTGGCATCCATGTCCTCAGTAGTTTAGGCAATTTTTTCTTAAAGTCCCATGTCATGAGCAGTGCAGGGTTAGAGGTGTCCAGGTTCACACATGTGTATGTCTTTACGCAGAGTCAGACTTCTGTCGATAACTATTTTAATCACAAAAGCCACGAGCTACATGGAGTTCCCAAGGAGACAATTCTCCTTAGTACTTCCCATGCACTCCGTAGTCAGCGCCATGGCCACACCGGCTCAATCCACTCCACAAGTCAGTCTATATTATACACCATACATAATAGTATATTTAATCTATATATAAATGTTATAGGTTAAACATTACACAACAAACAAAAGTAACACTTAACATCAAGAGGAGAAAGAGATAGGAGAAAGGGTTAATGAGCAAGTCCCGGCAGGAGCAAAGAAGACAAAAGGATTCGTGGTCTGGTCCATTGGTCTCCAAATGGACTCTCCAAAGGAAGAGTCTTTGATGTGGCAGAGCCTTCAGAGGTAGATGCCAAGTGCTTATCATGGGTGACTGCAAGGCTCAGTCAGTCAAGGCAGCTGTTTGGAGCTGCTGAAGGTCTGCTTTTTTTTATAGTCACAGAGTCCTCTGGTGAGAACCTATAGTGGAAGAGTGTGTTTGTTTATGTGCTTATCTACTTGGACGTAGTCTTTATATTTTTATTAAGTGAAACATCTTATCCTTGTTGTCAAAGTGCCATATGAAATATAAAATGGAGTCTTTTTCTAAGATGGAGTTTAATGAAGGGGTGCTCTATACACCCCAATTTCATAGTTTTCGGGCATTTCTGGATTAACTTCCTCAGAGTTTACTCTTCTATTTCTGAGGGAGTTTTCAATTTCTGTTGCTACCTGGTTGCCAAATATTACTTCTTTCTAGGATTCATTAAAAAATTATAACCCACCAAATATATAAAGATTTTTGTGGGTTTGGATAGAAAAGTCATCTCACACAACAAGCAGTCAGTGGCATTTTTCTTGGCCCAATATAATCTCCACCCTTCCTCTTGGGGCCATTCTTCATCCAAGGTGTTCTGGGCCTCTGCTCAAGTGTCTCTGCCCACCGAATGCAGCCCCTAGGTCTTAGAAGGGAGTGATTCCTGAAGCTGATAATCATTTTTAGCTATCTCTTGGTCTCCTCTCCCTGTGTCCCACTGAATTCTAATGAATAATATTCACATCACATTAAACTTTTATTTCTTATAAAATTGTTCTAAATTAGCATCTGGTCTCCCAGTCCTTGAAGAATAAATAGCCCTTGATCTTGCAGTTCCAACAATCTTAATTCATTTCAGCTGCCACATTTGATAGATGAGGAAACTAAAGCTCAGAGAAGGGAAGTGATTTACCAAAAAATATTGGTGCTATTTAGAAGCAGAGCTGAAGCCATAACTCTGGTCTTCTTCCTCTTAAGCCAATGCCCCTTCCTACTTGTGTCATTTTTTTTTGCTGCATTCCAGATTGGCGAGATTGTAATGATGAAAGATGACAGAGTTGCTTATGCACCTTGTATTCTTGTCTATTATAACCATAAACCTGAATGTTTCCCAAAATAGTTAATCATATAATAAAAGGAGATAATGTGGTTTCTTGTCCTGTAAATCTTGAAGAAACACCTCCTATATCTTTTATTAATGTTTGATGTATTGTTTTTCAGGCTGTAAGGAATTTGTCTTAGTGTAATTGTATATAAATACTGCCTGTTTGTCTCTCCTTACTAGTAGACACAAGGTAATAATTGGTTACACTTCATTAGGAGAATAACAATTTATAACAATATTACTTGCCAATAAGCTTAATGTTTTCTTTTCCTATTCAGTAGAGAAATTGTTTTGCTTTATGTCTACATAGATTTTTCTTTCCTAGCTAAGTTTATTTTAGTCATAAGGCAATCAGGTGGCATGAAAATATTAAAAACTACAGGAAACCAGCATCTAGCAAATAAATTTGAAGACCATGTTCACCCTGAATAAACAAATGCCTTTGAAATTTTTCCAACTTTTAATAAAATTTAAACTCAGAAAAGTTGGAAAAGAAGTACCATAAAGACACATATACCCTTCACCTAGATTCACAAATTGTTAACATTTTCTGAGATTGGCTTTGTGTGTCTCTGTCGCTTTCCCTCTTCACACACACACACTCATTCTCTCTCTTACTCACACGCACATATACATGCACGTATTTTGGGGGAGCTCTGAACTGCTCTAAAGCAAGTTTCAGACATCAAGATCATCCAAAACTGCTTAAGGTATTTTTCCTAAAATTAGCACATTCTTTTATATTACTACAACAACAATCACAAGACATTTGCTACTGATAATTAATATTATGTAGTATACAGTCTAAATTTAAATGTCTCTAATTGCTCTCAAATATTCTTTATATTAGGGATCATATATTGGATTTTTTGTCATGTTTCTTATTTTCATCAGTCTACAATATTGCTCACCCTCTGCCCTTTTTCCTCATCTTTTACAACCTTGATATTTTTGAAGAGTCCAGACTGATTGTCTCATAGAATGTTCAATCAAACTGGATTCATCTAACTGTTCCGTCTGGATTCGATTATGGATAAAATGTTTCAGCAAATACTACATTTCCCATTGCATTACATCAGGAGTTTGTAATGTCATTACATCAGGAGTTTGTAATGTCACTTTGTCTCAATATTGGTGAAGCTAAGTTTGATCTTTTCATTTAAAATAGAAGTTTCAACTTCTGTACTTAATAAACGTTTGATGGGTGATAGAGATATATGAATGTCCTTCTTCTAACAATATGTTAGCTTATAGTGTTAGGAGGAATTGCTTGCCAGAATCTCATATTACCTTGGTGGTATTTGCAAAATGGTGATTTTAAATTTCAATCATTTTTCTAGATCAGGGGCCAGTAAATTTTTCCAGTAAAGAGCCACATTCTAAGTATTTTAGGCTTCGTGGGCTACATATGGTCTCTGTTACAGTTACATGTTCTATTTTTTCTTTAGCTGTGTAAAAAAGTATTCTTAGCTCATGGACTGCAGGAAAACAGTCTGCAGCAGGATTTGGGCCACAGATAGCAATTTGCCAAAGCCCTGTTCTATATTATAAAGAAGAGGTTTCCTTTTCCTTGTTAACACCTGTGTGTGTGTGTGTGTGTGTGTGTATGTGTGTGTGTGTGTGTGTGTGTAGTCTGTGTGTCAGAGACTGAGATTCTTTGATAATGTTATTTTTTTATAGAGTTGGTCTGTTTAAGCTTTTTTTAAAAAAATACTCTTTTGGATTTAACTTTGGTAAATAACACTGTCTTAGGAAAATTTCAATTTCATCTTCTGTGCTTTCTGATGCAATAGCCACTAGCTGCTTGAGGCTATTCAAATTTAAATTAATTATAATTAAATAAAATAAAACGTTCAGTTTCTCAGCCACCTGAGCCACATTTAAGTGTATAAATATTCACTCAACACAGATGGCTAGTGGCTACCTATTGGACAGTACAGATGTAGGATATTTTCATGATTTAGAAGTTCTGTTGGATAGTAATGAATGCAGATTTCAAATGTATTTGCATAGAGTAGTGCAAAATAGTCCCTTATAATTAGAGTTAAATTATTATTTTTTCTTGTCTTTTTTTTGCTTTTATGCTTATTTCCTTTCTTACTAATTTGTCTATTTTATTTTTTTCAAGGTACTAAAGTTCTTATTTATTATATCTACTATTTTTCTGTTTTATCTCACATTTTCCTTTCCTTATGCTTTCTTTTGATTTACTTTTTATCAACTCTTTTTTTTTTTTAAACTTTTAGGTTCAGAGGTATGTGTGCAGGTTCGTTACATAGGTAAATTGTGTGTCACTGTGGATTGATACACAGACTATTTAGTCACCTCTGTGGTAAGCATAGTACCTGATAGGTAGTTTTTCAGTCTTAACCCTCCTCCTTCCCTCCACCCTCACGTAAGTCCCAGTGTCGGTTGTTCCCTTCTTTGTGTCCATGTGTCCTCAATGTTTAGCTTCTGCTTGTGAGAACATGTAGTATTTGGTTTTCTGTTCCTGCATTCGTTCATGTAAGATAATGGCTTTTACCTTCGTTGATGTTGCTGCAAAGGACATGATCTCATTCCTTTTTATGGCTACATAGTATTTCACGGTGTATATGTACCACATTTTCTTTATTCAGTCTGCCATCAGTGGGCATTTAGGTTGGTTCCATGTCTTTGCTATTGGGAATGGTGCTGCAATGAGCATACGTGTGCATGTGTCTTTATGGTAGAACAATTTATATTACTTTGGGTATATATTCAATGATAGGATTGCTGGTTTTAATGGTAATTCTGCTTTGAGTTCTTTGAGAAATTGCCAAACTGCTTTCCACAATCGATGAACTAATTCACATTCCCACTAGCAGTGTATAAGCATTCCGTTTTCTTTGTAACCTCACCAGCATCTGTTATTTTTTAATTTTTTAATAGTAGATATTCTGACTGGTGTAAGATGGTATTACATTGTGGTTTTGATTTACATTTCTCTAACGATTAGTGATGTTGAACTTTTTTTTCATATGCTTGTCAGCCACGTGTATGTCTTTTTTTAGAAGAGTGTCTTTTCATGTCCTTTGCCTACTTTTTAGTGGCATTGTTTATTTTCTGACCTTAGTCAGAAGCATAGTTTGTGAATATTTTTTCCCATTCTATAGGTTGTCTGTTTACTCTGTTGATAATTTGTTTTTTAAATTTATTTTTTAATTTAAAAAATTTCAAAATTTTTATAGGCAGATAAGGTATATATATTTATAGGGTACATGAGATGTTTTGATACAGACATGTAATGTGAAATAAGCACATCAAGGAGAATGGGGTATCCATCCCCTCAAGCATTTATCCTTTGATTTACAAACAATCTATTATACTTCAAATTATTTAAAAATATGTAATTAAGTTATTAATGATTGTAGTCACCCTGTTGTGCTATAAAATAATAGGTCTTATTGATTCTTTCTAACTATTTTATTGTACCCATTTTCGATACCTACCTCCCCATTGCCCTTCCTGGCTTCTGGAAACCATCCTTCTACTCTATGTCTATTAGTTCAATTATTCTGAATTTTGAACCCCACAAATAAGTGAGAAGGTGCATTGTCTTTCTGTTCCTGGCTTATGTCACTTAACATAATGATCTCCAGTTTCATCAATGTTTGTGAAAATAACTGGATCTTGATCTTTTTTAAGGATGAATAGTACTCCATTGTGTATATGTACCACGTTTTCTTTATGCATTCATCTGTTGATAGACGCTTAAGTTGCTTCCAAATCTTAGCTATTATAAACAGTCCTGCAACAAACATAGAAGTACAGATATCACTTTAATATCCTGTTTTTCTTTCTTCGGGGTATATACCCAGCAATGGGATTGCTGGATCATACAGTAGCTCAAATTGTTTTTTGAATAACCTATAAACTGTTCTCCATAGAGATTGTCCCAATTTACATCCTCACCAATAGTGTACAGGATTTCCTTTTCTTCATATCCTCGTCAGCACTTGTTATTGTCTGTCTTTTGGATATTAGTCATTTTGGCTGGGGTGAAATGATATCTTGTTAAAGTTTTGATTTCCATTTCTTTGAGGCTCATTGATGTTGAGCACCTTTTCATACGCCTGTTTTTTGTATGTGTTCTTTTGAAAAATGTCTCTTCAAATCTTTCACTCGTTTTTAATCAGACTATTATATTTTTTCCTATAGAGTTATTTGAGCTGCTTATGTATTCTGGTTATTAATCCCTTGTCAGAGAGGTAGTTTGCAAATATTTTCCCCCATACTTTGGGTGGTCTCTTTCACTTTGTTGATTGTATCCTTTCCTGTGCAGAAGCTTTTTAACTTTGTATGATCCCATGTGTCCATTTTTGCTTTGGTTGCCTGTGCTTGTTGGGTATATTGCTTAAGAAATCTTTGCCCAGACCAATGTCTTGGAGTTTCACCAATCTATTCTCTTATTAGTTTTATAAATTGAGGTCTTAGATTTAAGTCTTTAATCCGTTGTGATTTGATTTTTGTATATGGTCACAGAGAGGGGTCAAGTTTCATTCTTCTGCCTACAGATATCAAGGATTCCCAGCACCATTTATTGAAGAGACTAGCTTTTCCCCAGTGTGTGTTCTTGGCACCTTTGTCAAAACTGAGTCACTGTGGGTGTGTGGGTTTGTTTCTGGGTTCTGTATTCTGTTCCATTAGTCTATGTGTCTGTTTTTATGCAAGTACCATGCTGTTTTGGTTACCTGTCAGGTAATATGATTCCTCCAGGTTTGTTCTTTTTTCTTAGGATAGCTTTGGCTATTCTGAGTTTTTTTGTGATACGTATCAATAATAGGATTTTTTTTCATTTCTGTGAAGAATGTCGTTGGTATTTTGATAGGGCTTTCATTGAATCTGTAAATTGCCTCTGCTATTATGCACGTTTTAACAGTATTGATTCTTCCAATCCATGAACATGGAATATTTTTCCATTTTTTTGGTGTCCTGTTCAATTTATTTCATTAGTGTTTCATAGTTTTCATTTTAGAAATCTTTTACGTCTGTGTTAATTCCTAGATATTTAATTTTATGTGTGGCTATTGTAAATGGGATTACTTTTTAAATTTCTTTTTTGCATTGTTCACTGTTGGCATATAGAAATGCTACTGATTTGGATATGTTGATATTGTATTCTGCAACTTTACTGACTTTTAATTAGTTCTAATAGTTTTCTTTGTGAAGTCCTTTTAAGTTTTTGCAAATGTGAGATCATATCATCTGCAAAGAAGAATAATTTGATTTCTGCCTTTCCAATTTCAACGCAGTTTATATCTTTCTCTCATCTGATTACTCTAGCTAGGAATTCCAGTACAGTGTTGAATGACAGTGGTGACAGTGGGCAACCTTGTTGCATTCCAGATCTTTAAAAAAGGCTTTCAGTTTTTTTCCCCTTCAGTATGATGCTGCTATGGTCTGTCATATATGGCTTTTATTATATTGAGGTATTTTCCTTCTATACCCAGCTTTTGATGGTTTATTTTTAAATCATGAAGGGATGTTTACATTTTATCAAATCCTTTTTCAGCATAAATTGAAATGATCTTATGGTGTTTGTTCTTCATTTTGTTGATACGATGTATCACATTGATTGATTTGCATATGTTGAATCATCCTTGCATCCCAGGGATAAATCCCACTTGGTCATGATGAATGATCTTTCCAATGTATTGCTGAATTCAGTTTGCTAGTATTTTGTTGAGAATTTTTGCTACAATATTCATCAGAGATTTTGGTCTGTAGTTTTCTTTTATTGATGTGTCTTTGTCTGAATTTGGTATCACGGCAATACTGGCTTCTTAGATTGACTTTGGAAGTCTTCCCTCCTCCTGTATTTTTTGAAATAGTTTGAGTGGGATTGATATTAGTTCTTATTTAACAGTTTGAGCAGTGAAGCCATGAAGTCCCTGGCTTTTCTTCACTGGGAGACTTTTTGTTATGGCTTAAATCTCGATATGTGTTATTGGTCTGTTCAGGTTTTGGATTTCTTCCTGGTTCAATCTTGGTAGGTTGTATATGTCTAGGAATTTGTCCATTTCTTGTAGATTTTACAATTTATTGACATATAGTTGCTCATAGTAGCTGCTAATTATCCTTTGAATTTCTGCAGTATCAGCTGTAATATCTCCTTTTTCAAGTCTGATTTGATTTATTTGTATCTTCTCTCTTTCTTATTTACTGTGGCCACAGGCTTGTCAATTTAACCTCAAAAGACCAACTTCTTGTTTCGTTCATCTCTTATGTTGTTTTTTCATTTAAATTTCATTTCTGCTCTGATCGCTGTTATTTCATTTCTCCCTCTAATTTTGGGTTTGGTTTGCTGTTGCTTTTTAAGTTCCTTAAGATGCGTTGTTACGTTGTTTATTTGAAGTGTTTCCTCTTGTTGATATAGGCACTTAGAGCTATCAACTTCCCTCTTAGTGCAGGTTTTGTTGTATCCCATAGGTTTTGGTATGTTGTGTTTCTACTATCATTTGTTTCAAGAAATCTTTCAATTTCCTTCTTAGTTTTTTCATTAGCCCACTGGTCATTCAGGAGCATATAGTTTAATTCATTTATAGAGTTTCCAAAATTGCTCCTGTTATTTCTAGTTTTTATTTATTGTGGTCAGAGAAGATGTTCCATATTATTTCAGATTTTTTGAATGTTTTAAGACTTGTTTTGTCACTTAACATATGGTCTTCTCTTGAGAATGATCCATGTGCTTAGGAAAAAGAATGTGTATTCTGACACTGTTGGGTGAAATGTTACGTAAATATCTATTAGATATATATGGTCTACAGTGCAGATTATATCTGATGTTTCTTTGCTGATGTTTTGTCTGCCAGATCTGTCCAATGCTGCAAGTGGGGTATTGAAGTCTCCAGCTATTACTGTATTGAAGCTTATTTCCCTCTTCAGCTGTAATAATATTTTCTTTATATATCTGGGTGCTCCTCTGTTGGGTGCATATGTATTTAAAATTATTATAAATTCTTGCTCTATTGACCTTTATTATTATATCGTGCCCTTCTTTGTTTCTTCCTACAGTTTTTGTCTTGAAATCTGTTTTGTCTAAGTATAGAAACTCTTGCTCCCTTTTGGTTTCCATTGGCATGGAATAACTTTTTCCATCCCTGTATTTTCATTCTGTGTGTGTCTTTATAGGTGAAGTGTGTTTCTTGCAGGCAACAGCTAAATGGGTCTTTTTTTTTTTTTTCATGCAGTCAACCAGTCTGTCTTTTAATTGAAGACTTAAGTGCATTTACATGTAATGCTGTTATTGATAAGTAAGGACCTACTCCTGCCATTTTGTTATTTGCTTTCTGTTTATTTTGGGGTTTTCTCTTCTTTGTTTCCTCTCTGTCTTCCTTTGGTGAAGGTGATTTTCACTAGTGATGTGCTTTAGTTTCTTGCTTTTTATTTTTCGTGTTTCCATTGTATGTCTTTTTTGGTTTGAGGTTACCATGAGGCTTGCAGATACTATCTTGTAACCCATTATTTTAACCTGATAGCAACTTAACATTATTTGCATAAACCAACAAGCAAACAAAAGGAACACTAGTAACAGCTTTATGCCTTAAACTTTTTCCTCACTCTTTAACTTTTTGTTGTTTCTGTTTATATCTTATTGTAGTGACTATGTCTGGAAATGTTGTAGTTTTTCGATGTACTTATTATTACTAGTGAGTTTTGTACCTTTAGGTGATTATTTATTGCTCATCAATATCCTTTCTTTCTGACTGAAGTGCTCCCTTTAGTGTATCTTGTAGGATAGGTCTGATATTGATGAAATCCCTTAGCTTTTGTTTTTCTGGGAAAGTCTTCATTTCTCCTTTATGTTTGAAGGATATTTTCACCAGATACGCTATTCTAGGATAAAAGTTTTTTTTTCCTTCAGCATTTTAAATATGTTATGTCATTCTCCCCTGGCCTGTAAAGTTTCCTCTGAAAAATCTACTGCCAGATGTATTCGAGCTCTGTTATTTGTTTCTGTTCACTTGCTGCTTTTAGGATCCTTTATCCTTGACCTTTGGGAATTTGATTATTAAATGCCTTGAGGTAGGATTCTTTGGGCTAAATCTGCTTGGTGTTCTGCAACCTTCTTGTTCTTAGATATTGATATCTTTCTGTAGGTTTAGGAAGTTCTCTATTATTATTCCTTTGAATATACCTTCTATGCCCATCTCTTTTTCTACCTCCTCTAAGGCCAATGACTCTTAGATTTGCCCTTTTGAACCTACTTTCTAAATACTGCAGGCAGACTTCATTGTTTCCCATTCTTTTTTGTTTTGTCTCCTCTGTGTACTTTCTGTTTTTGTTAAACATTTTTAAATAGTTCAATATGTTTTTGGGGAACAGGTGGTGTTTGGTTACATGAATAATTTTGTTAGTGGTGATTTCTGAGATTTTAATGTGTCCATCACCCAAGCAGTGTACACTGTACCCACTGTGTCGTCTTTTATCCCTCACCCCTCTCTCACCCTTTCCTCTGAGTCTCCAAATGTCATTGTATCATTCTTATGCCTTTGCATCCTCATAGCTTAGCTCCCACTTCTGAGTGAGAAATACAATGTTTGATTTTTCCATTCCTGAGTTACTTCACTTAGAATAATTATCTCCAATTCCATCCAGGTTGCTGTGATGCCATTATTTCATTCAATTTTATGTCTGAGTAGTATTCCATGGTGTGTGTGTGTGTGTGTGTGTGTAGTGTGTGTGTATATGTATCACATTTTCCTTATCCACTCATTGATCGACGGGCATTTGGGCTGGTTCCATACTTTTGCAATTGCAAATTGTGCTGCTATAAACATGCATGTGCAAGTATCTTTTTCATATAATGACTTCTTTTCCTCTGGGTGGATACCCGGGAGTAGAATTGCTGCATCAGATGGTAGATTTACTGCTTTAAGGATTCTCCACATTGTTTACCGTAGTGGTTGAACTAGTTTACATTTCCATCCACAGTGTGACAGTGTTCCTTTTTCACCACTTCCACACCAACGTCTGTTATTTTTTGATTTTTTGATTATGGCTATTCTTGCAGGAGTGAGATGGTATTGCACTGTGGTTTTGATTTACATTCCCCTGATAATTAGTGATGTTGAGAATATTTTCGTATGTTTGTTGGCCATTTGTATATTTTCCTTTGAGAATTGTCTATTTAAGTCTTTAGCCCACTTTTTGATGGGATTATTTGCTTTGTTCTTGCTGATTTGTTTGAGTTCCTTGTAGATTCTGGATATTAGTCCTTTTTCAGATGTGTAGATTGTGAAGATTTTCTCCCACTCTGGGTTTTCCATTTCCTCTGCTGATTATTTGTTTTGCTCTGCAGAAACTTTTTAGCTTAAGTCCCATCTGTTTTTCTTTGTTTTTGTTGTGTTTGCTTTTGGGTTCTTGGTCATGAAATCTTTGCCTAAGCCAATGTCTAAAAGAGTTTTTTTTTTTTTTTTTCAGTGTTATCTTCTAGAATTTTTATGGTTTAAGGTCTTGGATTTAAGTCTTTGATCCATCTTGAGTTGATTTTTGTATAGGGTGAGAGATGAGGATCCAGTTTCATTCTTCTAGATGCTGCCTGCCAATTTCCCCAGCACCATTTGTTAAATAGGGTCTCTTTCTCCATTTGTGTTTTTGTTTGCTTTGTTGAAGATCAGTTGGCTGTGTTTGGATTTATTTCTGGGTTCTCTATTTTTTTCCCTTGGCCCATAAGTCTATTTTTATACCAGTACCATGCTGTTTTGGTGACTATAGCATTATAGTATAGTTTGAAGTCAAGTAATGTAATGTTTTTTTTTTCTTTGTTTTTTTTTTTTTATTATACTTTAGGTTTTAGGGTACACGTGCACAATGTGCAGGTTTGTTACATATGTATCCATGTGCCATGTTGATTTCCTGTACCCATTAACTCGTCATTTAGCATTAGGTATATCTCCTAATGCTGTCCCTCCCCCCTCCCCCAACCCCACAACAGTCCCCGGAATGTGATGTTCCCCTTCCTGTGTCCATGAGTTCTCATTGTTCAATTCCCACCTATGAGTGAGAACATGCGGTGTTTGGTTTTTT
>NW_026652289.1:98814599-98942505 GCF_009828535.3 Hylobates moloch | reverse complement strand
CTTTTATTTTTTTTTAAGACAGGGTCTCTCTCTTTTCCTGGGCTGGGGTTTCCCAGATCATAGTTGCCTGCAGCCTCAGCCTCGAATTCCTGGGCTTGTGTAATTCTCCTGTCCCAGCCTCCTGAGTAGCAGGAACTTTGGGCACAGAATACCACACTGGGTATTTTATTTTATTTTTAATTTTATTTTGACAATGTCTCCTTATGTTGCCCAGTTTGATCTCAAACTCCTGACTGGAAGCCGTTGTCATGCACTGACCTTCCAAAGCTCTGGGATTACAGGCGTGATCAGGTATACTTAGCTCTATTCTTCTGAGTTCAGAATTTAACTTTTTAAAATTCTAGCCAGGTGTGGTGGCGTGCGCCTGTAATCCCAGCTACTCAGGAGGCTGAGGCAGGAGAATCACTTGAACCCGGGAAGCAAAGGTTGCAGTTAGCCAAGATTGTGCCACTACACTCCATCCAGCCTGGGCGACAGAGCGTGACTCCATCTCCAAAAAACAAACAAAAAACAAAAGGAATATGTATATCAAATCATAACATTGCACACCTTGAAAATATACAATCTGTTTGCCAATTAAGTATTTTAAAATACGTATTTTTCTTTTTATGATTATATATTTGAGATATATGTATGAATATATATTAGATCTACCTTATTTCTTTTACATATTTATATTTTCTTTTTTTTTTAATTATACTTTAAGTTCTAGGGTACATGTGCACAACATGCAGGTTTGTTACATATGTATACATGTGCCATGTTGGTGTGCTGCACCCATCAACTCATCATTTACATTAGGTATATCTGCTAATGCTATCCCTCCCCCCTCCCCCCACCCCACGACAGGCCCTGGTGTGTGATGTTCCCCACCCTGTGTCCAAGTTCTCACTGTTCAGTTCCCACCTATGAGTGAGAACATGTGGTGTTTGGTTTTCTGTCCTTGTGATAGTTTGCTGAGAATGATGGTTTCCAGCTTCATCCATGTCCCTACAAAGGACATGAACTCATCCTTTTTTATGGCTGCATAGTATTCCATGGTATATATGTGCCACATTTTCTTAATCCAGTATATCATTATTGATGGACATTTGGGTTGGTTCCAAGTCTTTGCTATTGTGAATAGTGCCGCAATAAACATACGTGTGCATGTGTCTTTATAGCAGCATATTTATAACCCTTTGGGTATATACCCAGTAATGGGATGGCGGGTCAAATGGTATTTCTAGTTCTAAATCCTTGAGGAAGCGCCACACTGTCTTCCACAATGGTTGAACTAGTTTACATTCCCACCAACAGTGTAAAAGTACTCCTATTTCTCCACATCCTCTCCACCACCTGTTGTTTCCTGACTTTTTAATGATGGCCATTCTAACTGGTGTGAGATGGTATCTCATTGTGGTTTTGATTTGCATTTCTCTTATGGCCAGTGATGATGAGCATTTTTTCATGTGTCTTTTGGCTGCATAAATGTCTTCTTTTGAGAAGTGTCTATTCATATCCTTTGCCCACTTGTTGATGGGGTTGTTTGTTTTTTTCTTGTAAATTTGTTTGAGTTCATTGTAGATTCTGGATTTTAGCCCTTTGTCAGATGGGTAGAGTGTAAAATTTTTCTCCCATTGTGTAGGTTGCCTGTTCACTCTGATGGTAGTTTCTTTTGCTGTGCAGAAGCTCTTTAGTTTAATTACATCCCATTTGTCAATTTTGGCTTTTGTTGCCATTGCTTTTGGTGTTTTAGTCATGAAGTCCTTGCCCATGCCTATGTCCTGAATGGTACTGCCTAGGTTTTCTTCTAGGGTTTTTATGATTTTAGGTCTAACATGTAAGTCTTTAATCCATCTTGAATTAATTTTTTGTATAAGGTATAAGGAAGGGATCCAGTTTCAGCTTTCTACATATGGCTAGCCAGTTTTCCCAGCACCATTTATTAAATAGGGAATCCTTTCCCCATTTCTTGTTTTTGTCAGGTTTGTCAAAGATCAGATAGTTGTAGATGTGTGGTATTATTTCTGAGGGCTCTGTTCTGTTCCATTGATCTATATCTCTGTTTTGGTACCAGTACTATGCTGTTTCGGTTATTGTAGCCTTGTAGTATTGTTGGAAGTCAGGTAGTGTGATGCCTCCAGCTTGTTCTTTTGGCTTAGGATTGTCTTGGCCATGCGGGCTCTTTTTTGGTTCCATATGAACTTTAAAGTAGTTTTTTCCAATTCTATGAAGAAAGTCATTGGTAGCTTGATGGGGATGGCATTGAACCTATAAATTACCTTGGGCAGCATGGCCATTTTTACAACATTGATTCTTCCTCTCCATGAACATGGAATGTTTTTCCATTTGTTTGTGTCCTCTTTTATTTCATTGAGCAGTGGTTTGTAGTTCTTCTTGAAGAGGTCCTTCACATCCCTTGTAAGTTGGATTCCTAGGTATTTGATTCTCTTTGAAGCAATTCTAAATGGGAGTTCACTCATGATTTGGCTCTGTGTCTGTTATTGGTGTATAGGAATGCTGGTGATTTTTGCACATTGATTTTGTATCCTGAGACTTTGCTGAAGTTGCCTATTAGCTTAAGGAGATTTTGTGCTGAGATGATTTGCTAAATATGCAATCATGTCATCTGCAAACAGGGGCAATTTGACTTCCTCTTTTCCTAATTGAATACTCTTTATTCTTTCTCCTGGCTGATTTCCCTGGTCAGAACTTCCAACACTATGTTGAATAGGAGTGGTGAGAGAGGGCTTCCCTGTCTTGTGCCAGTTTTCAAAGGGAATGCTTCCTGTTTTTGCCCATTCAGTATGATATTGGCTGTGGGCTTGTCATAAATAGCTCTTATTATTTTGAGATACGTCCCATCAATACCTAATTTATTGAGAGTTTTTAGCATGAAGGGCTGTTGAATTCTGTCAAAGACCTTTTCTGCATATATTGAGATAATCATGTGGTGGTTTTTGTCTTTGGTTCTGTTTATATGATGGATTATGTTTATTGATTTGTGTGTGTTGAACCAGCCTTGCATCCCATGGATGAAGCCAACTTGTTCGTGGTGGATACAGTTTTTGATGTGCTGCTGAATTTGGTTTGCCAGTATTTTATTGAGGATTTTTGCAATGATGTTCATCAGGGATATTAGTCTAAAATTCCCTTTTTTTGTTGTGTCTCTGCCAGGCTTTGGTATCAGGATGATGCTGGCCTCATAAAATGAGTTAGGGAAGATTCCCTCTTTTTCTATTGATTGAAATAGTTTCAGAAGGTATGGTACCAACTCCTCTTTGTACTTCTGGTAGAATTTGGCTGTGAATTCATCAGGTCCTGGGATTTTTTTGGTTGGTAGGCTACTAATTATTGCCTCAATTTCAGAGCCCGTTACTGGTCTATTCAGGGTTTCAACTTCTTCCTGGTTTAGTCTTGGGAGGGTGTATGTATCCAGGAATTTATCCATTTCTTCTAGATTTTCTAGCTTATTTACATAGAGGTGTTTATTGTATTCTCTGAAGGTAGTTTGTATTTCTGTGGGATCAGTGTTGATATCCACTTTATCTTTTTTTATTGCATCTATTTGATTCTTCTCTCTTTTCTTCTTTATTAGTCTTGCTAGTGGTCTATTTTGTTGATCTTTTCAAAAAACCAGCTCCTGGATTCCTTGACATTTTGAAGGGTTTTTTGTGTCTCTATCTCCTTCAGTTCTGCTCTGATCTTAGTTATTTCTTGTCTTCTGCTAGCTTTTGTATGTGTTCACTCTTGCTTCTCTAGTTCTTTTAATTGTGATGTTAGGGTGTCAATTTTAGATCTTTCCTGCTTTCTCTTGTGGGCATTTAGTGCTATAAATTTCCCTCTACACAGTGCTTTGAATGTGTCCCAGAGATTCTGGTATGTTGTGTCTTTGTTCTCATTGGTTTCAAAGAATATGTTTATTTCTGCCTTCATTTCGTTATGTACCCAATAGTCATTCAGGAGCAGGTTGTTCAGTTTCCATGTAGTTGAGCGGTTTTGAATGAGTTTCTTAATCCTGAGTTCTAGTTTGATTGCACTGTGGTCTGAGAGACAGTTTGTTATAATTTCTGTTCTTTTACATTTGCTGAGGAGTGCTTTACTTCCAACTATGTGGTCAATTTTGAAATAAGTGCAATTTGGTGCTGAGAAGAATGTACATTCTGTTGATTTGGGGTGGAGAGTTCTGTAGATGTCTATTAGGTCTGCTTGGTGCAGAGCTGAGTTCACGTCCTGGATATCCTTGTTAACCTTCTGTCTCATTGATCTGTCTAATGTTGACAGTGCGGTGTTAAAGTCTCCCATTATTATTATATGGGAGTCTAAGCCTCTTTGTAGGTCTGTAAGGACTTGCTTTATGAATCTGGGTGCTCCTGTATTGGGTGCATGTATATTTAGGATAGTTAGCTCTTCTTGTTGAATTGATCCCTTTACCATTATGTAATGGCCTTCTTTGTGTCTTTTGATCTTTGTTGGTTTAAAGTCTGTTTTATCAGAGGCTAGGATTGCGACCCCTGCTTTTTTTTTGTTTGTTTTCCATTTGCTTGGTAGATCTTCCTCCATCCCTTTATTTCGAGCCTATATGTGTCTCTGCATGTGAGATGCATCTCTTGAATACAGCACACTGATGGGTCTTGACTCTATCCAATTTGCCAGTCTCTGTCTTTTAATTGGGACATTTAGCCTATTTCTATTTAGCGTTAATATTGTTATGTGTGAATTTGATCCTGTCATTTTGACGTTAGTTGGTTATTTTGCTCGTTAGTTGATGCAGTTTCTTCCTAGCCTCGATAGTCTTTACAATTTGGCATGTTTTTGCAGTGGCTGGTACCGGTTGTTCCTTTCCATGTTTAGTGCTTCCTTCAGGAGCTCTTATAAGGCAGGTCTGGTGGTGACAAAGTCTCTCAGCATTTGCTTGTCTGTAAAGTATTTTATTTCTCCTTCACTTATGAAGCTTAGTTTGGCTGGATATGAAATTCTGGGTTGAAAATTCCTTTCTTTAAGAATGTTGAATATTGGCCCCCACTCTTTTCTGGCTTGTAGAGTTTCTGCCAAGAGATCCACTGTTAGTCTGATGGGCTTTCTTTTGTGGGTAACCTGACCTTTCTCTCTGGCTGCCCTTAACATTTTTTCCTTCATTTCAACTTTGGTGAATCTGACAGTTACGTGTCTTGGAGTTGCTCTTCTCGAGGAGTATCTTTGTGGTGTTCTCTGTATTTCCTGAATCTGAATGTTGGCCTGCCTTGCTAGGTTGGGGAAGTTCTCCTGGATAATATCCTGCAGAGTGTTTTCCAACTTGGTTCCATTCTCCCCGTCACTTTCAGGTACAGCAATCAGATGCAGATTTGGTCTTTTCACGTAGTTCCGTATTTATTGGAGGCTTTGTTCATTTCTTTTTACTCTTTTTTTCTCTAAACTTCTCTTCTCTCTTCATTTCATTCATTTGATCCTCAATCATTGATACCCTTTCTTCCACTTGATCAAATCGGCTACTGAAGCTTGTGCATTCATCACATAGTTCTTGTGCCATGGTTTTCAGCTCCATCAGGTCATTTAAGGACTTCTCTGTGCCGTTTAATCTAGTTAGTCATTTGTCTAATCTTTTTTCAAGGTTTTTAGCTTCTTTGCAATGGGTTCAAGCATCCTCCTTTAGCTTGGAGAAGTTTGTTATTACCGATCATCTGAAGCTTTCTTCTCTCAACTCGTCAAAGTCGTTCTCTGTCCAGGTTGTTCCATTGCTGGCAAGGAGTTGTGTTCCTTTGGAGGAGAAGAGGCGCTCTGATTTTTAGAATTTTCAGCTTTTCTGCTCTGGTTTCTCCCCATCTTTGTGGTTTTATCTACCTATGGTCTTTGATGATGGTGACAGACAGATGGGATTTTGGTGTGGATGTCCTTTCTCTTTGTTAGTTTTCCTTCTAACAGTCAGGACCCTCAGCTACAAGTCTTTTGGAGTTTGCTGGAGGTCCACTTCAGTCTGTGTTTGCCTGGTTGTCACCAGTGGAGGCTGCAGAACAGCAAATATTGCAGAATGGAAAATGTTGCTGCCTGATCCTTCCTCTGGAAGGTTCGTCTCAGAGGGGCACCTAGCTGTATGAGGTGTCAGATGGCCCCTACTGGGAGGTGTCTCCCAATTAGGCTACTCGGGGGTCAGGGACCCACTTGAGGAGGCATTCTGTCCATTCTCAGATCTCAAACTCTGTGCTGGGAGAACGAATACTCTCTTCAAAACTGTCAGACTGGGATGTTTAAGTCTGCAGAAGTTTCTGCTGCCTTTTTTTCAGCTATGCCCTGCCCCCAGAGGTGGAGTCTACAGAGGCGGCAGGCATCCTTGAGCTGCAGTGGGCTCCACCCAGTTCGAGCTTCCTGGGCACTTTGTTTACCTACTCAAGCCTCAGCAGTAGCGGACGCCCCTCCCCCAGCCTCGCTGCCACCTTGCTGGTCGATCTCAGACTGCTGTGCTAGCAGTGAATGAAGCTCCGTGGGCACGGGACCTTTCAAGCCAGGTGCAGGATATAATCTCCTGGTGTGCTGTTTGCTAAGACCATTGTAAAAGCGCAGTATTAGGGTGAGAGTGTCCGGATTTTCTAGGTACTGTCTGTCATAGCTTCCCTTGGCTAGGAAAGGGAATTCCCTGATCCCTTGCATTTCCCGGGTGAGGTGATGCCCTGCTCTGCTTTGGCTCACACTCGAGTGGGCTGCACCCATTATCTGACAAGCCCCAGTGAGATGAACCTGGTACCTCAGTTGGAAATGCAGAAATCACCCGTCTTCTGCGTCGCTCACGCTGGGAGCTGTAGACTGGAGCTGTTCCTATTCGGCCATCTTGGAACCCGTTTTTTGTATTTTCTTTATTTTACCTGTGTTAGACTAAGAGTGGTGGTGTGTTATGAGTGTGTTTCTGTCAGTTTCTCTTTGCATGTTTGTCGTTTCTGCTCTATGTATGCCATTGCTGTGGGATTTTGGTGTATAGATTCCTAAATGATACTTTTATTGTCAATTGTTATTCTTAGTATTACGAAGCACTCTTTTTTGTTTAAAATTTTTGGCATGAATTGTCCTGTGTGCCTGATATCAGTATTGCAAATCCTGTTTTCTCAGTGTTTGCATTTGTTTCACATACGTTTGTCCATGTATTGCCTTTTATTCATAATCTTTCTGTATTATTTTGTTTTAGGTGTATCTTCATGTCTTGCATACAGCGTAGACTTGTATTTTGCTTGAGAATCAATCTGAAAGTCTTTAAAAAAAATAGGTGGGCTAAGCCCATTTACAATTATTGTTATGGCTTGTTAAGTGTGGTCCCAGCTTTGTCATTTTTTAATGTTATGCTTCTCTTTGTATTAGTTGATCCTATACTTATGGTATTTTTTCCTCTATGAGATATGTGTTTTCCTCTTTTAAATTTCTTTTATTGTATTGGCAGATTTGAACATATTTGTTTTAGTTGTTACTTTTATACTCATTTTTTAAAAATGATACTTTCAGTATATGTTTTCTTATTTGAGCCTGATTTGTTTTTTTTAGTTTTTCACCTTCAATGGAATATATTTTGATTCCGACATCATACATTTAGGGCAATCACTGTGCTTATTCCATGTTCCTTTTTCTCTTTCCCTTCTCTTCTCTTTTTAAAAATTGTGTTATCTCTACATTTTCAGAATATGTAACATTTGTATGTATTTAGGAACTTTAGGGACTCCAATAATTTGATGGATTGTTGTTTATCTACTTATCACTCTATAATTCTTTTTTAAGAAATCATTTTCTTTGTTATAGTATTTTTGTTTCCTTGGATGTTTTCATTTCTGAGTTCTCCTTAGTATATTTAAAGTTGTATCTATTCTCTTACATACATTGTAATTAAATTTAGCTTTCATTTCTGAGATAATTTTGAGTTCGTTTTCAGTTTGTTTTGAATTTAATTGACTCCCATTTCATAGCTTCCCTTTTTAATCCATTTATATTGAAAGATTTAAATATGTGCTTCAAAATCTTTTGAAACATCTCCAAACAGTTGTTTAAACATGGATAATTCCAGTTGAGATATTGTAATGCAGCTTTTCTCTGCTTTGGTTTATTTTAGGGGATTTTTATCAGCTAAAATGTTTTTAATTTTTTTCCCTTTAGTAGCCTTGTAGGGATGGCTTTTTCCATTGTTACTTATTTTGAATGTCTTATATTTTCCTGGACTACCAGTAAAAGATTTTTCTGTCTGTTATTCTGAAGTTCTGGTTGTTTTCTAGATGTCTTAGTTAATAGCACCCTCTTCTTTGGGGGTGGTAAAATCTTTCGTGTATTTTTTTGGGGTGATGAGGAAAGAAATTGATAACATGTCTTCTGATTTTGCAATTCTCTTTTCTTTTTATATTTCCACATTTCCACTGCTTGGTTTTTTTTTGGCGGTAGGGGGTGGGGGTGGGTGGGGGATGGAATCTTGCTCTGTTGCCCAGGCTGGAGTGCAATGGCACAATGTCGGCTCACTGCAGCCTCCGCCTTCTGGGTTCAAGTGATTTTCCTGCCTCAGCCTCTTGAGTAGCTGGGTTTATAGGCACGTGCCATCATGCCCAGCTAATTTTTGTATTTTTAGTAGAGATGGGGTTTCACCATGTTGGTCAGGCTGGTCTTAAACTCCTGACCTTGTGATCCACCTGTCTCAACCTCCCAAAGTGCTGAGATTACAGGCTTGAGCCACTGCACCCAGCCCCACTGCTTACTTCTTTCCCTTCACAAGCCTTAAGAATGCCCCTCTCCAAGATGCCACCATCAACCCCACACATTTTTAATCCCCTTCTTTTTGATTTCTCAGGAGCTATGCTTTGATCTATGAAGTCTCAAACTTGGTCTTCGTGGCTTTCCGCATTCAATATTTGACTCCCTCTGATGTAGGTTTTATCTGCACTCTACCATGGTTAGCTGTCCACTGTCTTCTCTCTTCTCTGCAGGGCACTACCTTATTATCTACTCTGGATTGGGGTCCGAAGCCGACTCTACTAATTTCATATATTTATTGCCTTTCTTACATATAAATTAAATTATACTATATTTTTAAAAATTATTTTACTTGTAATTGACTAATTGTATATTGATAGGGTACAATATGATGTTTCCACACATGTGTACATTGTGTAATGATAAAATTAGAGTAATTAGCACATCAAGCACCTTAAATATCTATCATTTCTTTGTTGTAGGAACATTCAAAATCCTCTCTTATAGTTATTTGAGATATACAATGTGTTTTTGTCGACTGTGGTCACCCTACTGTGCAGTATGACGCCAGAACTTTTCCTTGTACCTGTAACTTTCTATCTACTGACTAACCTCTGCCTAGCTCCCACTGCCCCCTACCCTCTCTAGTCTCTGGTAACTACAGTTGTATTCAGTTAATTCTATGAGGTTGAACTTTTTAGATTCCACATATGAGTGAGAATATGCAGTATTTGTCTTTCTCCGGCTTATTTCATGTAACGAAATGTCTGTAAGATTGATTCATGATTTTGCAAAGGACAGGATTTTGTTCTTTTTTTTGTGGCTGAATATTATTCCATTGTGTATATATACACCACATTTTCTTAATCCATCATCTGCCACTGGACATATGTTGATTCCATTCCTTGGTTATTGTGAGTAGTGCTGTGACAGACATGGGAATGCAGATTATTTCTTTGAAATACTGATTTTTGTTTTCTTTGCATATATGTATACAGTACTGGGATCACTGGATCATATGATAGTTGTATTTTTAATTTTTTTGAGAGACCTCCACACTGTTTTCCATAATGGCTATACTAATTTACATTCCAACCAACAGTGTGCAGGGGTTCCCTTTTCTACATATACTCATCAAGACCTACCTTTTATCTTTTTGGTGACAGCCAAGATGTCACCAATAGGTGATACCTTATCATGGTCTTGATTTACCTTAACCTGATAATTAGTGTATTAGGATTCTCTAGAGGGACAGACATAATAGGATGCATGTATATACAAAAGGGAGTTTATTAAAAAGAATTGACTCACATGATCACAAGGTAAAGTCCCATATAGGCTGTCTGCAAGGTGAGGAGCAAAGAAGCCAGTAGTGGCTCAGTCCGAGTCCCCAAACCTCAAAGTAGGGAAGATGATATTGCACCCTTCAGTCAGTGGCTGAAGGCTTGAGAGCCTCTGGCAAACCACTGGTGTAAGTCCTAGACCCCAAAAGCTGAACAACTTGGAGTCTGATGTTCGAAGGTAGGAAGCATCCAGGATGGGAGAAAGATGAAGGCTGGAGGACTCAGCAAGTCAGCTTCTTCCACCTTCTTCTGCCTGCTTTTTCTAGCCACACTGGCAGCGGATTGGATGGTTGGGTCCATTGTGGGTAGATGTGGACCCATCCACAATGCACGTGGGCCTTTCTTTCCCAGTCCACTGACACAAATGTTAATCTCTCCTGGCAATGCCCAGAGACAATACTTTGCATCCTTCAATCCAGTTGAGTTGACACTTAATATTAACCATCATAATTAGTGATAGTGACTTTTTTTGTGTGTGTGTTGGACATTTGTCTGTCTTCTTTTGATAAATGTCTATTCAAGTCTTTTGCTCATTTTAAAATGAAATTTTTTTCATATTTTAAGTTTCTTATATATTCTGAATGTTAACTCTTTGTTAGATACATACTTTGCAAACATTTTCACCCATTCTGTAGAGTATGCCTTCACTCAGTGATTGAATCTTTTGTTGTGCATAAGGTTTTTAGTTTCATGTAATTCTGTTTGTCTATTCTTTCTTTTGCTGTTTGTGCTTTTAAGGTCTTATCAAAAAAATTCTTGCACAGTCCAAAGTCATGAAACATTTATGTTTTCTCCTAGTGTTTTGATAGCTTGGGATCTTACATCTTAGTTTTTAATCCATCTTGAGATGATTTTTTTATGTTGTGAGAGTTTTGAGATGATTTTTGTACATTGTGAGAGTTAAGAGTCTAGTTGCATTCCTCTGCATGTGGATACTCAGTTTTCCAAGTACCCATTTCTTGAAGAGATGACATTTTCCCCATAGTGTGCTCATGACACCTTTGTTGAAAATAGGTTGGCTTTAGATACATGGTTTGTTTCTGGGCTCTCTATTATGTCCTGTTGGTCTAAATATCTGTTTTACTGCCAATATCATGCTGTTTTGGTTATTACAGCTTTGTAGTATGTTTTAAAGTAAGGTAATTTGATGCCTCCAGCTTTTCCCTCCCCTTTATCTGAGATTTCTCTAGCTTTGGGGATCTTTTGTGGTTCGATACAAATCTTAGAATGGGCTTTTCTGTTTCTGTAAAGATTGTTTCTGGCATTTTGTTACAGCTTCGATTCAATTGGTAGATTACTTTTGGCAGTATGGCCATTTTAACTTGGAATATATCATCTCATTTTTTCTTTGCCTGCAATGCATCAGCTGAGAAATCTGCTGATAGTCTAATGGAGATTCCCATGTATGAGGCTTCACTCTTTTCTTTCTCTTGCTACTTATAGAATTCTCTCCTTGTTTTGTCAGTTTTGTTATTGATAAATTTTGGGTGTTATCCCCTCTAAATTTCATGTTGAATTTGTAATCTACAGTCTTGGAGGTGGGGTCTGGTGGGAGGTGATTGGATTATTGTGGCATAGCCCTCATGAATGGCTTAGTGACATCTCCTTAGTGGTGAGTGAACTCACATAAGATCTAGTTGTTTAAAAATGTGTGGTACCTTCCCCCTGTTTGCTCTCTCCCCATGTGAGATGCCTGCTCTCCCTTTGCCTTTAGCCTTGATAGTAAGCTTCCTGAGTCCTCATTAGAAGGTGAGCAGATGCCGGTGCCATGCTTTCTGTACAGCCTGCAGAACTGTGAGCCAATAAAACCTCTTTTCTTTATAAATTACCCACCCTTGAATACTGCATTGTAGTGATTCAAGAGCAGTCTAACATAATTATAATGTTGCCAGGTGAAGAATTTTTGTTTTAATACATTTAGGGACTTTTGAGCTTCCTGGATTTGGACGTCTATCTCTCTGTCAAGACTTACAAAGTTTTCTGCTGTTGTTTTGTTAAATAGGATTTCTGTGCATTTCTTCACCTATTTTGCCTCTGGAGCTCCTCTAATACATATTAAGCATATTAACCAAATATATATGTAAATATATGTAAAGATATATTTGCTTAATGATATCACGTAAGTCCCATTGGCTTATTTTTTCTTCTTATTTCCTCCTCCTTTGACATGGTTATTTCCGAAGACTTATTTTCAAGTTCAGAAATTCTTTCTTCTAGTCTGTTGTTGTAGCTCTCAATTCATCAGGTTCCAGGATTTTTGTTTGGTTCTTTTCATATTTTCTTTGTTAAATTCCTCATTTTGTGACATTATTGAAGTGTTTATCTGTATGCTCTTGTATCTTGTCAAGTTTCCTTATGATTATGATTTTGAATTCCTTCTTTGGCATTTCATAAATTTCCTTTTCTTGCAGGGCTATTATTAAATAATTATTTTGTTTCTTTGGAAGTGTCATATTTTCTTGTTTATTTTCGTGTTTCATTTATCCTTACTTTGATATCTGTGCATTTGGTGGAATTGTCCTTCTTCCAATTTGGTGGAATAGCTTTTGAAAAGAAAGACATCTTCTTGTAGCTGTTGTCCTAGGGTATCATTGGGTAGTTTGTAAGCTTTGGTTCTGGAAGACTACATAATAGTGTAGTCTCCATGCAGATTCTTCCACTGAAATCCACATAAGCAATTTCTGCAGGTGCCTTAGCAGCCTAGACTGTGGGGATTTGTGGCAGTGGTGGCAAAGTTTTCTGGGTGCTGGGTTGGTTTTCAGGCCAAAGAGTCACATATGCAATGCATCCACTGGCTCTGGCATAGCCTCTCCAGTGGAGGGGCTCAGATGTTGGAGTTACGTACATCCCACTGGGCCCAAGCTTTGAATAACTGGGAGTATGGTGCTGTAGTCACATGTATAAGCATGATAAAAATGACAGAGCCTCATGGATGGAGAGACAGGGTAGTCACTGGCCCTCAGAGAAAGGTACACTCTGGTTATTGGTTCCAGTTCTAAGATGACACTGTACTGTAGCAACTTGTGTCACTGGAAGTGAGGGGTGCACAATATGGGCTTGTATTTTGGAGCAATGTAGCCATGTGAACTCTAGGCAGCTCACCCAGCTGTGATCATGGTCTGTGAGGGCTGCAGGATTCTCCTGTATGTGACTTCTGTGTAATGGAGCTGCTGGAGATCTTCTTCTTACCTTTTCCCCCGCAAATGAAAGTCCTTTCTGGTTCCCAGTCAATCTTGGTGGAGGTGATGTAGTATCAGAAGCAGGGTGCTCTGCTCCCCTCTCTATGCTGCTATTCTGGGTGTCCATGCTTCACAGAGAATTCACACCTCCCTTGTGGTACTCCAGTTCTCTTTTTAGACACTATACTTGAATTTTAATTGTTTATTTATTGCTCTGGTCTTTGTTGTTGTTGTTGTTGTTAGGGGTATCAGTGCCAGGCATCTCTGGTCAGCCATCTTGTTGAAATCTCAAGTGTGTAAACTGTATTATATTCCTTGTCTCCAAATTTATTCTTTGGCATGTTTTAAAAGTGGTTTTATTTGCTCACTTTTTTTTCTCCATATGGTAGTTAGATTATGGGCAAAGAGATTAGATTTAGGAAGTTGCCATTATTCCATAGGAACCCTGGATTATTTTACATGACTTTGTTAACTGGATTTTCTTAAGGTAATGTGTACAAAGCTCAGTACTCATTTGATGGAGGTGTAGTGATTGTCTTGATCTGTCTGGAGGGGGAAGATTGCAATCACCCTAGCAGGAAAAAACTGAAGAAAAAATCTGTGTATCATTTAAATTACTACCTTACAACTGATTCACACAACTTTAGTGGCTGCATCTTTATTTTGGTTTACAAATCTCCTGATGCCAAGAGAAGATCAAACGATTTAACAATTCAATATTAGGCATCCATGAGACTTGTTTCACTTTAAAATATGTTTGCATTTTTCAAGTTTGATAAAAACTGATATGGTGCAGATAGCAACAGCCTTTACATTGGATAGAACTGAACTCAACTGCTCTGTCACTTTTTAACTTTGCAATTACATAACCTTTTTGAGCTTCAATTTTCTTATATATAAAGTGGGAAAGACAATTTCAGCATCATAAAGTTGTAGTAAGGTGTAAAATAAAGGATAATATATGTGAAGTGATGATAGGGCTTCCAAAATTGTAGCAGTTACTGTTAAATTTGTGATGTGCAGACAATCAAGGACTGATTTAATTAAGAATGACTACATTTTCAGAATTCCACTGTGATTTTTCAAGTGGGCTTTCTCTCCACTTTCCACATTAACTCTTTCCTGCTGTCTTTTCACTCCTCACATTTATAGCCTTAGTTGCAAATACTTTTGCTCATACTTCAAAGGAAAAATTCAAACCACAAGAAAAGAGCTCTCTCTTCCTTCTAATATCATATCTACAAAGCACTAGGATTCATACTCAAAGTTTTATTTTTTACAAGGGTGATGAGTTTTTGCTCTCATCAAAGACCATTCTCTCCAAATGGGATCTTTTGTACTTCACCCTGTGATATGGTTAGTCTTTGTGTCCCCACCCAAATATGATTTTGAATTTTAATCCCTGTAATCCCCATAGTCCCCACATGTCAAGGGAGAGACAAAGTGGAAGTAATTGGAGTGGGGGCAGTTTCCTCCATGCTGTTCTCATAGTAGTGAGTTCTCACGAAATCTGATGATTTTATAAGAGGCTCTTCCTCCTTTGCTTGACACTTCTCCCTCCTTTTGCTTTGTGAAGAAGGTGCCTTGCTTCCCCTTTGCTTTTCACCATGATTGTAAGTTTCCTGAGGCCTCCTCAGCCATGCTGAACTGTCAGTCAATGAAACCTCTTATCTTTATAAATTATCCAATCTTGGGCAGTTCTTTACAGCAGTGTGAAAATGGACTAATAGACCCTGCCTTCGCAAGGGGCCTCCTTTCTTTGGATACCCCCCCTTTTTTTTTTAACATCATCAACCTTTTTCCCCATTGGATTATTCCTACCAGAACCCAATAGACTCATTTCTTTTATGCCAGTTTTCTGTCTAGATAGTGATCTATTTATCTGCTCCCTTTTACTACTGAATCTTGCAAAAAGACATGTTGTCTTCACATCCTCATCTCTCGCTCACTGTTTAATTAACTTCAGTATGATTTCATTCCCACTGCTCCCTTGAACCTGCTCTTGCCTTATTAACATCAGTGACTCTCAGTTGCTGAGTGTGGATAGGTAAAATTTTATCCTTCTTTTGAATAATCTTTCCTTTTGGTTTCCAGGGCTCCTCACCAACTGGTTTTCCTTTTGTTCTCTCATGTCACTTCTCAGCTTCTCCTGCTGGATGGATCATCACTGTACCTGATGGCTACTCCCTTTAAAAGTTTGTGCCTAGATGACTTATTTATCTCAGTGGCATTATATACCAGTTACTTGTTATTCTGATAACCTGCTATTCATATTATTGGTGAAAGGGAGATCCCTAGTTCTAAGTAGTATGAGATGGCCAAATACATGACACCCAACACTGGATAGATGAGACTTACCCTCACAGAAGTTTACTAGTTACACATATTCAGGATTTGGGAGAGGAGGATACCACATACCATGCAGGTGACATGGGGGTTGTACTTGGGAATAGAGTTGACCCTCAGGGGCTGTGGGAGGCAGACTTTGTAGTAACAGGGGTGTAGGGGGGTCCCAGGGTTCCCACTGAAAGATGTGATTGGCCTGTTTGAAGAATTCTGGCTTCCAGAAAAGTGAAACCACTTAGGTTAAGGACTGAGTGGGGTGCAGCTAGTACAGGTGGGGACTAGCTGGGTGTGGAGCAATTCTCACAGGGTGTGGAGTGTATTTGGAGCAAGCAGGGGAAATGATGGTTATGCCTTTGAACCTAATCCTTTTTCAGGCTCAAAGATGTTAAGGCAGCATTTAGAATTTTATGTCTTTCAAAACGCTTGTCTATTGTTCCAAAATGTGTGTCCTCATTACAAACCATTCCTCTGGGCTCCAACTTTCTTTCTTTATTTATTTATTTATTTATTTATTTATTTATTTATTTATTTATTTTCGCCAACTACATCCTTGACATTTTCCACTGAGATGTCTCACAAATAAGTTAAACCTAACATGTCCCAGGGTTTTGATTCTCTTCTCTCTTACTTGCCATATTTCCCCCCAGTTTTTCTTATCTGCGTTGATAGAGTCATCATCTACTCAGCTGCACAAACTAGTAATATGGGAGTAATATTTATTTCTCCCTGTCTTGATTTTCACAAACCATTGCATCAAGAACTCTATTAGCTTTTTATCTAATTCCTGTCACACAGTCATCTACTTTATATTTCCAACATCATCATTTTATCCAAGCTATCATCACCTTTCCCTTTGACAATTATAATAGCCTTCTAATGACTCCTTCCAGTTTTGCTCCCCTTTTTCCAGTCTGTTCTCACATGGCAGTTATAGTGAACTTTTATAAATATCAGTCAGATTGTTGACTCTGGGCTCTATCTCTACCTCTCACAGAGCATGCCCAACTTCCCTGGGTGAGAGTTAGGGGAGGGAGAGCAGTCTAAGCAATAAATGTTAAAATTGTCCTGATCAAAGACCAACTTACAAAGAGAACATCATGATTCCATTTCTCAGTCTGAGGTCCCTTGCCAAAGACGGTATGTCATACCCAGACTCAAATTTACTCTTTCACTGAACTCACATTACTTCCTCATCCTAAAACCTCTTAGATGGAGCTAATAGATGGAGCTTATATTTCTCTGCTTCTGATTACTGTTTATTCCATTTGTATGCTTTATCGTTATTATATTATAGACATAGAGTGAAGGTTCCTTGTCTAGGGTAAGCTGGGGTGGCACCTGGGGGTCAACTCAAGTGGACACTGGTCCATTGGGTCAAACTCCAATTGTGTTCTTAGCTCACCTCACCTTATTTTTCAAAAAAATGTAATTCTTCTACAGTTTCTTCTTCCTTACTTTGCCTATTTCTCCACAAGGTTTTGATAATGCATAGATTTCCCCCCCTCAATCCACAGATTTTTTGCCTCTTCTATTTCTTTTGGTTAACTTTGATAGATTTCCTTCTTTCAATCACTACTGCCCACTTAATACACATCATGCTATTCTACTGCTTGGAATTCTTTAAGGACTTGCCACTGTGCATGGAATACAATCTCAACTTCCTATTATGACATATGTTGGTTTGTAAGATACAGTCCCTGGCTCAGTTTCCAACCTCTTTCTTTTCTGTCCCTTCTTGGCTCATTATACTCTAACTGCCTGTCTATGCTTCAGTTCCTTGAGGACATCAAGCTCTTTATCACCTTAAGATGTTAAAAACGTGGTGTTTCCTCTGTCAGGTCTTCTTTCTGTCATTCATTTCTTATGATTCTTTCTTATTCCTCAGTATAGCCTTCCTAATTTATATGAGGGTTCTTTTTCCTCCCTCTATTGTTCTACCTCATAGCATCTTGCTCTCCTTCTTTAAAATATGTATGGAAGTTTATAACATGTATCTGTTATGCATTGATGATTGTTTTCTACCCTTACTAGGAATAAGGGCTGTTACTTTGTTCATTACTATGCACCCAGTATCTGGAGCTTCTTTGCACATTATAGGGCTCAAGAAATATTTATTGAATGAAGAAAGGAAGAATGAGTAAATGAAAGAACATAATTGAAGCATAGGAATTTATTTGTTGGTCACCTCTTCAGCAGTTGTTAAAATGTTCATTGTCAGGCCCCTTTACACTCTTGAAAGTGATTAAGGCCTCCAATAACTTGTAAAAAATACAGATTATATCTGTTACCATTTATCATATTAGATGTTAAGAATCAATGATTAAAATCATATGTTGATAGAAATTTTATGAAAAATTTTAAAACAAAAAATTTGGGAAGATTGCCATTTTTATGTTTTTGAAAATCTTCTAAATGACAACAGAAGAAAGCTGGATATTCTTTTCTGCTTCTGCATTGTCTGTTTTCATATCACATACCATGTAGCCCCTGGAAAATTCCACCATACACTCCTGAATGAATGCAAGTGAAAAAGGCTGATAACATCCTTGTGTTATTATAAAAAACATACCCTGAAAGGTATCCCTCTGTTTTACTTGGAGAACTACTGGTTAGATGATCATGCATTTGTTAAGTGGCAGTGGAGCATACTCTTCCTAGACAGGTCACTCAGAAGTTTAGGTGAGAATTGGGGCAGTGTCAGACAGAGAGGTATAATGGTCAAGAGAACCAGATTCCAATCCAAGTTCTAAATACAACGTATACCATTACCTATGCATGTTTGTTAAACATCTACGGCCCTTGTTTCTCCCTCCATAAAATGGGGGCAATTGTACCTCTCAATTGCCCCATGATGATGTTACATATGATATCATAGATATTAAGTAGCTGGAATAAAAGTTAGCAGAGGCGAACAAATGCAAGAGGTGACTTACCTTTCACCACCATTTATTTTCATAAGCCGTGCCTCACAAAAATTAATAGATGTAGGATTTTCTGTCTCTGAGAGTTCTTTCCTGGTGAATTTAGTTTATCATTATGCCATCAGGGCTAAAGGGAAAGTATTGAATGATTAATCGTTTTGTAGTGGTCTCTATTTTGGTTGGAAAGTGTGGAACTAGGTGAGAGAACTCTTGCTATGATTATTTTTAGAAAACATTTTCCATGGAAATCAATTATTCATGTAATATAAAAAAGTCAGTTGCAATCTATTTCATACTGACTCTCTATTCACTGAAAAAGAGGAGACTAAATGGCTGTTGCAGTAATTCAGCTGCCCTGACAACAGCTCTGCAGCAGCAAGTATGTCTTTTCTAATAAGGTGTTCCCTATATGGAGTCAGAGATTAATGTCATGACAGTTCTCTTGTCTCATAGCCCTGTGACATTACTGTACTGTTTTGCAAAGTCTCACTTCTGGCAGAACTGAGAGGCTCACACACTTATAAGGCACCAGATTTTGAGTGAAAATGAGAGCTTTCATGTTTGGAAGTGTAAGAGTTATTGTTTCTTCATGTATTTAATAGACTAAAAAAATAAAAACAACAGTTATGCCGATAACCAACTCCTCAGAATGGCAAGATTATAATAAGCTGGATGTATTTTTCCAAATTATTTGACTCTCATAACAGTTTCAATAATTCCTGCAGTTGATAATAATTCTAAAGGTATTTATAACAGAGGAGGGGTGTTAGCTAGTACTACACCCCATTCCCATACACACATATACTTACTCATATCCACCCCCCAACACATACCATCCCCAGCCACACACCACCCATGTAAGAGAGAAATAAATAACCTAGAGTAATGGGTAGTTATTTTGCCCTTTATCATGCTCTCAGTAATTTGATGTTTTATCTCTCCTTACTATAGACTTTCTCAAACTTGAACGGGCATCAGAATCACTTGGAAGGATTATGAAAATATAGAATTGTTGACACCATCCGCAGACTTTGTGGTTCAAGGGTTTGAGGTGGGGTCGCAGAATTCACATTTCTTACAAATTCGTTGGTCCAGGGACTATGCTTTGAGAAGTATTCACTACAGAAGCCTGATAGACAGACAGACATGGTTTCTGATAGTGGTTTAGGCTCAGATATATCATGTTTAAATATTTACTCACTGCATGACCTAGGACAGTTTTATCTCACCGTGTCTCATTTTTTTCCTCTGAAAAATGGAAATAACATATCGCAAGGCTATTGCATGTGTTACCAGGGATCAGCGGTTTAAGCATAGTGCACTGTGGTATTGGACTGGAGAGTATTCTATAGTTAATGTTCTTAAGAATTATCTTCAATTCAAGGTTGGGTTTTCTGAGTGTCTGAAATGTGGATATTATATGTTGATGATTAAAAATTTATCTCCAGGCCAGGCGCAGTGGCTGATGCCTGTAATCCCCGCACTTTGGGAGGCCGAGGTGGGTGGATTACAAGGTTAGGAGTTCAAGACCAGCCTGACCAAGATAGTGAACCCCCCTTCTCTACTAATAATGCAAAAAAATTAGGTGGGTGTGGTGGCAGGTGCCTGTAATCCCAGCTACTCGGGAGGCTGAGGCAGATGATTGCTTGAACCTGGGAGGTGGACGTTGTAGTGAGCCGAGATCGTGCCACTGCACTCCAGCCTGGGTGACAGAGCGAGACACCATCTCAAAAAAAAAAAAAAAAAAAAATTACCTCCAAGATTTAGATACCCAGCCAACAGGTAGAAATAGATGGTGCAATGATTTATTTGCACCATTGCAAAAGACCATTCCATAAATCAGACTGGCTTATTTTATTAACATCAGGGAAAAAAATAGATGTTTTGGTTTCCAACAAAAATTATAATTAATTGTGTTAATTAATTAATAATATTAGCTTTCCACATACCCGACAATATTTTGGCTCAAACTCCATTGTATATATTCCTTAGCATGTATCACACAGATCACATTTTCTCTGTATATGTGTTTCAGAGTATCTCACTAAATGTAGCTTCTCATCTGCCCTTCATACTTCATCAGTATTAGTGAAGGAAAGGATCCTGAGACTCTAAACACTTTTATCAAGATGCTGTTTCTCTTTTTACCAACACATGCTGCATCCCTAATGTATCCTGCTTAAGGACCCAAGACTAATCTCATTTTCCACTTTATCTTTGATTTTATCAGTTAATCTATGATCTCTAAGACTTCCAAGTCATTCTTCATCCAGATTTATCCTTCATCCCCATAAGGGTTTGGGACTCAGTGTCTGTTATCAGCAAAACTCTGCATTCTTAACCTATTTGCCAAACATTCTTTAACCTTCTCACTCTATGAAACTTGACTCTAAGGAAATGGCTTCCTGCGAAGCCCTTTTAAGAAGGTTTTTTTTTTTTCCTTCTGCATTCTTCTGCTACTGGGCCTGGAGATAAGCATATACTCTCTTGGCACCTTTCAGACAATTCTCCTTAAAAATACCCAGCTTTAAGTTCAAGCTATTATATTGTGCCTTTTATTACTCCACCTTGTTGCAGGCATCTACAGATCCCCAGGTCTTTCTCCTGCACATTTTTTCAAACTCAGCATCTAGCACATCCTTTTTCTCAATACACAGACATATATGTAAAATATATGCATATAAAATATGTATGTGTATATATGTATGTGTGTTATATATGTGTCTATATGTATGTGTGTTATATATGTGTCTATATGTATGTGTGTTATATTATTTTTCACATATCTGCTACCTCATTTTTTTTACCTCCTCCCCTCCAGCAATTGTATTTTTTTTTTTTATCCCACCTCAGGCACATACTTCTGTGGTCATGACCAAGATGTTGGCATTGCCAATAATTGCTCTTCTCCATAATCTTCATTTTAAGCATTACACTTTCCAAACACCACTCCCATTTTTCCAGCTTACTCCTTCTACTGCCCTGACACTAAGAATTCTTAAATCCTACCAGCATCCTGCATTCCATTGCTTTTGCTACCATTATAATATTTCTTGCATACCATATGCTCTCAGTTCCGCTTTCATGTAGAGTCCATGCCCGATCATTATAATCACCCCCTTGGGCATATCTTCATGGCCACTTTTTCTGTGCATTGACTTTTTCCAGAAAAATCTCAAACCTGGCTAAGTCTAATCCTTTTTCTACTCCACAGAGTTAAAAAAAAAAAAAAAAAAGTTGACTGCTTTTGTGTTTATTTCTATTGCATTTGCTCTGATTATTGGTAAATGTCTGTACCTTTATTGAAGGCCAGCCCCTTTGCTTTTACACTGCAGCCCATCCCCTCTCGAGGAGATGACTCTAGTAATTGTTCTGCTTCTCTTACATCATCAATGTCTTACTCTTATTGGTTTATTCAAATAAGCTGTAATCATATACTAAAAATAAAACTTGCTCAACTTCCCATTTGTCTCTAGTTTGTTGCATTTCTTTTAGCTTCTTTCAGCAAAACTCCTGAAAATTACCTGTGCATGTTGTCTCAATATATATAGTTCCTTTTTCTCCATTCTTGCTTGAACTCACATCAGTCAAGCCTTATCTCTACCCCTCTTTAGAAGTCTTAAGTTACGGTCATATTGTTAAGCACAGAGGTCAATTTGTACCTAATCTGTCATGATCACTTGTTCAATCTTTATTTTTTTTAACAGCCTCTGGGTGTCTTGTCTTAGTCCTTTCGGACTGCTTTAACAAACTAGCGTAGACTGGGTGCCTTATAAACAACAAATTTATTTCTTACAATTCTAGGGGCTTAGAGGTTCGAGGTCTAGGTGCTGGCATATTTGGTGTCTGGAGAGGGCCCAGTTCCTCTGAGAGACAGCTGTCTTTTCATTGTAATGCCACATGGCAGAAGGGAAAAACGAGCTCTTTGTGGTCTCTTTTTGAAGAGCACTAGTGTCATACGTGAGGGCTCTTTCCTCTTGACCTGATCACCTTCCAAAGACTCCACCTCTATATACTATCACCTTGGAGGTTAGGATTTAAACATACAAATTTTGGGGGGCACAAATATTCAGACCGTAGCACTGTTTCATTAGCAAGTAACTTTTGGTTTGCTTTTTCCTCTTTTCTAAGATCTATGAATATTGGAATATTCTAAGTTTCAAGCATCAGACTTCTACTAGTTTTCACACTCACTCACTGGCTTACCTTATCTGATGTGAAGACTTTAACTACTACCAATGAACTGATGACTCCGGAATTTGTATCTCTACCTTCACTCAGAATACAGACCTGTGTGTTTTATGACCTATTCTACTCTCCCTACAGATGTCTAATAGCTGTTGAAATGTATTATGTCTAAAAAGAAGCGCAGCCATACTATTTCTAGTTTCGTTTTGTCCTGTCTTTCACGTCTTGATAACTCATCTTTCCACTTGCATAAGCCAAACACTGTGAAGTCATCTATCATCTTCATGTAGTATTTATTGACAAATGCTGTCAAGTCTACTTTGAAAAAACATCTAGAATATGACCACATGCCACAATTAGTATGCCAATACGCCAGTTCAAATGCTATCATCTCTTACCTGGAATAATGCAACAGCCTTCTAACTGGTCTCCTGGCTTCCTTATGCCCCATGCTCTGCTATTTATTTTCAATGTGTTAGCCTGAGTGAGATTTTAACAAAGTCAAGTTATGTCACTTCTCCACCTAAAATTTCACAGTGGCTTCCTATGCTTCAGGTTAAAAGTCAAAATTTTTGTAGTAACTAATAAAGCCCTAAACATTATGGTTCCCCTATATCTACTCTAACCTCATTTATAACACATGTTTTCTGGCTTTTGTGTTGTTTCCCAAACCTACTAGGCATGCTACTAACTCAGGAATGTTGCACTTCCTTTTTCTCTGTCATCTAATGCCCTTCCCCCAGAAATCTGCATGGCTTACATTCTCAGTCCTATCAGGTCTTTCATCTCATGTCATGCTATCATCCTGACGATAATGTAGTACCCTTCCTTGCCCACTCCTCCCCATCTTTACCATATCTTGTTTTTCTCCATAAGCATTGTCATCATCTGGTAAAATGTACTTTGTATTGCCAGTGTGTTTACTTACTGCCTGCCTCTCTTATTCAGAGTGTAAATTAAGTTACGTGAGTGGTAGAACTTTACTGTCCTTTGCACGTAGTAGGCGCATGATAAATATTTGTCAGATGATGTTAATTAACTTCACATTAACACCGAAGATGACTTAGGTGCTAAGCTAAATAAACCATGTAAGCTATAACTAGTTTTTATTATTTATTTTATTATTTATTTATTTTAATTTTACTTTAAGTTCTGGGACACAAGTACAGAATGTGTAGGTTTGTTACTGTGAAGAGGGAAAGAGGACAGTTTTGAATCACTGATGCCACCTCTCTCCCACCTCTTGTCAGTGGCTGGGTGGCACAAAGAGAGAGCCTGTGCTCTTGGGAGAGGGAGAGCACAGCAATTGTGAGACACTAAATTGAACTCATTGCTGGCCCTTTGTCACAGGATCCTTAGGGTGTCACTTTTGCAGCCGGAAACCTCTGTAGCCGGTGGCGCCTTTGCCCGTTTTGCTTGGGCCCACTGGTCTTGTTCCACCCACTTGGCCCAGTAGGTTGTGTTCTGCTCATGCTACCAGCCTGGATCCCATGCTTGCCAAAGGTGAGCCAGGTGTGGAGTGGTGAGGGGTGTGTGAGTGAGAGCAGTGTCTAGCCACTGCTCACAGACACGGTGCTGGCTGCATGCAAGGCTGTGGCTGGACCATGCATACCACAAACAGCTTCCACTGGGCACCAGGGAATTTGGTGTTGCCCTTAACAGAAGGTCACAAATCTGGCTGGATTCACTACCTGCTGATTGTAGAGACTAAGGGCCTTGAGAGAACATAGGTGGCAGCTAGGGAGTGGTTACAGCCAGCCTTGGGCAAGACCCAATGCTGTACTGGCTTCAGTTCTGAACCAGCACAGTTTTGTGGCAGTGGCCAAAGGAATGTTTATGTTAATCCACAGCTTCAGGCAACTCAGAACAAAGACTCTGTTTGGGATAAAGTAAGGGAAGAGAACAAGAGTCCATGCCTGGTAATCTATAGCATATTTTTCCAGATCTTATCCTAGACCATCAAGGGGATACCCCTAAGAGTCTGTAGGAACCACAGCATTAGTGGACTTGAGGTGCCCGCTAGCGCAGCTACTGCTTAGAATACAACATTCAAGTCCTCTTGAATATCTGGAAAGCCTTCCCAAGAAGGATGAATACAAAGAAGCCTAGACTGAGAAGCCTACAACAAATATGTAACTCTTTAATACCCAGACACAGATAAAAATCCACAAGCATCAAGACCATCCAGGAAAACATAACCTCACAAAATGAACTATATAAGTCACCAGGGACCAATTCTGGAAAAACAGCAGTATGTAACCTTTCAGACAGATAATTCAAAATAGCTGTTTTGAGGAAACTCAAATAAATTAAAATAACACCGAGAAGGAATTCGGAATTCTATCAGATACATTAAACAAAGAGATTGAAATATTTAAAAAGAATCGAGCAGAAATTCCAGAGTTGAAAAATGCTATTGATATACTGAAGAATGCATCAGAGTCTTTTAGTAGCAGAAATAATCCAGCAAAAGAAAGAATTAGTGGCCTTAACAGATTATTTGATAATACACAGAGGAGACAAAAGAAAAAAGACTGAAAAACAATGCAACACACCTATGAGATCTAGAAAATAGACTCAATAGGGCAAAATAAGAGTTATTGAACTTAAAAAGAGGGTAGAGGGAGAGAGGGGGGTAGAAAGTTTGTTAGAAGTGCAAGTAACAGAGAACTTTCTAAACCTAGAAAAAGATATTCATATCCAAGTACAAGAAGGTTATAGAATACCAAGCATATTTAACTAAAGAAGAAAGCTTCAAGGTATTTAATAATCAAACTTCCAAAGGTCAAGGATAAAGAAAGGATCCTAAAACCAGCAAGAGAGAAACAACAACAACAACAACAACAACAACAAATAACATGCAATGGAGCTGTAATATGTCTAGCAGCATATTGTTTAGTGGAAACCTGGTAGGCCAGGACAGAGTGGCATGATATATATAAAGTGTTGAAAGAAAAAAACGTTTAACCCCGAACAGTATTTTGAGCAAAAATATCCTTCAAACGTGAAGAGTAAATACTTTCCTAGACATCTGAGGGATTTTATCATTACCAGACCTGTTCTATAAGAAATGCTAAAGGGAGTACTTCAATCAGAAAGACAAGGACGTAAATGAGCAATAAGAAATCATTTGAAGGTACAGAACTCACTGGTGTTAGTAAAAACATAGAAAACCACAGAATCTTATAACACTGTAACTACGGTGTGTAAACTACTCTTAGTTTAAATGGAAAGACTAAAAGATGAACCAATCAAAGACACTAACTACAACAACTTTTCAAGACATAGACAGTACAATGAGATATAAATAGAAACAACAAGTTAAAATGTAGGGTGACAAAGTTGTGGTGTAGAGTTTTTTTTTTTGGTTTTCTTTTTGTTTCTTTGTTTATGCAACCAGTGTTGAGTTTCTATCAGCTTAAAATAATAGGTAATAGGTTATGAAATGGTTTTTGTAAGCCTCATGGTAACCTCGAATAAAAAACTACAATGGATACACAAGAAATAAAAAGCAATAAATTAAATCACACCAATAGAGAAAATCACCTTTACTAAAAGATAGGAAAAAAGGAAAGAAAGAAGAGAAGACCACAAAACAACCACAAAACTTTAAAAAATGGCAGGAGTAAGTCCTTATTTATCAGTAGTAACATTGCATATAAATAGACTAAACTTACCAGTCAAAAGAGAGAGTGGTTGAATGAATTAAAAAACTAGACCCAGTGATCTTTTGCCTACAAGAAACACACTTCACCTGGAAAGTTACACATAAACTGAAAAGAGATGGAAAAAGATATTCCATGCCAATGGAAACCAAAAAAAAAGCAGGAGTGGGTATATTTACATCAGACAAAATAGACTTCAAGACAAAAACTGTAAAAGAGACAAACAAGGTTAGTATTTAATGATAAAGGGGCTACTTCAGTGAGATAATAAAACAATTTATAAAGATATATGCACCTAACTCTAGAGCACTAAGATATACATACGAGCTATTAGAAGTAAAGAGAGAGACCCCAGTACATTAATAGCTGGAGACTTCACCCCACTTTCAGCATTAGACAGATCTTCCAGATAGAAAATCACCAAAGAAACATCAGAGTTAATCTGTATTATAGAACAAATGGATCTAATAAATATTTATAGAACATTTCAGCCAACAGCTGCCAAATACACATTTTTTCCTCTGCAGCACATGCGGCATCATTCTTAAGGATACATTATATGTTAGGTCACAAAACAAGTCTTAAAACTTTCAAAAAATGAAATGTCAAGCATCTTCTCTGACCACAATGAAATAAAACTAGAAATCAATAGTGAGAGGAATTTTGGAAACTATACAAACACAGTGAAATTAAGCAATATGCTCCTGAATGACCAGTGAGTCAATGAAGAAATTAAGAAGGAAATTGAAACATTTCTTCAAATAAAGGTTAATAGAAACACAACATACCAAAACCTTTGGGACACAGTGAAAGCAGTATGAAGAGGGACACTTATAGACATAAGTTCCTATATCAAATGATGCTGAAAAAGTATTTCATAAAATTCAGTTTCCCTTCGTGATTAAAAAAACCCTTAAAAAGGGTATGGAAGGAACATACCTCAACATAATAAATGCCATAGATGACAGATTCACAGCTAGTATCATCCTTAATGTGGAAAAACAATGCCTTTCCTCTAAGAGGGGAAACATGACAAGGATGCCCACGTTTACCACTTGTACTCAACATAGTATTGGAAGTCCTAGCTAGAGCAATCAGACAAGAGAAAGAAATAAAGGGCATCCAAATTGAAAAGGAAGAAGTCAAATTATCCTTGTTTGCAGATGATATGATCCTAAATTTGGAAAAACCCAACTACTCCACCAGAAAGCTATTAGAGCTGACAAATTCAGTAAAGTGTCAGGACACAAAATTGACATACAAAAAGCAGTAATAGTTCTATATGCCACAGTGAATAATCTGAAAAAGAAGTCAAGAAACTAATCCCATTTATAATAGCTACAGATACAATAAAATATCTGAGAATTAACCAAAGAAGTGAAAGATCTCTACAATAGAAACTATAAAACATTGATGTAACAAATTGAAGAAGACACAAAAATATGGAAAGACACTCCATGATCGTGCATTGAAAGAATCAGTATTGTTGAAGTGTTCATACCACCCAAAGCAATATACAGATTCCATGCAATCTGTCAAAATACCAATGACGTTCTTCACAGAAATAGAAAAAATAAATCTAAAATTTACTTGCAACCACAAAAGACCCCAAATATCCAAAGGTATCCTAAACCAAAAGAACAAAACTGAAGGAATCACATTACCTGACTTTAAATTACACTACATAACTACAGTTACCAAAACGGCATGGTACTGGCATAGCAACAGACATATAGATCAGTGGAACAGAATAGAGAACCCAGAGATAAATCTGTACATCTCAGTGAACTTATTTTGACAAAGGTGCCAAGAACATACATTGGGGGAAAGGACAGTCTCTTCAATAAATGGTTCTGAGAAAACTGGATATCCACATGCAAAAGAATAAAACTAGACCCCTATCTCTTACCGTATACAAAAATCAAATCAAAGTGGATTAAGGACTTAAATCTAAGATCTCAAACTATTGAAACTCCTTAAAAGAAACTTTGTGGAAACTCTCCAGGACATTGAATTGGGCAAAGATTTCTTAACTAATACCTCACGAGTACAAGCAGACAAACTTAAAAATGGACAAATGGTATAACATCAAGTTAAAAAGCTTCTGCACAGAAAAGAAACAAGTGAAGACAACCCACAGAATGGGATACAAATTTTTCAAACTATGCATCTGAAAAGATATTGATAACCCAAATGTATAAGGAGTTCAAATGTATAGGAACAAATCTAATAATCTTCCTAAATATTGGGAGAACCCACCCCCAGTATTTCAACGTAGGTTCTTTATATTTTCCATAAGTGTTGGCCGGCTGAGAAATAAATAGGGGCAGTACAAAGAGAGGAATTTTACAGCTGGGCTGTTGGGGGTGACATCACATATCGGTAGGACCGTGATGCCCATCTGAGTTTCAGACTAGCAAGTTTTTATTAAGTGTTTCAAAAGGGGAGGGTGTGTGAGAACAGGGAGTAGGTACAAAGATCACATGCTTCAAAAGGCAGAAAGCAGAACTACTAGTAAGGGTTTAACAAAGATCATATGCAAAGGGCAAAAGCAGAACTATTGATAAGGGTCTATGTTCAGCGGTGCACGTATTGTCTTGATAAACATCTTAAATAACAGAAAACAGGGGTTTGAGAGCAGAGAACCGGTCTGACCACAGATACATGAAAAGGTGCTCAGCATCATTGATCATCAGAGAAAAGCAAACCAAAACCACAGTGAATTATCTGACCTCAGTTAAAATGGTTTTTATCCAAAAGTCAGACAATAACAAATGCTGACGAGGATGTATATAAAAGGGAAAGCTAGTATGGTGTTGTTGGGAGTGTAAATTAGTACAGCTGCTATAGAGAACAGTTTGGAGTTTCCTAAAAAAATTAAAGATAGAGCTACCATGTGATCCAGCAATCCCACTGCTGAATATATACCCAAAAGAAAGGAAATTGGTATATTGAAGAGATATCTGCACTCCCATGTTTATTGCATCACTGTTCACAATAGCCAAGATTTGGGAGTAACTTATGTGTCCATCAACAGATGAATAGATAAAATGTGGTACATATACACATTAGAATACTATTCAGCCATAAAAACAACAAGATCCTGTCATTTGCATCAACATGGTTGGAACTGGATGTCATTATGTTAAGTGAAATAAGCCAGGCACAGAAAGACAAACTTCACATGTTCTCACTTACAGGAACTAAAAATTAAAGCAATTGAACTCATGGCAATAGAGAGTAGGACGGTTACTAGAGGCTGGGAAGGAAAACAGGGGGAGTTGGAGGGAAGTGGGAATGGTTAATGGGTGCAAAATAAATAGTTAGAAAGAATGAATAAGACCTAGTATTTGATAGCATAACAGGGTGGCTATAGTCAAAATAGTTTTATTGTACATTTTATAGTAACTAAAAGAGTATAATTAGATTGTCCATAACATAAGGGATACATGCTTGGGGTGATGATATCCCCATTTATCCTGATATGATTACACATTGCTACCTGTATCACAAGATCTCATGTAATCTATAAATATATACACCTATTATGTACCCACAAAAATTAAAAACAATTTAAAAAATAGCAAGTTTGCATATTCATAGCAGGTTCTTATTCTTCCCGTATTGGAGTGAAACACAATTCTAAATGACATTTCTAATAATACTTACAACATATCTTCTGAATAGTAGATTCATAGTCTGTTGTTTTCTGCAGCGTGCAGAGTAAATGTTAAGAATTATGTAATTTCAGTATAAAGTAGTGTAGATATTTGCTCTAGGAAGTGAAGATAAGAGATTGATTAGACATATTGGTCATTTGATAAATATTGTCCTGGTGGGGTCTAGAAGTCACTGATTTCACCAGAAAAGATCAAGTGAAAAAACAAACCATGTTGAAGATAGGTTAAGTGAAGGACAAAAATTAAACTGAAAGTAGCAATTCGATGAATGCACTCAGCTGCAGACTAGGCACAGCTGAAGAGAGAATTGGTGAAATAGAAAATAAAAGAAGAAAAAAACCCATGAATGTTTTAGTCCAGCAATGCAAAATGCAGAAAAGAACATAAACATATAGTTAAAAGTTTAAACATGTGGAATTAAAGAATCAAGAAAAGAATCAAACAAAAGCAATACGTGAAGAAAAGATTAGTAAGATTTTGGGAAAACAGAGGAAAGACATGAGATCACAGTTATGCCTGAAGCACATTATGTCAAAAGAAAACTTAGTTTTGATGCATCATAGTAACAATGGTAAAAAAGAAAAATCGTTAATATGGCTAGAGAGCCAAAAATAACTCCAAAGGAGCAGAAGTAAGAATGACAGTGGACCTTGGAAGAGATGGAAATGGTCATAAAATGAAATATCTTGAAATTATTGAACGGAAATAACTGCCAACCTACTATTCTATGGAATTTAATACTCAATTACAGTGTCTTCCAAAAATGAAAAGAAAGTAAATCTAATTTTATACAATAAGTGAGAGAAATTATTAGTAGAGCCACACTAAAGTATATGCTAATTTGTATTGTTCAGGCAAAAGAAAACTGAGATTACGGCTCCAGACTGCAAGAGATAATAAAGAGAAAGGAGAAAAGTAAACCCATGGGTTAATCTAACTGAAAATTGACTTAAAATAATAAAAATATTATTTTAGATATTTAAAAATACATGAGAATAATGGCAAACAGGAATAGAGTTCGAGTATACTGAGAGCTTTGCGTTGTTTAGGAAGGAGTAAATATAGTTCTTTATCTTTTAACCAGTAAAACTATAGTAAAAAGAATTGAGAAGTAAAAAGCTAATGAAAGAAATGGTATAATAAAATGTGTTCAACCCAAAAGGAGTTATACAGGAATATAGAATAGACAGGCCAAAAATAAAAACATATAGTAACAAGATAGATTTAAATATAATTATCAATTTCATTAAAGGCAAAGGGAAAATAATTTTAAATAATTGCAAATATTTTCTATTGGTTTATAGGACCTATAATGCTAACAAGAGAACCATCTCTTTGTGTATATTTTATGCTTATATTTTAAATTGTTATAAAATGGTGTGTATTTAATACTTTGTGTATGAAATAAAGAATTCTTATATATAAACACAAATATATGGAAATATATAGCATCTGTACTCAGTATCTATGGAAGATTCTTCCGTAAAATGTGTACCAGGATCTTTGAGAAGGGATCCTTGGAGATTATGGTTCTGGAGTGGGAGAGAAACATATTTTCATCATGTACTTATTTGCGCTGCTTGATTTTCTTTCATCATATGCGTGTATTTATTGTTAAATTTTTTTCAAATAAAAATGATCGTAGGGCTTTGGAGAATAACGATACCTGTCTGATTCCAATATCTCCTAGACTTTATTCTAGAGTAACATAAAATAAAAAGATCACATAAAACTATTCATGACCCATATTTCTTACATTACCAGCAAACAGAGAACGCCACATCTTTCTAATTACCTGTAAGAAGAGGGAAAGATATGTCAACAAATTTTTCATTATGCACTTGCTACTGCAAGCCTGTGATAAAAGAGGGAGGGGGGAGGCTTAAAGACGTCAACAAAAGAGTAGAGGGGAGCAGATAACTTAGGAAAAAAAGACACAATCACCCCAAGAAAGAAAAAGTACAACAATAAAAGTCAAAACACAGCACACAGGTCACTTGTTCTGGCTACCTGAAAGGGACTTGCAAGTATGTAGGACAGGAAGTATCAACTTTAGGGTGGGATTCTGGAAGGAAATCAGACATACGGAGGGGGAGGGGGAAGTATTTCTTGCAAAAATAAAAGCACTAATGCAAATGAAAGCAATATGAGTAGAAAGTTAAGAATACTACAGAAACAAAAAATGGAGTAAGACTTTCCAGTTCCTTTCCTTCCCCAACCTAACAGTGGTATCTGTAAAAGAGACCACACAAAGAGACAAGAACTAACAAAAGACAATACTCTTGTATTTGAGCCATGTCCAAAAAAAAAAAAAAAGAGCAACAAAAAGCAGACTATTGTAAAAAAAAATTAGAAAATGCTAATAAAAGCTTCACTGCTGATTAAAAATCTCCCTTAAAAGACCTACCTTGAAGGGGGAGAAAACTGTAACATAATACTCCATATAGTAAGTATTCTTAAATGAGCTTTTGAGTATATACAATAGATACCTTGAATTAAAAATACAAAAATTGAGGCAGGACATTGACCCCAATAGGAAGAAACATAATGAGAGTTGATTGAACTCAGGAAACTAGCAGAGTAAAAAGACAAAAATATTTAAGAAATGAAGGGTAAATTATGAGTGCTCAAAAGAAAGTTAAAAAAAAATCAAAGGGAATAAAAATGAGATACAAAAATAAAAAGAGTCAGAGAACAAAGTAGTTGAATTAGAAAACAAAGGCGGTTTAACATATGTATAACTGGTTTCCCTGATGATGGAAAAAACAAACAATGGAAAAACAATATTTAAAACTACAATGAACTCAAACAAATTTACAAGAAAAAAACAACCCCATCAAAAAGTGGGCGAAAGACATGAACAGACACTTCTCAAAAGAAGACATTTATGCAGCCAAAAAACACATGAAAAAATGCTCATCATCACTGGCCATCAGAGAAATGCAGATCAAAACCACAATGAGATACCATCTCACATCAGTTAGAATGGCGATCATTAAAAAGTCAGGAAACAACTGGTGCTAGAGAGGATGTGGAGAAATAGGAACACTTTTACACTGTTGGGACTGTAAACTAGTTCAACCATTGTGGAAGTCAGTGTGGCGATTCCTCAGGGATCTCGAACTAGAAATACCATTTGACCCAGCCATCCCATTACTGGGTATATACCCAAAGGACTATAAATCATGCTGCTATAAAGACACATGCACACGTATGTATACTGCAGCACTATTCACAATAGCAAAGACTTGGAACCAACCCAAATGTCTAACAGCGATAGACTGGATTAAGAAGATGTGGCACATATACACCATGGATTACTATGCACCCATAAAAAATGATGAGTTCATGTCCTTTGTAGGGACATGGATGAAACTGGAAAACATCATTCTCAGTAAACTATCACAAGGACAAAAAACCAAACACCGCATGTTCTCACTCACAGGTGGGAATTGAACAATGAAAACACATGGACACAGGAAGGGGAACATCCCACTCCGGGGACTGTTGTGGGGTGGGGGGAGGGGGGAGGGACAGCATTAGGAGATATACCTAATGTTAAATGATGAGTTAATGGGTGCAGCACACCAACATGGCACATGGATACATATGTAACAAACCTGCACATTGTGCACATGTACCCTAAAACTTAAAGTATAATAATAATAAAAAATAAAAAATAAATCTGTTACTGTTGAGGATGAGGGTTAGTATTTGGAAAGGGGCAGGAGAAGTATCACTATTTTTAGTAATGTTCTATTTTCATACATGGTTATAAGCAAATAAATGTGTTTCATTAAAAAAAACTATAATCCAAAAAAAAAAACTTACCAGAAATAAAATAACTTAAATCTCCAATTGAAAGTGGCCATCTAGTACTTTGGAAAATTGGTCTAGAAAAACTCCAAAAATCAACTCCAAAACAGTAAAAATACTTTAAACATAAAAATAATCAGAATCTCCAGGTAAAAAGATGAGTAACACCTATAAAGGCACGAAAATTAAACTGGCGTCAGACTACCCCAAAACTGTATATAACGTAAGGCAGCAGTCAAGTAGCTTTTCAGGAAACTTAAGGAAACCAAAAATAGCATATATGAATATTATAGGTGAACCAATAATTGTATAAACCAAATGGAATGACTGGTAGAAAGAACAAATACTGGTTGTTACAGGGATAACCTCTAGTCACCCTTTAGTGATCTAACCTTTTGGTCATGACTGATTGAATGGGGAAGAAATAATTTCAAGTTAGGTAGACTATTTAGAGCATATGCTTGTTCTTAGAGCGTATGCTGGGATTTTAAAATTTTTATTTATTTATTTTTTGCCGTCTTCCTCTATCTCCTCTCTTCTGCCTATCTCTCTATCCCCATTTCCCATCTTATTCATCTTCTTTTCTATCCTTCTCCATCTTTCTTCTGCATTCTTCTGGGCCCCACCCTGTGCCTATGCGGGCTGGCCCCTGCAGACCTCCTAACTGGAGTTTTCTTACCCTGGGGCTTGCAGATGGGTTTGGAGTACGGGAAACAGGTCTAGATGTTTCTTCCCTCGTTGTCTTTCTGCCTTGTCACTCTGGTTGTTTCAATGGTCGTATTTCTTTTTAGCTATACCCTTGGCTGGAAAACGGCTTCTCCCAAGGCTCCCTCTCCTGGCTCCCTCTCTTTGCTCCTTCAAGTCTAGGGTAATAAGGCCTCTTTCTGTTGGTAGAATCTGGGTCTCTATATCCTTTATCGGTTCCTTAATTTTTGCCTCAATTGCTATAAATACTCCCTTAATTAATTTCTGCTGAAAGTAACAGCCAAGTACACCTTCTGTTTTCTGTTGGGACCCTGACTAATACAAAGTGCTTCTCCATTAATTTGAAATTATTACTAGAACTAAAACGTGAGACTGAGTTTCAGATTTTATTTCTTAAATAGAGGATATTTCTTATGTGAAAATTTCTTAGTTGTTATGGAGCCACCATACACCATGTAAATGAACCTAGAAAGAGAGAAAGCTTGTGTATAAAAGAAAGAAAAGCAGACATGCAGAGATAAGAGACAGAAGGTGAAGATCACAAGTTCTTACTGTTTCCAGGTGCTGACCGACTTCACTATCTTTGAGGGCCAGCTACATTCCTGCACCTGTCTAGTAAAACACATCAATATTATTGTCATAAACTAGCCTGCTTATTTTTCTTTTGAACACTTCAGGCTTGTTTTAGTTGTCACTAAATCTTTCTTTTGTGTTTGAATTTCTACTTGTTCTTCAAAAATTTTGAAAGCTCTATGGACATAGTTCTCAATGCTCTTCTATTAATAGTTTCATTTAGAATAAAAAAGCAAAATACTGTTTCTAGGAGGTTATATACAAACTGGTAATAGTATTTTTTTCTTTGGGTATAGAACTACAGCAGGATTTTTTTTTGATACCATCTCAATTTATTGAAAACCATCGCACAGTACCTGAAAATTAATATATTCATTTTAAAATGTATTCAGTTTATTAATCTATAACTACATGTAAACTATTTGTTCAGTTGTGTTCACAGATGTGTATGGAAAGAAGTGATAATAGATAACAATTTTATTTGATCCATTCAATTTAAAGATCAAAATGAGCAAATAGGAGCAAAAAATGAATATATTTTACATTTCAAAATGAATAAAATATATACATTATCATGTTACATTACTATATGGCATATAAAAATGCATATATTCCTCATTCAAAGTTTTCCCATGGCTTCAATATTTATGGGAATTTCTTATTGCTAATGCTGCATATTTTACAGCATTTTCTACCTAAATGGTCACTCTATCACAAGCCTCATGAATCCTATCTTAATAAACGAGCCAAGAGAAGAAGTTTCATCTATCGTAATTATAAAGAGAGAATTAAGCAAAAGCGTTTTCAAAATTATGCACACTTACAGACTGTCTTAGTGGATTGTTATAAATCTGCAAATGACTATCTGGGAAAACTTCATGGAAGTTTGTGTGGTGGAGGGAGATACTGCATTAAGATAAGACAACTGGCATCTCTTTAAGCATCTGTCATCAGCTCATGGGCTTTAGTTCTCCAAAAAATGGATTTGGGAATAATGACTCCCTTAATGACTCCATATTATCTCATCTTGGGACTCTTTGTTGTTAATAGATTTGTAAGTGCAGTAACGTGTAAAGTTCCTTGTAACCAAATTATAATTGTTACCATTCTGTTTACATTAGGATACAAAAACCATCAGGGAAGTGTTGTCCTATGTAAGCTATTAACATATTTATATTGGGCTGTATCATATTCAAGGGCTTTTCATAGGTATGACTTAGGTATACTATATTTGATTCTCATAGAAGTTTCATAGGTATATTTTATTCGATTCTCATAGAAGGTCTGATAAGTTGTGCCACAGACATTATTCCCCCGACACACAAATATTTTATTAATATGGTGAAACTGAGGATTAGAGGTTTTTATTACAATTACAATAATAATTCTAATACATAGTATTTTGGAGTATTTATCAAGTTCCGGACATCACAGTATGGTTAGTTGATTAATAGTTATGCAGTCATCCAGTGGTAATAGATGTGCAGAATCTTATGATAAGTCAAGGTGTTCTACACTGTGCCATCATGATTTTGGAATTTATACTTTTTATGTTTGTTAGATTTGTTCATCCCAAAAGAAAAAGATTCAGATTCATATTCTGAGTGTAACATGTTCTTCTTAATTCCTATTGGAGACACAGCAGCTATTTGCATTATATTGGTGAAGAGTGTGAAGGGAAGACTGGAGAAATCAACATCAGAACATCAAATATATATTGGGGAGGGTGCTCCTTTTCTTGTGCTTAGTCAGGCTATGAGGAATATGGATTACCTGACAATCTGAGGACCCCAAGCCTTTTACCATCTTTACCTACTTTCTGTGCTAACTTCTTTGATCAAGGGAAAATGAATAATAGCTTAGTTCCTGGGAATAAGTGGTTATTTATCAATGTTTCAGGGGGATAAAAATAATAGATATGAAATCTTTGGGAGCCTCACAGTATTGAGAGACACAGCAAATGCAGTTTAAGATAAATAGACAAAGGCAACTTGTTAATATCTCAAATTTGTTTCAGACATTATATATACTGTAATTTCATATCCATATTATTATTTGATTATCATAAGATCTCTAGTTGTAGGTATAGTTGAAATCATTCCTTTGGTGAAAATGAGGTACAGAGGGAATTAGTACTATAGAGGCAGTGCTACTAATACTTGATACAAATGCCAATAACATTTAATGAAATAGAAGGACAAAGTAGGAAGGCAAACTGTGACAGCAGTGACTCTAGTGATCATTCCTAAGGAAGGACAAGGTAAGAAGAAATAATACCCCATTTGTTTCTATAGATGAATAAGGTTCAAGATTCTCATTACACACTCTGATAGGTAAAATATTTTGACTGTATACTTCCATATTTCAGTTTTAAGCACCAACTATGCAAATTTTTTCTCAACTTACGTAGTAAATTTCCATCTTCTATTGTATCAGTCACTTATTCTTGCAAAGTAGTCAGAAGGTGCTGCCTTGTCGTAGTTTTTAACAAGTTGGCGCAGAACCCACTGAAACTCTGAAAGATATTGAAATAATGTTAGGGTACTCTCTTTCCAAATTTCTGAAGTGAGCATATGCGACAAAACTTTAAATAGGTAATATACTTAAATTGTTCTTGGAATCAAAATGACATGACTCTAGGGAAGTTTCCAAATATCAATTTCCAAAATGTTCTTGCTGAAGTATAACTTTATTTTTTAAGAAACTACTTATCTCACTCACTGTTAAAAATATGACCTTTATCTTGAATGGAGAAATTAAATATGTATATACATTTTAATAACACTTGGGAGCATTTATCATAAAAATCATGAACCATTTGATTTCTCAGTATAATAATTTATAACTAATATGAAAATTCTGCAGCTCTTTTAAGTGCTTTGCCACAAGCAAAATTTCACATGTATAAGACTTTAATGATTTCTTCCTGTCTTATTAGGTATTTTCAATATTCTATACAGTATTTTGAAATTCTCATTTTTACACAGTTAATTAAATCATGATACCTTTTAAAATTTGGTGCATTTCTTACTGTAGCCTTTTTTAAAATTTAAATTAAATATATTTTACAATTTTTGGTCTTATTCCTTTGGCATATTTGCATACTAATACGTAACGACGTATCTCTTTTTAATGATCTTAAAGTTCTGTTGTTCAGGTGAATCATTACATCATCTTCTATTGATAAATACTTGAATCGTTTCCACTTATTTCTCATTATTAACAGTGGTATGGGTAATATCTTCATATATGTATGTCTTTGTACCTACGTACTCATGCACAAAACCATACTACAAAATCAAGCTTCCATAGAGTACTGGCATATGGTAGATCCTAAATGAATATTTATCGAATTAAGGAAGTGCCTCTTGATCTTTTGAACCACATCTGAGGTCTGGAGGATCTGAAATATGACATGAATTCCTGAAGAGGAATTCTAGAAAAACAGTATATCCCTGTTAGCATACCAGGATTAGAGGACAGAACCAAAATGTGTTTAAAATGATTATAGTCCAACAGTGTTGGGCGCCAGTGATTTCTTAATATCTTCACCACCAAGAACCTTATTCTGAAATATTTTGCTTGCCAAATAATAATTACTTACATTTTACTTTATTTAGGCACACTTTTAAGTCTTGAAAGCTATGATATAACTTGTAGTAAAACCAAATCCATAAAATGGGAATATGTGTTTAATCTACTTAACTTTAGAGAACGCAAGATTCAGTCAAGGAGAATGCACGTGTAGATGCATTTCTCTTGAGAAAATATATTTATGCTTTTAGTGAAATATTCACATAAAGACAGCCCAGTACCAAGCCCTGTGTACTAATCCTGATGTCACTGGGAATTGGATTTCCCCTGTGGGGAACTGATTAGAGCTGAACTTAAATCTCCAAGGTTCTGGCCTTACTCAGGTACCTAAAGATTTATTCTACAGATCTAATTAGGAGGGTTGAGCTATGGCTGTAAGCTTTTGCTGCAATTGTTTGATATGCAGTCAAAGAATATAATATTACCTTGGAGTAAATGAATAGATGAATAACTGAATGAATTTAAATGATGCCTGTCACTTAAAGATTCTAGTTAAAGTATATCTCCATCAGTAGTTACACTTGCAGGTTTTAAAAAATAAATACTTGTATTTTTTAAGTTAAAGAATGTATTTACTTTTGAGAATGTATGTGTGTCTGTACTCTTTCATTTAGTGTTTTACTAAAAAGTTCTTAATTTATTATTAAAATGGAATGTAGGCTGGGCATGGTGACTCATGCTTGTAATTCCAGCACTTTGGGAGGCCGAGGTGGTGGATCACTTCAGGTCGGGAGTTTGAGAACAGCCTTACCAATATGGAGAAACTACATTTCTACTAAAAAAAAAAATACAAAATTAGCTGGGCGTGGTGGTGCATGCCTGTAATCCCACTGTAATCTCAGCTACTCATGAGGCCGAGGTAGGAGAGTCACTTGAACCCGAGAGGCAGAGGTTGCAGTGAGCTGAGATCGTGCCATTGCACTCCAGCCTGGGCAAGAAGAGCGAAATTCCGTCTCAAAAACAAACAAACGGAATGTAGCAAATGTTTTAAAATAGGATATTAGAAATATGTTTTCATCCAACTATGTTAAAAAACCTCCCATACTTATGTAATTCACTCTAATGCTTGTTTCTTCAAAATTTTAGCAGTATATCTGTGCATCCTCTGAAAGCATTGTCTGCTAAAGAAATGCATTTTGATCACTATATTGTATTCAGTGTGTTGTTTCAGCTATTTAGCTAGTTTTACAATTTCAAATGGAACAAGCACTGCTGGCAAAGCCAAGCCCCCTCATTTGGCTTGCACTCTGAAATAAGAAATCTCTAAAGAGGCTTCTTATCTTTTTATAGCACTTAGTGAAATGTTTTTGTACCCTGGATTGAGAATCACATGACTTGCTGTGATACTGTAGAGATTTGTGTTCAGGTTCTGGATAATTAATGTTTCAGTGTTAATCATGATGACTTCATACAATCGTTGGGTAGTATCTCAAGGTACAGTGAATACTTAGGGCAAAGGTCACTCTTAAAAATAGTAGATGTCGGTCTATATTTCAAATAATCTTGGTATATCCAGGTTTTTGAAGCCTACTTCTTGTCATATGTGATTAGATTATCACTTTTGTTTTAACTTCAAAGCTGACAAAGAGCTTGTATACTCTTACTCCTTGTAGTTTGGTCAAAAAAAAAAATAGACAACAAACTGAACATTTAGTCAGCCTCACATAGAATGAACTATGTTGCAATATATTGAAAATCAGCACAGCTAGGGTATCACTCCAACACACTTTGTGTGGGGAAGCTTCTCCTCCTGTAGGTGACACAATGCTGGAAATGTGATCTCCAACACGGAGACATGGGGTTGATCCATATGTTAAATGAAATATTCTGTGTCCTTTTTTATACAAGTATAACTTTAAAAATAGCTAACATAAAACCATGTTTTTCCTATATATGTCCACCTACCCAGCATGAGTTTGATAATTCTAAAAAATTCTGGTAAGCCTTTAGAATGTGAAACATCATGGCTATTTCCTAACAATAGCTATTTTTATTATCTGCTTGTTTCTTAGTTTTAATGGTAGCTACACTTCTGGGATGCTTAGGCCCCTAAAAGATTGAAAGCATACACAGTGAGGGTACCACTCTATTCTAACCCATGTGGGGGCGCTTCTCTTCCTCATTAGGTGGCACGATGCTGGGCATGTGATAGATGACACAGAAATGAGGTGCTGATCCATAAGTTAAATAAAATGTAGTTCTAGCGAAGTATGAAGTAGTTACTTCTGCTTCTACCAAACAAGATTTTTTGTGTCCAGTATCCAGACAGCTGGTTTCTGAAATGAAGGCACTGCACCCACATATTCTCACTGCAAAGGACACTGCTACTGTGGCTGCTTCCACCGACTGGTGTCATCACTGAGACTGCAATGGATGATGAAAAGAGGACGGTGTTATCTCCATGTCAGGCATCTTTCTTTGAGGACTACAGCAGTGCAGGGTCTGAACCAAAGTAGGTATTCAGGAAGTATTTACTGAGCACCTGAATAAATCTTATGGCAAGGTATTATGTTACAGGCTTTAAGAACTCTGCACTTCTATTTGTAGATCTTACCAAAATTATAATTGGATTTATATGCAATTATTTATTGAATGGCAGCCACCTTGCTTCTCAAACCACTCCCTCCCAAGTAAGCTGCTTGAGTTTAGAGACCAAAGTCTATGGTACGAGTAATGTTAATGCCCTTGACTCTAGACGTCATGAAGATATTTTTATTGCGAAGATACATATTTAGTTTTTACTTGTTCTTTTATTGAAGCCCCTCAAGGAGGAGTTAAGGGCTTCAGGGCAAATGAATGATTATAGTGACAAATACGTAGGTGTGGTGACCAGGGACATGTGCCTTTCAGACCTTCAATCAAGGAGTGTAATTAAATCCCCATCTGCTGCACCCTGAAATCCAAGAGTGTGTTTGCACTGAGGCCACGCTTCTTCCAGAACATTCCCTGTTAATGACTGAGGGAAGAAAGCTGACTCATTTCACGGAAACACAGGACTGTTATTGGCCAATTTCCTGAAGGCTTTACTGAAGCTTTGTTAGACCATGTGGTGGTCTAGGATGCATCCAGCCAACTTTCTCTCTGTTTCTTCTTCACTCCAAATCATGGTGGTCTGCTGACTCTCCGAGTCTTCTCTGGCTGCCTCCTTACTTCTCTTTCACACAGGTATTTTCCCTAATAAAACTGTCAGTGTTTAATCCCATCTTTGTGTTTGTTTCTTGGAAGATCCTAATTAAAGTAGTAGTGTAGTTCAAATGTTCCTAAAACAAAGAAATGATAAATGCTTGAGGTGATGGATATCATGATTACCCTGATTTGTTCACTATACATTGTATGTCTGTATCAAAATATCACATGTACCCCATAAGTATATGCAACTGTTATATACCCATACTAATTACAAACTTAAGAAAAAAAGTAGGGTAATCAATCGTTTCTTTTTTTTTTCACTAGTCTACTGCACCTCATCAAATGTGTGTTTCAGCTTTTGTTGTTTTAGGATGGGATATTTTCCCCCATGAGGTTCCTTTGTTCTTTATGTACACAAACCCCTGAAGTGCTTTTCTCAAAATTTCTCTGTACTTGCTTAGGCACCCCTACATCCATGGCCTTGATCTATACTAGGACTATAAATGTAAAAGCATGAACTTCTATAATTACTGTTAAGACTGAAAGAAGACAGGAGACAATTTATCTTTTATCACTGTGATTCTAGAGGAGCAAGATGTGCACAGACCTGTGTTAAATGCTGGATGACATATTAGAGCTGGAAGGTTTGAGAAATCATAGATTTAAACTTTTCCATAAATTCTTACTAGTAAAAATGGTGTGCTGTTTCGTAACGCTTTGCATTCTCACATTTATTGCTGTGAGTAGACATAGGCATTTTGTAAGAAGAAAAGAACAAGACAAATGTGCTTTGTGAGCAGCGAAGTGACAAAACATTAGTGGTCAAAATGAGAATATATGGGAGAGCCAAGGGCACCGTTAATATGATGGAAAAATACAAAGTACTCAAGATGAGTGAGGATAATTTTGCTCTCTGAAATTAGAACTGTGTGGAATAGCTTTCTAATTTATATCAATTACTGGCTTGTATTGGCCTATTAGAAGTATCTGCTAAAGTCACATAAATTGAATTTGACCAATGGGACCTTACTTAAAAATAAAACTGTAGTGTAGCAAATTCCAGTTGTGTTGTTAAGGTAAAAAACTTACTCAAGGAGTAGCCCAGAAAAATATCAGCAACAGAATTTAGGCAGACAACCATCTTGTGAAAAATATCTATCACTCACTGCCTAAAATCACACAGGTAACCTCATTTAATGAGACTGAGTAATCTGATGCACAATGAATATGACAAAAGACTCAAGAGTTGCCCAAAATAAGACCAGTGACTTTCATTGTATCATTTTTTTAGTCTGTGTGTTTTGAATACATATTCAACAGGTGGTGAAAATATTTGGACTCTTTTCAAGGGATGGTCATTCACAGAGAAGAGAAGTTGGAAGGATATCCTCTTCAGGCCCGGGAGAAAAGGACTGTGCTATTTTCTGAGCAGACATAAACCTGTTTGACAGGATGAATCTGAAGGAGTTGAGCTGTACTCTCATTGCAAGAGCTGCATTTGCTATGGTTATCACTGATCGTTTCATAGATTTAGAATGGAGCTCCACCAACTGATAAATACCATAGAGTTGTTTGAGACACCATTGCATCATGTCATGACTGATGTATTTTAGCAGGATGTGGGCACATAATAGGATGTGGTAATATCAAAAAACAAACAATTGACGGGACCGGAAACTAAGACTTATAAGAGGATATGATAATTGTGGAGCACTGATCTATTTTTTCTGCTGGTATTGTTCTTTCCTATTAGCCTGTTGGGTTAATCTAGTTCCTTTTATAAATCTAGGCATAGATTCTTCAAAGTCTGAATGAATGGTGTCAAGCTACCAGACTGTCTACAAGATGGAGCAAGTCAGTAGACATATGAGCTTTATGAAATATTTTCAAGTTTCTTATGACCAAATTTCTAAGAAAAATAATAATTTGCAAGTGAAAGCAATGTTATTTGTGTTGAGTCTGGTATGTATCACTGTGAGCTAAGAAAAACAGAGCAATCGGCTACTTTTACAGGTTCTAATGATGGCAGTGGCTGTTGTCATCACTCCGGCTGCAGCAGAGAGGTGCCCTGGGTGGGGCTACAGCTGCCCAAACTGCGCTGTGGATCTCAGCCTCCCTGTGCTCTTGGGCTGGGGGGTACCGGGAGCAGGCGGGATCTCCCCTCCTGGGTGTAGCTGCAAGGGCGGAACCCCTAGTTGCCGGCCTGGTCCTCCCACTCTACTCAGCAAGAAGGAGCTGGGGACAAGCAGGAATCCTTCCCCTTCTGAGTTGGCCCGGTGGCTGAGCTGTGGCTGCCCTCCCAGGCTCAGGACCTGGGCATCTCTGCAGCCTCCACCCTTGGGGGCCTGGGAAGGTCCCCCCACCCCCCACAATCCCTGCAGGCTCGGGAAATGTCTTCTCCTGCTACCTGGCCTCTCTCAGCTCCCATGCTGGCTCTGATCTTGGAGCAGGGTTGGGGCTGAGCCCCGGGGCCATGAATGGCAGCGGCAGGGAGATTAATTCCTGGGTAGAAGGCGGCGAGTCTCCAGTAAGGCCCCATCTTCAGGCCAGGGAGGGCCTGAAGGCTGGAAGCCAGGCTGCCAGTTCCTCAGACCAGAGTGGGAATTCCTGGTGCCTCTTCCAGGCCCTCCCATGGCCACCCACGGACCAGTTGGCACATACTTTCTCCCCTCTGAGGTCCATAATGGCCCTGGACTTAGAGCAGGGCAGAGGACGGCCAGAAGACTAAGAGGGCAGAGAGACAATGAGACGATGAGCTACAGAGAGGAGGACCCTCTGTGCTTAGAGCTGCAGAGACGACCTGTCTGCAGAGAGGACCCATCCTCTCCAGGGCCTCCTCTTGAAAGACAGCTGAACACTCCACAGGATGACCTGCCTGCAGAGAGGAGCTACCCACTCCTCTGAGCTGCTCTAACACTAAATCAAACTCTTCTTCACCTTTCACTTGTCTGTGTACCTCATTCTTCCTCAGGACAAGAACTTGGGCAAAGGCACCTTGGCCACAGAGGTTTCCGGCCAGACAAATCGACACCCCAGAGATCCCGTAACACTAGAAGAGTCAAGAAGATGGTTTTCTTTCAGTGTGTGCCAGTGATCCAGAATGAATGATTGATTGTTTTTGCCCGTAAAAGTTGGAGAGAAAGAAAAAAAAGAACAGAAAGGAAGAGAGAGAGCAAAGCAAAGATAATGCAGAAGAAACTAAAATAACGTAAAAGGAAAGAGGGCGGGGGAGGAAAAATGACATATTCCCTGTGAGCTTCATTGCCCTGCCTAGAGATTTTCCAAATATCTAAAAATTATTTTTGTGGATAATTTTTAGCATCTCTCATAATATAAATTAATTCCATGATTTTTTTGTGTGTATTAAATATCCATTATAATTTAAGACGTTAATTCTGTTAGGCTTTTGAAATATTCAACATAGCTTGGGGATGAACTTTTCTAGTCTTAGAAACTCGGGATAGAATTATGCCTAAACTCCTCTGTCAATTTAGGGAAGTTAATCCTGTAAACTCTGGAACCATAGTGTAGGATTTAGCTTTGCTTAGGAGTTCCCTGGATCTGCCAGAGTAAGTTGCTGGCCTTTGGGTACCACTCACTCTGTTTCTCACATGCATTTGTTAATTTGTTTAGTGCTAGGATCCTTCTGGTCCCCTTACATGAGGAGATCTGAAGCAACAAGTCTTCATTGCAGGCTTTGATTCCCTCAAAGCCTAACTATATTCTCTCTGGTTCCTGCAAGTTCTGTTAGCATTCACTGTTGTGGAAGCAGGAATCAAATTATTTAAAAATTTGTAGCTATGCTATTATATTTTAAGTAAGTATTTTTGGTAAGCCAACAAAGGAAAATGGATATTTGAAGCTTAAAATCACATTCTAAAGTTTTGTAGTCTTTGAAAAACATAACTTCTTTTAATTTACGTAGTCTATTACTGTGTTTTCAAAATTATTCAACTATCAATCATCAGGTCCTGTGTAAAGTCAGTTTTGAAGTATAAATAGGATTCAATTGCATTGTATCATGGGTCCCCTGAAGTAAAAGAGAAATTTCCTGAAATATTTTCTTTTTCTGAAAAACTATGAACCCACTTCTTACAGTTTATTTGATTTCCAAATGACCATTCCTTGACTACTTTTACTACAGGACAAAATAATTTTCTGTATTTTAAAAATCGGTAGTGCTTATAACTTTTTTTTGTAGGAAGGAAGTTTATTTTTTTCTTATTTTAACATCAAATTGTTTTCCTTGGCAAATGGAGCCTACATGACATTTGAATACAATAAAAAAATTGACTTAAAATCCAGATACAGCAAGTCCTCAAAAAACATTTTGTTCAACATAGTTTAGTTATATAACTGACGAGAAAAAATAGATTCCTGGCTGGGGCCACGTTCTCTGTGGGTTTTGCATGTTCTTCTTATGTCTGCGTAAGTTTTCTCTGAGTACTCTGGTTTCCTCCCATGTCCCAATGCTTGTGTGTGTCAGATGCATCGGTGTGTGTAAGTGATGCCAGTCTGAGTGCAGGTGTGTGTGTGTGTGTGTGTGTGTGCCTTGTGAAGGGATGGTATTCTGTCCAGAGTTGGTCCCTTCCTATCCCCTTGAGCTGCTGAGATAGGCTCCAGCCACCATGACCCTGACCTGGAATAACTGGATGAATAATTATCTTGAATTTATTAGTTCTTCTTAAATGTATGTTGATCTCACAGTTATTTCAGTGTTTAATATTAGAGGTGTTTAGAGTCTTTAGAGGTTTGGTGATGTTTTTGTGATCAGAAATGTGGCATAGGAGCTTACTTGTTTGTATCAATTAGCCTGTGGTAAGATTGGTTTCGTTATATGTCGTTTGGCTTAAAGTCACGGTTTTCAAGAACCTATCGGTGGTGTTAAGTAAGGACTTACTGTATTTTTGAATATTTTGATTTTTTATATTAAAGGAAATATGTGTAATAAAAATGATTTTTAGGCTTTTCTGTAATGTTAATTTTCCCGTGATTGATTACCCTGAAATACAGAAGGATATTAGCCCAAGGTCTTTCAATAGCCATAATGATGAAATGTAAAAAGCATGAAATGTTTTAACACCAACCTCTTTGGAACATTTTTTTTTTACATTAATTTCCAGCTCAGTAAACCTTCTTGATGGCAACACCAAATGTTTCATGTTAATCCAATGTGTGATTCATTTCAGTTTTACTAATCTTGCCACATACAGTTCTAGAATAAAGCCAGATGCTGAAGAATTATTTTACAGACACAAACTTTTAAAGATGGAAATTTAATGGAAATTTATGTGTATATTAGATAGCAATTGGTTAATGATCACAAATCTTTATGATTGTATAAAGAAAAATGAGAAAATTCACATCACAAAAAAGCTCAACGTAAACAAAAATAAAACTTTGAGCAGAAAAGATTAAGAAAAAAACACAGTTGCCTGCTGTTAGGTAAAATGAGTGTACCTGAACTCCGGGTGCTGGCATGTATGTACCATTTAATTCAATTATTCCACAGACAGATGTCAAATTTGGCCTATCTTCCGATTCCATTATACATTAATTCATGGTAGATATAAGAAACATTCTATTTGGCTTAGAAAGAAAAATAAACCTCCCTAATCATCCTACTGAAAATCACAATTTAACAGCTCCTCCAGGCTTAGAATCATAGAATTTTAGGATTTCAAGAGAACCTGGAGTTGATCTGGCTTGATCATTTTACATTTGAGGAAACCGGGGTTCAGAAGTCTGATGCGACTCTTCCAATTATGTTGCCCGGGATTTAGGAGAATCTGGTTCTGACTCTCCTGACAAATACTGTTTGTATCTATTATAGATAAATAAGTGCCCTAGAGACACCTGAGCAACTCTCCCCCATCTTCAGGTATAAGGATGGCTATGCACACAAGCACCGAATTATAGTAATGATGGCCACCACTTATTGGGTGTCTTCTATATAGCATCCATTTGATGTATATTACTTACAATTCTAATATCTTTGTGACCTGGTAATTGTTGTTATTCTTCTATTACTAATAAAGAAAGTAAAGTTCAGAAAGGTAAATTACCTTATTCAGATCCACACAAACAGCAAATAGCTGAAGCAAGGTATGGTATGACTACTCCTGAAGGTCTCAGGGAAAGGAATTTGAAGGAAGGGAATGTACAAACTATCGGAACTGTAAGAATCTATATGATAGTAGAAGAGTTGATGGGGTGCTAGTGCACTTCTGTTGGTGACTGAGATAAACAGCAGTATCGGACAGGAAGTCACTTGTTTTTAAAAGTTGGATTAAGTTTAGCACATGATATTTGTTCTATATAATTAAAGATATGTAAAAATCAGAGTATACATATATAGCTTTAGAATTTTCTTTTGGCCAGTGAAAATTTAAAAGCTAAAGAGTCTATTCACATTTCCAGCATTCCACTGGACTCTTTGTTTCATATATTTTATGTCTCTGATGAGATTTCTCATCTATTATTGCATATTGCCTTTCTTTTCTTCTAGACTTTTTAAAATCTGAATCACAGATTTTTTTGTTGATCTGAAAGTTCTAACATCCAAGTCATCTCTGGCTCTAGTTCTTTTGACTGATTTTTCACTAAAATGCTGTTTTTGTTCTAGTCTTTTTGTGTTCCTGATACTTTTCAATTAGAGGTCAAACATTGTATAGAAGAATGGTAGAGACTGAGGTGAACAGTATTTATGCCTGGAAATGGGCCACCCCTTCTTTAGGTCATGGATGTGGGAGTTGAGTTAATTTAGTAAGTAATTGAGCTGCGATATTTTGTTGTTATATTCAGTGCACCACAGCCTTCAAATGCTTATAGCAGTGGGCCACCTCTGCCTTGTGTTTCGTTTAGGGGTTGGGGTACCACAAAGTTTTTCTCAAAGTTCGTGCTCCATCTGCGTATTTGGGCATAATGGGGGTCTCTCTCCACATTCCTACCCCTCCCTCAGCAGCAGACAACTTTCGCTACTATTCTTTCTGGCTGCTAGGGCAGTAGGATTTTCCAACCTTCTCCCATGGCTTGTCTTTTGTGTCACAGAAAGGATGGCTCAGAGAATGGGCGTATTTTATGTCTGTGCACCACGAAGTGGTTCTTTCTTGGATCTCCTTCTTTGAACCAAGTCTTTTTTGAGAGTGCATGGTGGGGGCTTATGGAAAAGCACTTGTACGTGAACGTAGACATACCCTTGTGTCTGAGCTTCCAGGGATCTCAAACTGTCTGTCACATGAATCCACAGTCAGCCTTTAAGAATTAATTACTTATTTTGCTAATTTCTTCTTTCTTGTTGTTTTTTTTTTTTAATGGCACTCGCCTCTTTCTTCTGTGTTTTGTCAAAACTGAAACAGTTCAGGTGTCTTGTCTCCCTTTTGAAACTCAGTTCACATAATTGTTTTGAAACCTCAGCTCTCTGATAGGTTTAAGGAAAGTTATAATTTTGTAGATTTGCCAGTTTTTTCTTTTTGTTAGGATGACAGTCATACTTCCTGCTGCTTTATATTAGAGGCAGTAGAACCCCTCAGCCCACTCTTACTAAAAAGGTGTAAGGATAATCATCTAACTGTTGTTATTCCTGGTTCTACATATTTATATTACGACAGCCAAATAAACATTCTCAAATTGGGTAGTTACATTTTAGTCGTTAAATAAATTTCTTTATTATTTGAAAAAATATGAGTCCAGGGTTGTGAAGAGACTGAGTGTTGCGATGAACATAGAAGCTTTTACTTGTAGCCAGAGTATACTATAAGGAAATCGTTTGCCACTAATTATCTAGTGACATTGGTAAGCTTACTTAACTACTTTCTGTAGTTCATTACTTTGTAATGTAAAAAGCGTCATTTTCATACTATTGTTGTAAAGATCAAGAATATACGTTTTCATTCAAAAAATGAATTTGAGCATCTATAGTCGGTAATAAAGGTGTTAGTAATACAGGAGTGAACAAGGGAGAAGTTGTTCCTTGCCCTTACAAAGCATGCATTTTACTGGGAAGAGACAGATAGAAACATGGAGAAAAATTAACGTAACTTCAGGTAGTAAGTGCCTTGAAGAAAAAGTGGGGTAAGAATACAGAGTTAATGAAGTCAGGTGGGGATTGTTTTACAGTGTGTGGACGGTAGGTTACTTTTGACTAGAAACTGAATGACTCCATCTTCCCCTGAAAAAATCAGCTTTGAGAAGGCCAGGTAGAAGAGAAGAAGTATATTCTAGTTAAAGCAAACTTCAAGTGTGAGCCCTGAAGTGAAATAAGCTTGATGTATTTGAGCAACTGAAAAGTCAGTTTGGCTGCAGCATAGCTGGCTAGAGAAAGAATGGAAGGGGCTAGTATGGAAACGGAGACAAGATGCAGATTATGTAGTGTTTGATGGGCGAAGTTAAAAAAAAAATTGTCTGCGTGACCCTAACCACAAGCCTGAGAAAAGGTAAGTATTCAAGAAGTGTTAATTATTTTATCATTATCATTTACTTCTCTCTGTGGATGTCAATATATCCTACCCCAAATAAATAAAAGTCCGGAAAAGGCTCTGGCATTGTAAGTTTGGGTAAGTAAATCTAAACTGGGAAGGCTAGGTAAAATTAAGAAATCTAGGAATTTTGTCTTCCAAACTGGTCTTAATATCACTATTCATCTGTGTGTTGGATATAGCTAGAGTTCTAGACAAAATTTAAGATTGGGTAGAGTTTATGTTTTCAGGTCCTAACTCCATTAATTACTATTTTCCTTCAAATGCTCTTCTATCCTACACCAAAGATATCAAATGTCTTTCATATAATCCCATGAAATCTCTCATTCTTATAGCCAATATATTAATTTGGAACTAAGATAAAAATAAGAGGTGAATTACTGATAGGTTTCTATACTGCCAAACTCTAGGCCTTATAATCCATTCCTACAGATAACCGAATTTGAGATACATTAACTAAGATATGGTTACGTCGTAGAAATAACCAGGTTCTTGTCATATGACCAGGAAGGATTAGGTTCACCGACACATAGAAGGCTGAGGAGTAGTATTTATTGGGTGAAAAGGAAAAAAGGAAAAATAACTCTCAGCCAAGTGAGAGAGAATCCTGCTAGCAGTTTGAATCCCAGGTCACCACGCAGGAACAGGAGAGGCCAGGCTCTTCCCCTCTGCAAAGAGTGAGAGCTTCCCGAGGTTCCACTCTGTCCCGGAGTGCTTAGGTGGTCATTATACAGAAACAGTTGGGAAAGGGCCAGCTTCATCTGGGAGCAGCAGTCTGAGTTTTTAGCCTTCAGGCTTTTTTATGCTTGAAGGCAGGGTTTCACTGGGAACCCTTGGCTGCTTCCTGTCTCTATCAGTTATGACTGTTAACTGTTAGAAAAGATATTTTTGAGCAAAGGCATCTTGCAAACTCAAACTTGTCTTTCCGATCCTTGGTCTGTATGGTGGTTCTGGAAAAAAACTACATTCAGCATTGTTTATTAACATGCAGTCAAGCTATCTACGGTTCCTTTTTTCCTTTTAAAAAAATCTGTATTAAAACAATAAGCAGTTATCTTTTATTCTAGAGAGAAATGGGCTCAGCACAACACAAAGGTCTCATTTTCTTATGCTTCTGTTTTCTGCTTTAATGTAAAAAGCATACTAATATTTAAGAACAAAAACCTAGAATCTAGGCTGAAAGGTAACGTAGGTATCATCTCATGCTTCCACTCTCCAAATCTTTTGCTCCTCTGTAGTCCTGCTACAATCTCTCACCAAGATCATTGGCTTATCCTTGGCTGGACAAATTCTTCTGGCACAGAGAATGCAGAGAATATAGTGTCTCACGAAGTGGCCCATTTAATCTTGGCTTATTTATTTTAAATTTCTTTACACACCTCTTATAATTCTCTCACTCCAACTTGCTCATAAACAATGTATTTTGGATTCTAATGAAATCCATGATCCCCAAATGTTGATATTTTTCCTCTTATGTTTTTATCTTCCTCTTTTTGGTAATGTCTCTAACCTTCTTGATTTCTTCTCTGATAACTTTTACATATTCATATCTGCATTTATGCTGTTGCCAAGTTGCCAACATTGTAATTCCTGGGGTTTTATTTTTAGCAAAAGAATATATATATTTTTAATATTACTGATATGATCACCAGAAAAAGACGAGTTCATTTATTAAACTTTTTGTTTTGTTTGTTAATTCATTCAGTAGAAACTTATTCAGGCATTTATCTAGGTCCTGAGGGTGTAATAGTGAACAAAAGGGACAAAAAGAACTTTTGTAAGATGTGTAATAAACATGTTCTGACACCTCACTCTGTTCACCTATTTACTTTTTTTATACCTCCTAACTACCAGGTCCTCTGAGCATATATACATATGTAATTCCTTACAGGTTAAGAGTGAGGAATTCTGGAAGTTCTCTAACTTACGGAATTTTTATTATTGATATTATTATTATGATTATTTTGAGACAGGACTTCGCTCTTCCACCCAGGCTGAAGTGCAGTGGCGCTATCTTGGCTCACTGCAACCTTTGCCTTCCAGTTTCAAGCAATTCTCCTACCTCAGACCTCTAAGTAGCTGGGATTACAGGGGTCCGCCACCACGCCTGGCTAATTTTTGTATTTTTAGTAGAGACGAGGTTTCACCATGTTGGCCAGGCTGGTCTCGAACTCCTGACCTCGTGATCCTCCCACCTCGGCCTCCCAAAGTGCTGGGATTACAGGCGTGAGCCACCGCGCCCGGCCTGATATATTATTAATATCAATGAGATGAAAGTAAGAACCTCCCCATAAGCTGTTTATTATTGCTGAGAATTGGGTGCTTTTTTCCCCTTCCATAGTCTCAGCAGATTCATCTTTAATTGTTGTCTTCAGATTTTTAATGCTTTGGCATACCACTTCCCCAATCTTTTCTCTTGAAGGTGTGCTCTCTTCTCATCTCATAAACTCAGAATTTTGTTCCGGTTTGGACTAGAATATTCAAAGCAAGTTACTCCATGTGACATTCCTGCTGTGAACTCTCTTAAATTTCCTTCAGTTGCTAAGATCATTGTAATCAATATGTATTTTATGAGTGTTAAAAAAACCTCCTTCAAGATTTCTTTGTTTAATCCTTTGCTCTTTTTCTTTCTAAATCTTCAGGCTTCATCTGCAACCATGCCATCTTTTCCCCTTATGTGTGTTGTCTAGTTTTATTTGAAAAATGTTTCCTCATTAGACAGAAATCTTTCTACTAGTTTTTCAAAACAGGTGGGTAAAATCTAGAGCAACAATTACAATTGTTACCATCTCCTGCTTTTTGTAAAATGCTTTTTAATTTTTAAAAATTTTTGTGGGCACACGGTAGGTATATATACTTATGAGGTACCTGTGATGTTTTTATACAGGCATTGAACTCCTCTGCACTGATTTTGCCCAAACTTCCTTTCTCCAGTTACAGATACACAATGAATCTTCTGGTCAAGGGTACTGTGTTTTTTTGATAGGGCAATGAAAAGGGACCCTGTGGCTAAGAGCTGTCCCACAACTAGAGTATAAGAATAAAAGGGACACCAGGCCATATTCGCATTTTCTATCGGCCAAAAAATTTCCTACGAATATACTTCCCTTTCTGTTTCACTTATTTTCTTTCTTTCTCTCTCTGTCTCTTCTTCCCCTCCCTTCCCCTCCCTTCTGTTTTTGATGGAGTCTTACCCTGTCGCCCAGGCTGGAATGCAGTGGCGTGATCTTGCTTACTGCAACCTCCGCCTCCTGGGTTCAAGCAATTCTCCTGCCTCAGCTTGCCAAGTAGCTGGGCTTACAGGCATGCATCACCACGCCCAGATAATTTTTGTATGTTTAGTAGTGACAGGGTTTCACCATGTTGGCCAGGCTGATCTGAAACCCCTGACCTGAGGTGATCTGTCCGTCTTGCCCTCCCAAAGTACTAGGATTACAGGCTTGAGCCACCCTGCCTGGCCTACTTCACTTATTTTCATTTTGTTTCTAACACCAAGGGCAACAAATAATCATTTTTGACTCCTCCATCAGTTTTGCATTTTCAATTCAGTTGCATTTAATTTTCACCTTTTTGTGTTTTTTGTACTTTTGAATTTTGCCCTTCCATCTCTTACCCCGTTTCTCTTGCAGACTCTTGATATCTTTTCAAAACTTCGGAAAAATATCCATTGCGTAAGCAATGATTGGACTGGCCGGCACATTCATTCATTATACATATTTACACTCTTCTAAATTTTGATAAGTTTTTCTGTAAAATGATCTGGGAACTCCATGAATTTCTATGGACTTCAAGAGGGTACTAGAACAACCTGTTCATTTTCACTTATTTTTTTTTTTTCCCCGCATCTAACCCAGGGATGGATAGGGATGCTAGTATCATATCAACAACCTTTCAGGCAAAGGTTATTTTACAAAATCTTGACTAGAAAACCACCGATTGGATTGACAGCTTTTAGGTGTTTTCCTCATACTTCCCTCCTTTATCATGTTCCGTGATTTTTACTAAAGTTCAAGCAGTCAGCTATTTTTTTCCCTTTGTGGCTCTTACCACTCTCCCCTTTCTAACTGTAAGGTTTTGGTAAGTACAGTGTTTCTGTTTTTCCAATCATTTTCTGCTTTAACCACTATGACTCTGTTTGATAAGAGTGGTCTAATCTGTCTTCTCTAATTTCCCCCTTTTGCTTATAATGTGTAATCTCTTGTATGGATGGAGACTTGGAGTATCTATTCTGTACCATAAAACCTTGGGGTTTTCTTTTATAATGTACTTTTTTAGATGATTAGTATTCATGGTTTAAATTTATCTAAAGTAATATAAATTTGTACATTGGGTATACTACATCTTTTTGCAAAATTTCTCACTTTTTGGGAAAAAGTCATAACACGGCATGGTCAGAAAATAAGTATTTTTCTCAGTTTTTTTTTGTTTTTTGTTTTTGTTTTTGTTTTTTTTACCCATGCTTACTGTAAGTACTACTGGGTCACTTTAGTTTTGAGTAAATACGTTTGTTTTTTTTTAATTTATATAATTATTTGTATTATTTGGATCCCCATCAGTTTCTTCTAATATTCCCCGCTGCCTTTTTTTTTTTTTTAACTTTCCCCACCCCAACTTCAAGATTTTTTGTACTGGATGAGAACATGTTATATCCTTAAATCATGTTATTTTTGCAGGAATTAGACACATAATCCACTTCTAATCTAGGCATTTTATTTGTTGTTTATTTGTTGAAAATACAGTATGTGTAAATTAAGAAGTACCATGGTAGCCTGGCTTTCTGTGGGCACCATGGTGAAGTCCCCCAAATGGTCCATTGTGTTTGCCAGTAGATTTGTGGCACTGCCTATATATTAGGAAGACATGACATTTTAGGTAGAGAAGAGGAAAATCACTTGGCCTGTTTGTTTTCCCCATTTGGTATGGTTTTAGTTTTTGAAGGTCTTCTGTAATTCCTTTATTCTTTTTCCCCTGTAGTGCCTCATATTCTAATATGCTGTTACTCAATTGCCTCTGTCTTCCTGGAAGTTCTTGTATGAATCTTGGCAGCTGAAATGTCCTGTTTTTATGCTTTCAGATTTCTCTTTCTCTGAATACCCTGTCTACTTTCTTTCACTCCTACTTGATTTTTAAATCTGCTTTCTTGGGATGTAATTTACCTACATTAAAATTCTCTAAGTGAGCAATTTGATGCAGTTGGCACATATATACGGCTTTATAACCATCACAGCAATCAAAAAGAAAAATAATGTTTCTGTCACTCACACATATAATAGTTCCCTTATACTGCTAATTGACCACATAGTTTTCTCTGAAGGAAGTGGTTTCTTTTTCTTGTCCTCAAAGATCTTTTTTTTTTTTTTTTGAGATAGAGCAGGAGTGCAATCATCTTGGCTTACTGCAACCTCTGCCTCCTGGGTTCAAGTGATTCTTGTGCTTCAGCCTCCCAAGTAGCTGGGATTACAGTCATGCGCAACCAGGCCCGGCTAATTTTGTATTTTTAGTAGAGATGGGGTTTTGCTATGTTGGCCAGGCTGGTCTCAAACTCCTGAGCTCAAACCCACCTGGCTCGTCTTCCCAAAGTGCTGGGATTACAGGCATGAGCCACCAAACCCGGCCCTATCTTTTCTTTTTACTGAATAATTATCTTTGTAGTAAAATGATTTGTTTTACTTTTCCATCTCTTGTCTCAGTACTGTAAGCCCATCGCCATTTGTATTTCTTCCCAACTCTTTCTGAAGCACCCTCTTGAGATTTTCCTTTTGCACAGAGGACTGTGCATTCATAGGAGCGAATTTTATGTGCTTCATTAGTCCTTTTCCCTCCTGTGTTCTGAATCCTGCACATGTGTGTCTTCTGCCTATTTTTATTATTTCATGGTCTTCGGTAACCTGAACTGGCTAGTATTTTCCTAAAACACAAAATGGTAGACGTTTTTCTCCTCCTTTTTCCCCCTTCCCTTTTCCTGCCAGAAGGAACAGTGTTGAGCTTGTTTTAAAAGGACTGTGATGTTTTTATTTATTACATATTCACTTTATTTCTAGATCCACAAAATGTGTTTTTTCTAATCCTTATTGGACCCTAACTGAAAAGCATCTGGCATTGATTAATCCCTCCTTCTCTTGCTCCAATTTTACTTCATCTTTGTATTCCTAGTTCCAAACCCGACAACTTTCACTTAAATTTTTATTACGTAATGTTTCCAATGTTTATACAGCGAGCTTTTTATTTTAAAGAGAATTAAAAAGAAATCTTGGGCTTTCTCTTCCTTTCCATACGGTTCCCCAAATTATATGCATGTTTACCACAGATTCAATGCTCTGTCAAATGCTTTAATTCCTAAGTATGTTTACGTGCTGTCAAAAAACTTTAGATAACTGGAGGTAGCCAGAATGCAACTCAGATAATAGCTATCCTGGCTTCTGATCATGAGGACTTGATATCTGTATTCCTCAAGGTTCATTTTCTTATTTTGTAAAATACAAATAAATACCTTTCGGGACATGGAAATAGTAAAAATTAGAGCATAAGTAAAGGATTACTATAAAAATATATTTGAGATAACATATATAAAACCTCTAAAACATCTGGCCCATGGACTGTATTCATTAAATAATCAGTATTATTATTTCAGCAAATGAGAACTTTGAATAAACTCCAGTTAAAAAAAATGATTACGTAATCTCTTATACACAACTGACTTTTTCCACTCCCAGAAATTTTATAGATTTTCTTCATCTGTATGACACTTTTACCAGAAGTTCTAGGATTCTAGAAAATGAAACAGGCAAACCAGATCTTTGCTTCAGATTTTCTCCTTCACGGCCTCTATTGGCTTCAATTATTTTTTCCTTTTTTGTCCTTAAGGAGGTTGCCAGCTTTGTACCCTTTCCTGTTAGTTTCCATTTTCAAGTAACCCTGATTCCTACCTTTCACATAGAGGGTGAAAGAGAATGGGGTGAAGAAATTAATATGAAGTCTTAGCACACTCAGTCCTTACCAGTTTATGGTTTTTTTTCTATTATACTCTAAAATTTTCTCTTTTTAAGAAGTCGCAAAACTCTCAGACTGTAGCCTCCGAATCCTCCTGCTGTCATTGACCACCTTGGTTTCTTTTCTGGTGAAATGTCCTGGTTTGAAAAACTCACATATAAGTGTTAATTTCTAATAAACAAGAAAATTAGTACACGCCCATTCTCCGAGTTGTTTGTAACTGGCTAATAACACTGGCAAGGATAAGTGAGTTTCAACTGCCTCTTATTTCAGTCCTTTTTCTACCTGGCTGCCAGGTCTAATTTAGTGCTTCTCAAACCTGGCTACATAAGAAATACCTGGGCCGGGCGCGGTGGCTCACGCTTGTAATCCCAGCACTTTGGGAGGCCGAGGCGGGCGGATCACGAGGTCAGGAGATCGAGACCACGGTGAAACCCCGTCTCTACTAAAAATACAAAAAAATTAGCCGGGCGTGGTGGCGGGCGCCTGTAGTCCCAGCTACTCGGGAGGCTGAGGCAGGAGAATGGCGTGAACCCGGGAGGCCGAGCTTGCAGTGAGCCGAGATTGAGCCACTGCACTCCAGCCTGGGCGACAGGGCGAGGCTCCATCTCAAAAAAAAAAAAAAAGAAATACCTGGGGAGTTTTAAAATATTAGCAAATGCCTGAGCCACACCATGGCTGGTTCTGAATCACTGAGGGTAGGGCCCAGGCATCTGTATCTTTTAAAAGCCTTCCACTTGATTCTAATGTGTAGCCAGGGTTGAGGATTATTGCAATAATTAGATATCTAGTTTCCAAGCTCGTTTTTATTTTAAAATTTAATTACAGTTGTCTTAGAATGAAGGAATTAATTTGCCAAATGTATTTTTTCCTAAGTGGATTTTTTTTTTTTCTTTAAGGAGACGGAAAAAAGTGGAGTTGCCGTGTGGTGAGAGTGTAGAGGTCTACCTAATCAGAATTCCTCCAGCTGCATCTCAGAACTCATAAGACCACTCACAGTACTGTTTGAAAACCCTTAGCTTAGGTGTACAGTGAATTCACTGGAGGAGCGCTTTTCACTGGGTCAACGGAGCAAGACCTAGATAACAGAGCTTCCTGGCCAGTTGCCTCCAGTAGCCTACTCGAGTGCTGTAAAGATGTCACCATTTTCTATGTATGACACAATGTGAAAAATGTTGGGATGCACTGGTTGAAGAGGCCGTGTTTATCTCTGTCATTTGTACCATTTTTATGTCTGTTATTTTCACCATTTTATCTCTGTTACTTTCCGTAGGCTACATATTTCACTGTACCAAATATTTCAGCAATTAATCGTTCAATGGATGATTTTCAGCGTTTAAAAAATGCAAGTTTATCCACTGGCTGCTTTTACTTTCTTTAGTTTCGCTTTCCTTTGAGTGTTTATACATAACACTCTGAGAAAAAGTGCATAGTTAAAAATTAATCCACAACTGGTAATGACAGCTGACACACAACCAAGATACCATTTTTTTAAGTCATGATTACTCAAGATTTCTCAGTGGACGCTAGCCTTGTTTATATGCAGGTTTTACAATAGAAGCCTTTATACCCAGAATGTAATAGATTTTTGCGTCCAGCTTGCCACCTGCGTGCAGGAGATTCCCAGAAGATAGGCACATACTCTGGGTCATTGAGTCTCACCTCATTTGATACATATAATGAATTGCTGTTGGGTGTAGTTTTGGGATATGAGCAAATTTCAGCTGTCATCTCTAAGGCAGCTTACCTAGAATTAGATCTTGCCATTTCAAATGCTGTTTGTCTTCATTAATCTTCATTCTTGCCCCATTTGTCCTATTCAGTTAACGACCTGAATAGCTTAATGGTGCCGGTGTACTGTCATGCAGGCTAAGACTGAATATAGACATACCCTCTGGACACCGTCATCTATAACTCTAAGCAATATTATATCTATTTTTTGTTATCTTGTTGGTCTTGTTAATTTGGCTGTCTTACTATTTTCTTACCAAAACTGCTGCTGTCATCTTTTTTTTTTTTAAGCCTAAGAAGCATGGGTGGTAGAGAACTGCCTGGACAGGCTTCTGAAATCTAAATCGGTCTGGAAATTTCTATTTGATTCAACAACTGTCTTTTGGATAGTGGTTCTACTAGATTAAAAATTCTGGCCGGGCGCGGTGGCTCACGCCTGTAATCCCAGCAATTTGGGAGGCCGAGGCAGGTAGACCACAAGGTCAGGAGATTGATAACATCTTGGCTAACATGGTGAAACCCATCTCTACTAAAAATACAAAAAATTAGCCGGGCGTGGTGGCGGGGGCCTGTAGTCCCAGCTACTCAGGAGGCTGAGGCAGGAGAATGGTGTGAACCCGGGAGGCGGAGCTTGCAGTGAACTGAGATCGTGCCACTGCACTCCAGCCTGGATGATAGAGCCAGATTATGTCTTTAAAAAAAAAAAAAAAAGGAAAGAAAAAAAAAGTTGAGGTCAGGGAGCATGTCTTAATTTTCATACTTCAACTCTAACACAGTGCTTAATATGTGGTAGACCCTTCAGTAGGTAAAGTTTTATGATAAATGAAAAACTGGAGAATGGTCTGTAGAATACAAAACAAGTGCATGACAGGTTTAATGTCCTTAAGTATTATAAAAAGCTCTGCAGAGAAAATAAGCCTCTGTACTAGAAGCATTACATGTATTGTCTATTTTAATGCTCTTAACATTGCTGTAAAGCAGGCATTATTATCTTCATTTATAGATGGATAACAAGGCTCCGAGAGGTGGAGAGAAACTCACACAAAGTCACTCAGTGGATTAGTGGAAGAACTATCTGTTTATAGTGAAATACAGTTCATACAGAAAAGCAAGATCAGTATTTGATTTATTCCTTTAACTTTCAGAATTAATTTGTTGGCTTTCCATTAACTAATTTTAACTTTCAGATTAATTTGATGGCATTCTGGCAATCTTCAAAAAAAAATTAATAGTTTTTTTTTCATCCCAAAAAGTGTCACTTGGAATTCATGCTTTTTAACACTTATTTGACGTTTTGATTAACTGTAGTCATTAACCATGTTGACTAATGTTTTCACTTTTGGCTACTGTGTTTCTTTTTTTTTTTTGTATCTTTTTGACACTAGTCCATTAAGTACTTTTTGATACTTATTTTCCTTATGCAAAAATAAGTACCAGGTTCATTTTGTACATTTTCTGCATGTGATCAGGAGTTAGCGAATTTCTCCAAGGAGTCCTAGTTCTAGTGGATTGGTTTTGGACACCATCATCTAAGAAATGGTGACGTTCATTGCTACTGAGTTTTTAGTGCTTCTGGGTCATTTTAATGAGCAGAACTAAAGAATACATTTAAAAAATACATACATTTAATCATTAAAAATATATTTATCTCCTTTTCCTTTATATTAGATATCTTAGTTCTTTATAAAATTACCATATTTATCTTATTCTATATTTATATAATAATTGTAAAATAACAATACCAGTATTATTGCTAACAGTAAGACACATGATAAACACACCATAAACTGTTCTACACCTTATTTTTTTTACTTAATATGGGCTGAATGATCACTGCTTATCAGTATATGTAGATATTTCTCATTATTTTTTTCATAATTTACTTAGAACTACTTCAAACTATTTCAAACAGTATAAAAAACCTCTCATATTCCCTTACTCCTTCGTACAGATGCCCTAATTGTTGGTGTTTCACCAAATAGCCTTCATCAGCTCTTTCAATATAATGTCTATTGTATGTGTGTAGAATGTCTGTTTTATGATCATTATCATTTTTCTTTTCCTGAACTATTCCACCTACTCTTTCCTATTAGCACAATATAATTATCCAAAGCAGGAAATCAACATTAATACAATACCATCATCCAACTCACACACCTCATTTAAATCTCATTATCCCAACAAAGTATCTTTTTTCTATCTGATCCTGATTCAATCAAATATCATGCATAGATTTTAGTTATGTATGTTACATTTCCTTTAAACAGTTTCTCAGGCTGTCTCAGTTTTTCATGACTTGAAGATTTTATAGAATAGAAGCCTCTCAATCTTTATGGTGCTCCTCCACCTGGGTTCCTCCGTTGTTTCCTCATGACCATATTCAAGTGATACATTCTTGTCAGGAATGTGATAAAAATCATGATGTTCCTCTCAGGTCGGAAAACATAAAGGCTGAACTTGATCACTTGGCATGTGAATGCCTCCTCGTTATCTCCACAATGATATCACCATTTATTGTTGTGCGTGGTGCCTCTGGAATCTGTGGCTTTGTGCTTTTCATCAGTTTTGGAAAATTCGTAGCTAGTATCTCTCCAAGTATTGCTTTTCTTTACTCTCTCTCTTTGGATTTACTCTAAATATTTTCTTACAATTTATATTCTGTTTAACATTTCTCTTGATTTGGTTTGGTTCTGTGTCCCCCCCCAAGTCGCATGTTGAGCGTTGGGGGACAGACCTGGTGGGAGTGATTGGATCATGGGGGTGGTTTCCCCCTTGCTGTTCTTGTGATTGTGAGTTCTCACAACATCTGGTTGTTTGAAAAGTGTGTAGCACTTGCCCCTTCACTCTGTCTCCTGATCCACCACAGTAAGATGTGTATGCTTCCCCTCCGCTTTCTGCCGTAATTGTAAGCTTCCTGAGGCTTCCTACCCATGCTTCCTGTACAGCCTGTGGATCCATGAGTCAATCCTCTTTTCTTCAGAAATTACTCAGTCTCAGGTAGTTCTTTATAGCAGTGTGATACATCTCCCATCTCCAAATCCAATGAATTCAGTGTTTTACTTATTGTATCTTTTTAAACAGAATTTATATTTGATTTTTAAGTTTCTACTACTGCAGTGAAATTCATATTACTTGAACATATTAATCCTGTTAAGGTTAAAATTTAAAAATATCTAAATTTTTCATTGTAATTAAAAAATTTTAATTTAAAAATTAAAAAAACTATAAATTAAACAAATTAATTTTAAAATTTGAATCCTAACAGGATTAATATGTTCAAGTAATATGAATGTTTAAAGTTTTAAAATTTTAATCTTAACACCTTGATCTCCTTTGGTTTGTATATTTTCTCTTTATTTTAGGTTAACTCATATGTTTCGTAGGCTGACTTATTTTCTGCTATGTGCTAAAGATTGTTTAGAAAAAGCTATCAAACTATTTTGAAGCTCTGGATGATCTTATTGTAACATGGAGTCACTTTTGTTTCTTGCAGTCAGCTAAGCATGGAACACCATCATCCAATCAGAAAACGAGATGATCCTAGATTATGAGGGTAGATACAGTTCCACTTTACCCTTATTCCATTAATGTGTAGCCATGGGGGATTTACCACGTGTTACTCTTCTTATTGGATCTTGAACCCAAATCTTTGTCCCCAAAGCCCAATGAATTCTTCAAAGTTAATATTATTTGAAATAATAAATCATAATTTCATACATTTTGGAGTGCAATTTAATGTTTATATATATATATACACACACACACACACACGCAGAGCCTGGAATGACTAAATCAAGCTAATAAACAAATCTGTCACCTCACTTATCCTTTTTCATGGTGAGACATTTGAAATTTACTCTCAGCTATTTTGAAATATATAATAAATTATTATTTGTGGTCATCCTGCTGTGCAGTAGATCTAAAAAAACAATAGTTTCCTCCTGTGTAACTGAAACTTAGTGCCCCTTAACCAGCACTTCCCCATTCCTTCCTTTCTACCCCAAGCCTCTGGTAACCACTGCTTCTATGAGTTAGACTTTTTTAGATTCTGCATGTAAGATCATGTGATACAAACCTCAAAGCATAGGTAATAAAAGTTAAAATAGACAAGTTTGTTTGGATTAAGTTAAAATCTCTCTAAACAGTAAAGAAAATAACAGAGCTAAGAAATAATCTACAGAATGAGAGAAAATATTTGCAAACCATATATCTAATAAGGGGTTAATATCTAAAATATATAACTAAATAGCTTAACTAAATAGCAAGAAAAACCAGTAACCTAATTTAAATACAGAAGTAAAAATATGACTATCCTATGATCCAGCAATCCCATGTCTGGGTATATAATGAAAAGTATTGAAATCAATATATCAAGGAGATACCTGCACTCCCTTGTTCATTGCAGCATTATTCATAGCAGCCAAGATAGAGACTCAACCTATGTGTGTGCTAGTAGATGAATAGGTAAAGGAAATGTGGTAATTATACACAATGGAATACTATTCAGCTTTAAACGGGGGAATTATGTCATTTGGGACAGTATAGATGAACCTGAAGGATGTTAGGCTCTGCGAAGTAAGTCAGTGATTCTGTATGTTCTGTCCTTTGACTCCAATCTGTTGTTTCACAGAGCACTGATGGTGTTGAGGGGAAAAAAAAAAATGCTGCAAATGCAGGGCTCACTTCTCTGTGATTACCTACTCATCTAGATACTGGCCCCACAATTCCTCACTGCTATTCTAATTAGCCTCCTAATGACATTATACATTATTTTGATGAAATGTGCCTCCAGATTTCTAGCTGTTTTCAGCAAAATGTGTGGCCTGAAATAATACAGCTATTTCCAGAATTTAAACTCAGTATCTTTGCTTAAAAAGATAGCACCTTTTTTCTAAGTGTTCTCACCTAGTATATAGAAATGTATTTTCATATTCATCTTTTATTAATACATGCTAAACCTAATGATTTGAATAGTTTATTTATTTATTTATTTATTTATTTTTTTGAGACGGAGTCTGGCTCTGTCACCCAGGCTGGAGTGCAGCGGCGCAATCTCAGCTCACTGCAAGCTCCGCCTCCCGGGTTCACGCCATTCTCCTGCCTCAGCCTCTCCGAGTAGCTGGGACTACAGGCGCCCGCCACCACGCCCGGCTAATTTTTTGTATTTTTAGTAGAGACGGGGTTTCACCGTGGTCTCGATCTCCTGACCTCGTGATCCGCCCGCCTCGGCCTCCCAAAGTGCTGGGATTACAAGCGTGAGCCACCGCGCCCGGCCTTGAATAGTTTATATATTCTATTGTCTCTTCGTTGGTCATCATATAATTTTGTAAGTAAATATAGTGATATTTTCTGCCTCTTCTATGTATCTGCCTAATCTATCTTTCTTTTAATTGTTTATACCATTTTATTTTTTAGTGTTTGCTCTAGGGTTTTATATATGTATACACATACACATGTCACTATTACTAATTTTTCAGTCTACTTTCAAATAATATACTACTTCACATCTAGTATAAAGCCTCACAAAAGCATACTTTTCTCTTTCCTCCCATCTTTTGTGCTATTTTTGTCCCAGTTTTACTTCTATGCGTGTTTTAAACCTTACAATCTGTTTTCACTGCTTTCTGCTTTAGACAGTCAATTATATCATAAACATATTTCAAAATAATTTTAGGCTTATAAAAAGTTGCAAAAGAGTATAGAGAGTTACGGAACAGTCTTTACAAAGCTTCCCTTAAGGTCAGCTTCCAAAAGGAACATGGCACAATGACCCAAATCAGAAGATTCACACTGATTCAGTATTACTTACTCATCTAAAGACTTCGATTGACTTTTGCAAACTTTTTTGCTAACATAGTTTTTCAGATTCAGGAACTTATGCCAAATAACACGTTTTATTTAGTTTTCATCTCTCCTTAATCTCCAATCTGTGACATTTTTTAGTTTGTCTTTATTATGATCTTGACACATTTGAGGGGTACTGACCAGTTGTTTTCTTGAATGTCCCACTAATTTGGGTATAGCCTGTGATTTTTCATGATTACTTTGAAGTTACGTCTATTTGGCAGGAATATTCCAGAATGATTTTATACCATTTGCAGTATATCATATCAGAAGCTATATGTTATTGATATATGTTCTTAATGGTGATGGTATGTTTGATAGCTTAACATGTTGAAGTTAAAGAAAATTATTAGTTTTTTTGACTATAAATTTACTATTTTTCTTTTTAAATTAATAAATTAGTTTAATGTTAATTAAGCAGTTCAATTAATAAGTATATTTGAGACTATATAAGTATTCTGGTTCTCCTTATACTTTTGCCTGCTAATTTTCTTGTTAATAGATGACTCTTGCCTATGACAATTACTACTGTGGTGTCTGCCTATTGGATATTTTCCGTTTCTCTTTGCTTTATTCTTTCTACATTAATTGATTGGAATTCTAATGTAAGGAAGAGCTGTCTCTTGTTACTTTCCTTTTCTTTTTATTCTTTCTCCAGTTATTTATATTAGATGGACTTATGGATAGATATTGATTCTGAGGCGTGTCATTCACTATTATCACTACCTGTTTTTTTACTCAAATTGTCCCTGCTTTTGCCTGTGAGAAGTTCCTTCAGGGTTGACTCCTGTGTCCTTAAAGACTGTTTTAAAATCTTTTCATTGTGAATTTTCTGTTTATGTCTTTTCTTCATCACTATTGGATTTTTAATGCTCTATTCTTTACATATTAGGGATATTAGCCCTTTGCAGCACATGTTGTAAACATTTTCTTCCATTTCATCAGTGGCCTTTTGACTTGGTTTCTGGTATGTTTTTGCCATGAGAACTTTGAAACAATTTCTATCTAGTCAAATTTTAAAATTGTCTCTTTTATTGCCTCTGGATTTTTAAGTCACAGTTTCAAAGCCTTTCCATATAAATGGATTATAGAAAAATTCACCCACCCCTTTTTTTTTTTTTTTTTTTTTTACTACTTGTAAGTTTTCATTTTTACATTTAAATCCCTGATCTATTTCAAGTTTGTTTTTATGCCTGGTATAAAGTGAATCTAATTATGTATTTTCTCAAATACTAACAAGATTCCTAAGCATTATTTATTTAAACAATTTATCTTTGTGAATTTGAGATGATGCTTTCAATATATACTAAATTCAGATATGTACCATTTGGAGTCTGTCTGTTTCTAGTCCACTAGTCTTATTTGTCAACGCATGTACCTGTACCATAGCATTTTATTTACAGTGTTCATACTATGTTTTAATGTCTGGTGAGTTATTTCCCATCATGGTTTTCTTTAGTGTTTTCTTGCATGTTTCTTTTTTTGTGTGTAAAGTTTAAAATCTGTTTGCCTGTATCCACAGAATACTTTATAGTTGTCTTATTTATAATGAATAAAATTTATGAGTAATTATGTTAACTTATAAGTAATTAAGTTAAAAATAATTACAAGTTAACTTATATTTTCCCCTAAAATATGATATTATCATATGTTTTCTTCTGTTTGTGTGCTAAATTACATATCTTGAGGTTCTGCATTTGTGTTATTACATCAACTTGGAGAGGTGTTGAATGTGCTCTACATGTAGGAAGAAGGCAGCAAGGTGATCTGAAAGCTGGCTGTGGGCAGAGAACTTTATACTTCTCTCAAGATACCCATGAGGTCTTCCATATTTCCCAGCCCCCTTGCAATTAGTTCAAGCTCTTTAACTTGCTCTGTTAAATGCATGTGGGTGGAAGTGTTATGTGCCTGGGCCAAGTATAATAATTTAAGAGTCGACGTGGGATCCTCCGTCTCTTTCTTTCCCTCTTGATCAGTGGAGAATATTGTACACTCCGGAAAGTAAAATGGCAAGCCTACTTCAGCCTCGGTTCCTGGGTGATTGTGAAGAGCCAAGTTTTCTGTTGTCCTGCATTGGAGCTGTAGCATGAGGGGGAAACGTACCTTTGATATCTGAAGTCACTGGGAATTAGGGATAACTTTTTAACACAACACAACCTATTTAATTGTGATCATAGGATAAGTCTCTATGATATGAGTTTCTTAAAATTTGTTGAAATTTGTGCTATGAATTGGTACATGGTCAGTCTTCTATATCTTATATGATTCAGAAGAATATATATTCTCAAGTTTTTGAACGCTTGGTTCTACTTGGGTCCATGACATCTAGTTTATTCATTGTTGTAATAGTTTCATAGTTTTAAGTCTTAGATTTAAGACTTTAATCCATTTTTATGTGATTTTTGTATATGGTAAGAGATAGGGGTCTAGTTTCATTCTTCTGCATATGGATGTTCAGTTTTTCCAGCATAATTTTTTTTTGAGACAGAGTCGTTCTGTCGCCCAGGCTGGAGTGCAGTGGTGCCATCTCGGCTCACTGCAAGCTCCGCCTCCCGGGTTCACACCATTCTCCTGCCTCAGCCTCCCGAGTAGCTGGGACTACAGGCACCCACCAACATGCCGGCTAATTTTTGTATATTTAGTAGAGATGGGGTTTCACCGTGTTAACCAGGATGGTCTCGATCTCCTGACCTCGTGATCTGCCCACCTCGGCCTCTCAAAGTGCTGGGATTACAGGCGTGAGCCACTGTGCCTGGCTTCCTGCATCATTTTTTGAAGAGAGTGTGTTACTCAAATTTTTCTACATTGATGCTGATTTTCCTCATGCTTGACCTATAATTGACTGATAGAGGTATGTTAAAATCTCTTACTGTGCTGGTATTTTCCTTTAGTTACTATTGTCCTGTCTGATTTTCTTACTATTTTTAACCTATGTTATTAGGGGAATGCAACTTTATAATTATTTTATTTGTTGAAACTATTACGTAATAACCCTTTTTATTGCTAATAATACTTTTTTCCTTTAACACATATACAGTTTGATATTAAATAGGTTTCTCAGCTTTTTTTACCATAGTATTTTACTGGTATGCCTTTATCAATACTTTTATCCCTTGGTGCATTTTATTTTAGGTGTATGGCTAGATGATTTTTACAAATATAGTCTGATAATTACTGTTTTTAACTGAAAAATTAAACTTTTATGTTTATTGTGATTACATATTTATATTCGGATTATTTCCTACCAGATTCCAGGGAGTACTTTGAAATCAGGACAACTTTCAGTTAACTTCCAAAGTCAGATACACCAGATAGAGAATAAAATGGTGATTATCGTTGGTGAGGTAGGGTAGGAAATAGGGAGATGTAGTACAAATGACACAAAGTAGCAGATATGTAGGATGAACAATCTAGAGATCTATATATAACATAAGGAATATAGTTAATAGGATTGTACTGTATTTGGGATTTTTACTAAAAGCGTAGGTTTTAGGTACTCTTGCTATGACAAAATGGTAACTATATAAGATGATGGATATATTAATTTGCTTGTCCTTAGTAACAATTTCATTCTGTATGTGTCTATTGAAACATCATGTTATATACCTTAAATATATACACTAAAAAGAGAATCCTAAAACTTAATTTATCAACAAAAGAACATTTATAAGACATAATAGTTTTCTGGACATCGTAGGTAATACGAATTCATCTAAACTTGCATGAGAATTTGCTTTCTGTAGCAAATTTTACTGAGAGCGTTTTTCTCTCTTCTACTCAGGAGTCCCGCCTAAAAAACCGCTCTCTGACATCTCTCATTGTTGCAGTTTTTTTCCCCTGTCCTCGCTGCTACTGAGTGCGTATCCCCTTTGAGTTTTGCATTTATAAAAATGTATATATTCAAATCTCGAACAGACCTAAGGCTTCTTCTTTGTCCCCTGTGTGGGTGTGGTCATTAAAACTCAAGATCCTGAGTTACTGGCAGTATAAAAACTCCAGATTAGACTGCATCCCATTCACCTGATGAATTACCTAGTTATTGTCTTCCCTGGAATGTCTCCCAAGTATCTGAAATGGAATGTTTCTAAGATGGAGCCTTTGCTTTGTACTCCCACAGTGGGTCTTCTCAGTCTTCCTGGGCTCAACCCCAGTTAGTGACACCCTCCCCTCAACCCATCTATTCAGTGCCTGGAGCTGTCAACTGGGAATTAACCTTTCCTTCCTTCATCTCCATTTCTGCATGCAAACTATCGGCCAAGAGTATTAATTTTACATCCAAATGGACCTTTAATAATAATCTCTTCATCACTCTGGACAGAAATCAACACCACTTTTTCCAGACTATTTCAATAGCCACCTCACCGGTCTTCCTGTCTAGAACCCCTCAAGTCTGTCTATTTCACATAGCCTGCACACAGAATTTTAAAAAGAAATTTGATCATGTTACTCCCTTTTAGTGATTTCCCATCATATGTAAAAGCTAATTTCTCTATTATTTCCCATGTAGGCCTATGCTATCAGCCTCCTGTGTTTTCATATAAACCATACTGTTTATCCTACAAACCCCTACAAACTACACTTTTCCCAGTGCTGTCTTGAGTACTCCACTTCCAGCTATGAAATAGAAAAATACTTCAAACAGCTGTGCTAAGAAAACCATATATTTTGCACATTTCAGCTTACACATCGTATCAGTAGAGATTTCTTCTCCAACTGTCTTGTCTAAATTATATCTAGATCTCTCCCTCTGGCCTTGGTGTTCTTTTTCATCACATCCTGTTCATTTTCTTTCTATAAGACGCCTACAATGCAATGGGGATCATACTGTTTTGATCTAACCTTACTTTAGAAAGAGAGAATTCCCTGAAGATTTTATAAGTTCAATAATATTTCTCACTTCTCAGTTGAGTCTTTTCTTCTTTTCTATGTTAACCCATCTAAACAAAGGGTAAAAGAAGAAGATTCTTTTTCTTAGAGTATTTATCTTATTTGATCTTCCATGATTTATGACTTAAATAAACAGGACAAGCATCAAAAATCCCAATTAGCTCGTATTTTGTGTATCATATAAGTTATTGTTCTTTCCATACCTCTGTTCACAGAAGGCTGTAACTGGCTCTAGAAAAGTTTGGGTGGTCAGGGTATTCTTTAGCAATTAACAGGCACTACTGGGAAGCTTTTAGCAAATATGTGCTCTTTCCCCTCTATAATGCTTTGAGGATATAAAATCAAATACCAAGCAGGAAATAAGCTAAGGGTCAAACTCAAACTCCTACTGTTACTGTGTTGCTGTCTATCTCATTTCCTAGGTTTAGTAGTAATTGTTTTATAAATTTGGGAGCTGCAGAGTCAGGTGTGTATATATTTAGGATTGTGATATTTTCCTGTTGGACTAGTCCTTTTAATCATTATAGAATGTCTTTTTTTCTCTTTAACTGCTGTTCCTTTAAAGTTTGTTTTGTCTGATATAAGAATAGCTACTCCTGCTCACTTTTGGATTCTATTTGTATGGGATATCTTTTTCCACCTGTTTACCTTAAGTTATATGTGAGTCCTTATGTATCAAGTAAGTCTCTTGAAGGCAGCAGATATTTGGATGGTGAAATCTTATTTATTCTGCCATTCTGTATCATTTAGTTGGAACATTTAGGCAATTTACATTCACTATTAGTATTGAGATGTGAGGCATTATTCTATTCATCATGCTATTTGTTGTCCGAATATTTTGTTTGTTTTTTTTCCATTTTATTATTGTTATATAGGTCCTGTGAGATTCATGCTTTAAGAAGTTTCAGTTTTGGTGTATGTTGAGGATTTGTTTCAAGATTTAGAGGTTCTTTTAGCATTTCTTGTAGTGCTGACTTGGTAGTGGTGAATTCTCTAAGCATTTGTCTGAAAAAGACAGTATCTTTCCTTCATTTACGAAAGTTAGTTTTACTGGATACAAAATTCTTGACTGATTATTATTTGTTTAAATAGGTTAAAGATAGAGCCCCAATTCTTTCTAGCTAGTAGGGTTTCTGCTGAGAAATGTGCTGTTAATCTGATAGGTTTTCCATTATAGGTTATCTGATGCTTTTGCCTGACATCTGTTAATATTTTTTCCTTCATATTGACTTTAGATGACCTGATGACTACGTGCCTTGGTGAAGATCTTTTGTGATGAATTAACCAGGTGTTCTTTCAGCTTCTTGTGTTTGCATGTCTAGATCTCTAGCAAGGCCAGGGAAGTTTTCCTTGATTATGCCTTCGAATGTGTTTTCCAAACTCTTAGATTTCTCTTCTTCCTGGGAACACAAACTATTCTTAGGTTTGGTCATTTAACATAATCCCAAACTTCTTGGAAGCTTTTTAAAAATTTATTTTTTGTTTTTGAGACAGAGTCTTGCTGTATCACCAGGCTGGAGTTCAGTGGCACGATCTTGGCTCACTGCAACCTCCAACTACCTGGTTCAAGCAATTCTCCTGCCTCAGCCTCCTGAGTAGCTGGGATTACAGGCACGCACCACCATGCCCAGCTAAATTTTGTATTTTTAGTAGATATGAGGTTTCACCATATTGTCCAGGATGGTCTTGATCTCCTGACCTCATGATCCACCCACCTTGGCCTCCTAATGTTTATGTTTTTATTCCTTTTTTTCTTTGTCAGATTGGGTTAATTCGAAAGACTTGTCTTTGAGCACTGAAGTTCTTTCTTCTACTTGTTCAATTCTATTGCAGAGACTTTCCAGTACGTTTTGAAATTCTCTAAGTGTGTCCTTCATTTCCAGAAGTTGTGATTGTTTTTTATTTATGCTATCTATTTCACGGGAGATTTTTCCATTCATATCCTGTATCTTTTTTTAAAATTTCTTTAAGTTGTACTTCACCTTTCTCTGGTGCCTCCTTAATTGGCTTAATAGTCGACTTTCTGAATTCTTTTTCTGGCAATTAAGATATTTCGTCTAGGTTTGGATCCATTGCTGGTGAGCTAGTGTGATCTTTTGGGGTGTTATTAAACCTTGTTTCGTCATATTACCAGAATTGTTTTTCTGGTTCCTTCTCATCTGGGTAGACTATGCCACAGGGATGATGGATCTGGGACTCAAGGGCTGCTGTTTAGATACTTTTGTCTCATGGGGTGCTTCCTTGATGTGGTGCTCTCCCCTTTCCCTTAGGGATGGGGATTCCTGATAGCTGAACTGCAGTGATTGTTATTTCCCTCTTAATCTAGCCACCTAGTGGGGCCACCAGGCTCAAGGCTGATACTGGGGAGTGTCTGCAAATATTCCTGTGATGTGATCCATCTTCAGCACTCTCAGGTATGGATACTAGCACCTGCTCTGGTGGAGGTAGAAGGAAAGTGAAGCGGACTCTGTGAGGGTCCTTGGTTGTATTTTTGTTAAATGTGTGCTGATTTTGTGTTGGTTGGCCTCTATCCAGAAGGTGACACTTTCAAGAGCACATTAGCTGTGGTATTATAGAAAGGTTCAAGTGGTGGGTGGGGCCATAGAGCTTCCAAGAGATTATGTTCCTTGTCTTCGGAGTTCCTTGGTTGTCCCATGGAGCCTGCAGTCGTAATATGCCTTCTTCAAAGGGTCTGTGGATTCCCTTGACGTTTCTGTTATGTTCTTGTGGCAGTTGTCAGAGCAAAAGTTTACATTGTGGGTCTCCAAGAGCTGCTCTGCCTGTCTGAGTGGGAGCTGCAAGTTAGTCCTGCCTATGATCCACCATTTTCCCCTACTCCCAAACTCAAAGTTTTTCTGAGTCCACTCCAATTTTATTTTAATACTTGAATTTTTAACTAGTATTTGGACTTTGCAGTATCAGGTCTTTGAAAGTTTAGGTTGTTGATATGTTTCAGTAACTTCTAATGGTAATATTTTTGATAAAATTGACGTTTAAAAATTCTTTGAAATATAAATTAGGTAATAAACAATAATCCTTGTTTATATGCTGACATGTCAGTTAAACTATTTAGAAGTAAGTCAAGTTAATGGCTTGTTAAGAATTATAGGGTAATGCAGGGAACTGTGTTCTAGATGAGAGTATTGCAATATATCTTTTATATTGTGTAGTAGTGGAAAGAGAATGTACTTTGAAATAATAACAAACTTACATTTGAATTTCATGTCTATAATTTAATAGTCAAATGACCTTGGGAGACCTATGTGAAACATTATCTCTGCCTGTCAGATTTCTGCAGATTTTCCTATTTTACTTTTTACTGAAAATAAGTACCATTTTAGTCCAGAATTAACAACACTCATAGTCATATACCTCGGAGTTAATAACAGATTTGCATTATTCTTTTTATTGTTTAAATAATTCTACATACTCCTGTTTATTTGGAGAACTGGTTTTCAAATGTATATCGACTCTATTAGATTTTCATTCATTTCCATAAATTGCCTTTGGAGGAGATGTTACAGGAATCGGGGTAGCAAATTCGAATTCCATCAAACACATTCATTTTTATTAAAATTAATAATGATTTATTTTTACTTAGTGGAAGCAAAAGAGCATGGTGCTTGATAGCTCAGACTTTGGAGTCTGTCATTTGTTCCCCTGCATATTTGTGTAGAATAAAAGACTTGATCAAGTATGTGGGAATAGACTAAGAGAGGTTAAGTTCTTGCCTGAAATGCCAAGTTGTCACTGATAGTCTGGGAGAGAAAGTAAGCATTCTACTCTCCCTTAGTTCATACCTTTAAAAAAGGTAACACACTTATTATATGGTATCTGAGCTTTATATGTGATCTCAAAGCTTAACCACAGACTCTTTCTGAAGACTCCCACTCTAGGCCTTAGAATAGTCCAATCCTGGTGACCTGGCACTGTTGCTGTCAGCCCTGGGTTCTGGAGTCCCTTCTGACCTCTGTGTTTCTTATCATGGGACACTCAAAGAGCCTTGTGGGTGTTATGGCCCATATGCAGTGTATTTTACTCTATTGCGTGTTTTGAAGGAGACATTTCACATTACTGGCCGCTCTAGTGGCAACTAAGAGCTGGCCATGGAACATACTTTTGGGGAGATTCTAATGTATTCAAGAAGTTAGTGGCAAGGACACTTGAAGGATGCTTTTAAAGGAGTTTCTGAAGACATGGAAATTAGTCTTCCTCTTGGAATACACTTTTTGTACATTGTCACTGGAATGATGGATTTGTCTTTCTCTTTTCCCTGCTACAACTCCGCTTAGTAAGTACTACCACTGACAGCTACAGCCTTCTTCTAGCTCAGGGATTTTCTTAACAGTACTGTTCCTCTGGGATATTGTTTTAACATTCAGATATCACATGAGGGTACAAAATAACTTTTTATTATGTGTAAGATATGGTTCAGAATTCATCTGATACTATACTGTTTTGGGTACGTAGGACCATACCTGTATATACTATAGATTTACACAATCATTGTCATCAACAACTGTTTTATTATTTTGCTCAAACATTAGGTCCTGAGATGCCTGAGGATATCATTGCCAACTAATGGTGCCTGAATCTAGTAGAATTTCTTGTTATCATTGTAAATAACTCTGCCTCTTAAATTATTTCGATTTGACCCCATTCTGCACACCGTACTTGTTCTCCAAAGGTTTGGTTAGTCACCCAAAAGCTGACTTTTCCTGAACTTTGGTACAAGTCATATCTTACTAAAAGAAAATGCACTGAGAGAAACAAGCTTTGGCATCGTCTTTCCACTAGCAAACCCCTGCTGTCCCTTCCTATCTAAGTGGTTGCAGACACCCATTGTGAGGCTGTACAGTTCCCAAACTGGAAAAAGAAAACTCAAGGAGTTCCCCCAAAAAGGCACATGAAAAATTCAATTCCCACCTGTAAGCTCATGACTCTTAGTGGTGTTCAGGGACCATAAAGATTCATAAGGCTTTGTCCTCAAGAATAATAGTATTTAATGTTTAGTTCATGTGGTACCACCTACATACATGATTACATTCCCCATACACAGCTAATCTGGACCTCTGAGGCAATGAGATTGGTGTTCTTTCAGGTGTTTTATTAGCTGAACAAATATCAGGGAAGGTAGGAATATGGGCATTGGAATCAGATAAACCTGCATTCTGACTTGACTGGGCTGTACTACTTACTGTATGCGTGACTTTGGACACATGTATAACCTCTCTAAACCATAAGAGTCTTATCAGACTAAGGATGATAGTGCTATTTATCTTATGTCATGAGAATTAATCATATAAAGTATCTAAAAGCTTAGCATGGTTTCTGGTGTATGGTAGGTATTCCCCACAAAGGAGCTATTATTATTAAGGAAAAAAAAATCTCAGTTCTCTAAAACAGGTGTCCCAACCCCTGGGCAGCAGGCAGGTACCGGTCCGTGGCCTGTTAGGAACCCGGCTGCACAGCAGGAGGTGAGTGGCAAATGAGCAAGCATTGCCACCTGAGCTCCGCCTCCTGTCAGGTGAGCTGTGGCGTTAGATTCTCATAGGAGTGCAAACCCGATTGTGAACTGAGCAGGCAAGGGATCTAGGTTGTGCATTCCTTATGAGAATATAACTAATGCCCAATGATCTGAGGTGAAAGTTTCATCCTGAACATATACCTACTGTTCCCTCCAGCACTCCCACCTAATACCCCCCACCTCCAGCCCACCCCCACCCCACGGAAAAATTATCTTCTAGGAAACCTGTCCATGGTGGCAAAGAGTTTGGGAACCACTGCTCTAAAACATTTCTCAGGCTCTGGTGTATAGTAGTTTGCAAACTAATCAGAAACAATCTTATGACCCAACAAGTGATGGTCATAGCTGTGGAAAAACATTTTCTAAGTCTCAAATATTTATTTTTTTCAAAAATTACTAAAGCCAATGGAAGTGGTAAAATATTAGAAATGGGATTGTTCCAAATATAGCTGGAGTTGACTCCTAGTGGTTAATTAATACCCTTCCATTTTAAAGCTAGAGTGGATGAGGACCTGTTACTGAAAAAACTGTATTTACACCAGCTATAAATAAACCTCTTCTAATTGCACGATTGCCAAGTATTTCTCAGAAAGCATTTTATTTGTCAGTAGACAGAATGAATTGGACATAATACTAGACCAGTCACTGGTTGGATAACCATCAAGAAAGTGCCAGGACAGACCCACAGACCATCTTGTGAGCTAGCAGCTTCCCGAGAATTCTTCATTTATAGCAGACCTAAAGCTACAATGAGGGCCAAGTGCCCCCCCTAGCACCTTCAATTACAGTTTCCCGATCCCTTGCAAAATAATTGAATATAGTTATTCAACAGTCTTTAAAAGTTAGGCCATCATTGTCTGGCATTTTTCTGTAGCAAATCCAGGGAGAGCTAATAGCTCCATGGACTGGAGTTAAGCAGCTTTTAAAGGAAGAGTAAATGTCAGTTAGGATTACATTTCAGATCCCTGTCAATCAACCAGGCTTAACAGTACCTGAGAACAGACTGAGGCAGGAAAAATAGAAGTTGTTAATACCGGGTGAAAGAGAATATCTTTCGTTTGTGGGTTCCATGGTAGTGAAAAAGAAACATTCATTGACGTGGTCTCATTTCAGCTCATTCACAGCTGGCAATTTCAACATAAAGATCAGAACTTGATGCGTAGAAATTCATGACATGTTGTTTTTGCTCTCCATATTTTCCTCTCCAGATTTACTCTCCACTTATATCTTGCTCTGTGTTCTAGAAGGTTGTCCTCTATGGATTGTGTAAACCATGCTCCCTGTTGTGTCAGCTTTTGGTTGGAATTGGCCAATGGGTGGGAGCATCAGAAGATTGGAGTATGGAAAGAAAGAGAGGTTAGAGTGTTTCTCTGTTCTCTCTCCATTGGCCATTGGCTGTGTATGTTTGCCCAAGGCTATAGCTCTTGTTGGATAGCTATTTTCAGGAACTTCCAGTGGTTTCCAATAACCATTTCCTCTACTTGCTTCCCATGTGACCTATGACTAAAAAAAGAAACACCACAATGAATTGATTACTCCAGAGAACAACCACGCATTTTTCTTTTAAGCTGAGAAATGATTCACCTTTCTAAGAGAAACAAAACCTCCTTGTAGCCTGATAGATGTTGCTAATTAATTGAGTTTACGCTAAAATTCAGTTTTAGTGTAACTTTTTCGCTGGGGGGGAAGAACTGAGTAGTAAAGAATAAGAGCATATTTTCATGAAGTAAAGAGATACTGTCAACTTGAAATAAGTAGGTGGAATTCTTCCATAAGATTGCTATGGATATCAGAAACTAGGAATATAACTTTTATTTCTCATATCTTCCTGAAGCCTGAAATCTTTTGGTTAGCATCCATGCCTCTCATCTGTTATCCAAGACTTTCTTGTATCTCATTGTGTCACTCATAAGTTACCCTCTTACTTTCCATAGGAAAACATTATTTTTCTATGAAATAATTATTTCTGTATTTATATTTTAAATGTATTTCTTCATAAAACCATTCTTTGTGTTTTTATTATAAAATGATGCTATCATAATTAAAAAATAAAAAAGTATATACATTTTTAAAATTATAGTTTTCCCCTTCCTCTTTTTCCTGATGACGTAAACACTGACGCTTTGCTGCATACTCTTTTCTGTGCCTATAGAAACATTTAAATATGTACATATCTACCAGCAAGTAGAGGAAATTGTACCTATAGTGATGAGTAGGTAATCATCTCTATGTTTATTTTATATGCCTTTACTGTTCTGTGAGATAGAAATCTGGACAGATGTAAGCATGATGCCAAACTCCTTTAGTTGGTTTGCTCCAGGTCTTTCAGAAATCTCTGTGCATAAAGGGATCACTGTGGTTCTTTAAACAAACAAAAACAACAAATTCCTGGAACTTACCCATACTCTGTGATTGTGAGATGGAATCATCCTTTTGATAAGCATCCTCAGTGACTTTAAAATAGATGTTCCTGGAACCATATTTTAGGAAACACTTTAATCTGAAATATCCTGGGCAAGTTGCATAGCATTTTTGAGCTTTGATTACCTCATTTTTCCACATTAGGAATGTAAGACCTCCCCTAGGCAAGTAGTTTTTGTCTGTTTAGTTCACGGATGTGTCCACAGAGTCTAGAAGCATGCCTGGTACATCAAAAACATACAATAAATGTTTGATCAATAAAAGAATACATAAATGAATGAGTGAATAAACTTGTAAAAGGAGCTTAGGATTGAGTTAAGGTTTCAATACAATACACATCTAACATTATAGTATACTGCAGGCACTCAGGAAATATAAATTCTCCTCTTAGCCTTGAATTTTGAGTCAGCGTGGTATGCAAAATTCTAGCTACAATTCAATGGGTTGTCTTATCTAAGAAAATAATTACAGTAAAACGAGCAAAATGAGCTTGCCAGTTCAATGGCACAAACATGACGTGCTTTATTTTTTAACAGAAGGGTTTTAGAGATCTATTCACCTTATGCTCTTTTTCTTACCGAAGAATCCATCAAGATGTGGGCATTAGCTTATTTTAATAGGTGTGTGAAAATGTGGGAAACATGTGACAGGGATCTATACTAATGCTTCTGTCATCAATCAGGTGTGTGTGTGTGTGTGTGTGTGTGTGTGTGTAAGCAGAGGCATATTGTGTAGAAGCAGAGGGATATTTCTGAGGATGACAGGCGATGTATTTAGTTTCTAGAAATATCTTTGCTCAAAATTTAGTAAGGACAAAACTGATTTTTCCAGATAAAGTCATTTACATTATTTATTTATGCAGATCCTAACTGACATTTTGTCCAGGCTGTCAAGACCTCTCTTACCCATTGGTTTATCAGCTTATGACACAGAACTTCCGTTTCTCATTAATATTAGCTTACTGTTTAATGAGACATTTAACTTCACACTCTGGGTGCATCTGTGAAACAGTCTAGTCATTCCATAAATTGTGAGTAAAATTATTTTGCTGGAAAATTACTGAAATGTTGAGTTCCCAAAATAGAAAGTTAAAATTTAGCTGTGAGAGCTTTACAGACAAGGCAAACAGAATTTCAGTGCACTAAATAAGCAGTATTGTATCGGAAGGAGTAAGAAATTCATAAGGCTGTGTGTTTGTTTTTTTTCAGGACAGGTCAGGGTATTTAATATGATTTATCATAAAAAATATAGTATTTCCAAAAATGTCAGCTACTTCTTATGAGAAATTAGATGGAATTGACTTATTTTACACATTAATGTTAATATCATGTCTTTTCAATGAGGTGAAGTGGAACATCGTGGAACATCTTGACTGGAGGCATAGTAGTTAACTTAAGTCACTCCAAGTAATTGAGGGGGTCTTCCAGGAAGGTGACATCTCGGGGAGCTTCCATCGTAACTTATAATTGGATATGATTTCATAGAGCCGATAGTAGTTTAATATAACAATCTAAGAAGCAGAGAGCAGCATTTTTGCCCCAAGGGGACTATACCCCATTACCATATGTTTCATCTCAGAGATGAAAGTCAGACTGATGTAAAGAGGAGGTAAGTATCTTTCCCAAGGCACAAAGCTGCTGAGAAGTACATCCATGACAAATAAAGTTATTGACATAAGATCTTTGAGGTCTCTGACCCCTCTTATATTTATAAATGAAACTGGCTACCAAATAGATAATCTTATACCATTTCTTGGGTGAAGAATGTTACAGTAGTTAACTGGATGTGGTTTCCTAGACACCTTCCCATGGGAATGGTGGACTCCTCTGGACTCCATCTGACTCTATGGAGGGTGATTGCCAGTTCCCACCATCAGGTGTGCTGTGTACATTTGTGGTAGCCAGCTGCCTTGACTGCATTTCCTCTTCTGAAACTCACTTTTAGCAAGCTGTCTGGATTGGCAACCCCCTTCTGCATTTCTTTTAGACATTGAGTATTTTGTTCTTCGGCAGGAATTGTGACTGTGAGATGAAGGTATGAGAGAAAGCCTGGTTTTTTCTTTGGATGTTGCAATAAATTAGAAGCACACTATCAAGAGAGTGTGTCTTCTCATGAATGTCTTGGCTATTAGGGCTGGCTGGATAGTAAATGTAGGAGAAGCCACCACAAGATGGGCGTTCTCGCACCCATGACAGGCAAGCCTTTCAACACTATTCCCACAGGCAGAGTGTCCCCTGGACCCTGATGCAGCTTCTTACAGTATTCTAACCCTGCCCCAGTAACAACCATTATGGAATGTGCACATTTAGCTTCAACATGGCTAGACCAGGTTGAGCCAAGTAGATGGGAACTTGATCTAGACAAATAGGATTTAGACCAACTGAGAGGCCTTCAGAGGCTGTTACCAGCTGAGACAGCACCTGGAACAAAGCCACAGAGATGAGACTCAGTGTCATGAGTCACGGGTAGAGATGGAGTACAATGAGGTTGGCCTGGTTAAAGCAAAAAGTAGGTCTAAAGAAAGTAGGCTCATGACCAGAGTGAGTGCATATTTTTGCCAGCATTGTATTCTAGGCAAGGAATTTCAATGTGGAGTTGTAGGTAGTCTCTCAAGATAGATTAGTAAGACAAAAACATAGGATATATGGAGACCAATGTAATATTAGTATCATCTTCTAGGCTAGAGGCAGTGAGAAGGTAACTTGATAAAGCAATTTCAAAGCCATTATTATTAATATAGATAGCAAGAATGAGCAGTTTATATAACGTATCACCAAAGTCATAATCAATAGGTATCATGCACCTCATTGTAGTCCTTGGATCAGATTTCCCCATCAGTAAGATAGTTATTATAATTGGGGGATTAAAAACAAACATGATACATAACATGTTATTGGGGAAGTGGCTACATGGATCTTTGGGGGAACAAAAGGATGGAATAAAGACAAGTTTTTCTTTCTCTCCCAACTCACTCTTTCACCTCTGTTGAGCTTCAGATGCCAGAAGCCTCCTTAGCTTTCAGGCTTCTTACCCTGATGGGAGTCTTTCTGAAGGACTGTAGGTCACACGCTTGGAATGAAAATGTTAGTGCCTTGGCAGGTGGGGATTTGAGTGGGCTACAGTTGGTCACAAAACTATGGACATAATAAAGAAATAAAATTCTTGAAATGTATGACTCCTATTAGAGTTCTATAAAACGGAATGCCAAATAGTCTTAAGACCTTTCTGAGAGAGAGGACATGAGTGAGATCACTGCTGGATACTGCATTAAGGTGAGGAAAAGTGCACATCTCTGGGAAATGTTTTAGTTCAGTAGTCTGTGTGGCTGTATCCAATGGGACTTCTGGTTTGTTAATGTGAGGTTTGTTTATACATTCAATAAACTTTGAGAGTTTTTCCAAGCCCTCAGCATGCAGAAATCAAGGTTTAATGTGGGAAATACCATAAGTAAATAGGTGCATGAGAGGAAAGGGTCATCTGTGTGTGAGGGTAGGGTGGAGAGATGTACTAACGTTTCCTACAAAATGACTTATGGGTTTACATTAAGGGAAGGCCAGTAGGAGCGTGGCAGATGAGGAACATGGATGAAGACAAGGGCATTCTAGGTAGAAAAAGAGCTTTAAGCCAATTTCTATTTGGATATTTTGTCTTATGAGCTCAGAGAGATGTTTACAATAGCATAAGTATGTTTGAAAAGAATTTCTCTCTCCCCTACACTTTTTCTCTAACTGAAAAATAAGTGAGTTGTGGCCCCAAGTGAAGGCTGACCATGGCAGAAACTGAGGGAGAAGAAGGATTCCTTGAGACACTTAGTTTGACAGGTGATGGGACTATGCCCTCCAGGAAATTAGAGGGATTGGTGAATCTATAGTGTCACTGGGTTCACTAATAATGAGAGAAGACCTCTTGGAAGAGAAGAAACGACTTAAACAGTACCTTCTGAGGATTTAAAAAAATCATCCTGACTTTTTTTTTTCAAAGGAGACAGTGGTTATTTGCTACCAATATGTAGAATTTCTGACTGGCGGGTATAGCAGAGAGGCATGAAGACTGAAGTGGGGAGCTGGTCTTCCAGTGGGAAATACACACGATTCTATGTTCCAAATGAAGTGTCTCCACTGAGCAATCATAGAGTCCAGAAAAAAATATAAAAATATAGCTTTGATGAAAAGGAGATCCATCTCAGGACCTCAGATTATGTCTCTGGAATAATGTCAGATTTCAATGCGACTTCTCTTCTAAGTATTAATTGTACATGAAAGTATCTCAGTCATATACTGACTGGCATTAAGAGTCATTATAAAGAAACAATAAAAATGGACTAAATGTTTTGAATATGAGGGAACAGGTGTGTTTTCATTTGTTCAATGAATACATTAATTAGCTGATGAAAAAATTACTAGCATTGTGTCAAAGTTTTGTTAGATTTTGTGCCAGGGGCTGCTCAGGCTTCAAGACACATGAAGGTTAGGGAGAAATGGCAGCTCCTTTATCATAGTGGCTTAATAGTGAGGTTATGGGGAATGCAGCTGCATCTCTCTTTCTTTTTTTTTTTTTTTTTTTAGACGGAGTCTCGCTCTGTGACCCAGGCTGGAGTGCAGTGGCGCAATCTCGGCTCACTGCAAGCTCTGCCTCCCGGGTTCCCGCCATTCTTCTGCCTCAGCCTCCCGAGTAGCTGGGACTACAGGTGCCCACCACCACGCCCGGCTAATTTTTTGTATTTTTAGTAGAAACGGGGTTTTATCGTGGTCTCGATCTCCTGACCTCGTGATCCGCCCGCCTCATCCTCCCAAAGTGCTGGGATTACAGGCGTGAGCCACCGTGCCTGGCCTGCATCTCTCTTTCTGTGATTCCCTGGCAGTAACTGGTTGGTTACCTCAGTGGCAAAACATTCTAGTGTCCTCTGTGGAGCAGGCCACTGGGGACCATGATAGTTCCTGCTGCATGGCTGATACTGGTAACCTCTGTTTTGTTCTTTGTTCCTAGCCATCTCCTGGTGTCTCAGGTGTGCTAATCTCACCAGTGATTCTTTCTGTCCTGTCTATTTAGATATTATCTTTTTTGCTTCACTGTGTTGCTGCAGATTCTTTAATAGTCCCTTGAGCCCTGCTAGGGCTGTTTTGATTTGTAACGTGGTGATGTCACTTCTCAATTTAGCCATCTTTTTAACTAGTGTGCCCCTCTACCTTGTTTTTCTAGTTTTTCTTGTATGATTATTGTAAAAAGCTTTAATTTAACCCTGTTACTTTAATCCTGTATCATCTGTAATTTATTGTCATATCTGTCACCCTTGGAAAGTGTTCTCTCTTATTTTATGCTTTCTGATTTTTCTTGTCTCCTGTATTTCTATTCAATTTTCTATCGTTATTTGGACTATTTTGTTGGTCTTTATTATTCTTCTACATTGATTTAGAAGAAAGAAATCTTGTTTTTAACTCCGTAAGTGGTGAATTAAAGTTTTCCAAAAATGTTTGTATATGGTCATTGCTAAACACCCATAGCATGACTTTTGTTTCAAATTATGAGTTAGGAAATAGAGCACATTTATTTCTTATTTTTTGATCTGGTTCCCTAACTTTCCCTACACTTTATCAGTTTATTCTGTAGCAATGAATTCTTTCATTTAGAAATGCATTTTTTCAAGGTAAAACTATTTTCCAAACATGTTTTAATTATTACCTATATTTACCTTATCAGCCTTTCTTCCATGAGCTGTTAGTTCTTATATTCAGTTGTCCTTTGTGCTTTGTCTCATTGCTTAATAGTTAATTGCTACCGTTATTTGAGTGCTTATCAATTACTATTCTAAATATTATATGCATTAACTTATTTAATCTTTACAATACTTTTATAAGAATAGTATAGTAACTGTCATTGAACAAATGAGAAAAAATGTGGCTTAGAAGGGTTAAATAACTTGTATAATGTCTTGAAGCTTTTCATGAAATCAAAACTTAAACTCAGGCCAGTCTGAATCTAAAGCCTCTACAGTAATGGCTCTGAACTGGATTACTCTTGCCTACCACCCTAAGTGACACTTGGCAATGTCTGGAGACATTTTGGTTATGATAATTGAGGGACTTGGGATGTGCTCCTGGCATAAGGTAGGTAGAGTCCAGAGATGGTAACTGAACATCTTACAATGCAGAGGGCAGGCTTCCACAATAAAGGGTCATCTTGTCCCACATGTAATAGTTTTTCTCATTATTTGTTTGTTTTTGCTGTCTTCATCATTACAGTATGTACTATTTATTTCACCCAAAGCATATGTTGTTTTGACATTGGCTTTTCATTTAATACCTATTAAATTAGTTGAATTGGTGTTTTAACATCTCCCAATAAAGAAGAAATATAGGCCCACACATTTTCACTGTTAAATTCTACCAAATATTTAAGAATGAATTAATATCATTTCATCACAATCTCTTTGAGAGAGTAAAGAAGAAGAGAATTCCCCATACACTTTAGGAGGCCATATATAGTCTATATTCTACATGATTTATAGACCATAAGAGGCACTATATATATAATATATGTATATATGTATATATACGTGTATATATGTATATATGTATATATACGTGTATATAGTATATCTTCGACAAAATGTTACACAATTGAATATATATATGAAGAGCATATATTTTGACAAAGTAGGATTTACTACTGAAACGTAAAGTTATTTCAACAATCAAAAATGAACCAATGTAATTTACCACGTAGACTACAGCAGAAAAATTATCGTCCTAATTGATGAGAAAAAGCATTAGACAAAATTCAAAAGTCATTTATGATAGAAACTTTTAAAGAGTAGGAGTAGGAAGCAACTTCCCTAAGATTATAAAATACATGAATAAAACCTCCAGCTAACATATTTCATGGTGACAGACTCAGTAGATTCTCCTTAAGATTGAGAACACAGCAAGCATATCTGTGCTCACCACTCCTATACAAAATCAGACTAGCAGCCTTAGCAAGTGCACCAAGGAAAGAAAAAGAAATAATATGTGTACAGAGTAGAAAGGAAGAAAAATAATTGCCTCTCTTTAATAATTGTCAATGTACAAAATCCCAAGGAATCAAAAAAAATGCTAAAACTAATACAATGAGGCTAGTGAGGTTCCAGGATACCAAGTCAATATACAAAAGTCTTTCTTTGTACAGGAAATAAACAATTGGATTTTGAATTTTATTCTCAAGGTAACATTTATATTCTTGTACACATACAGAAGAAATCCTTGGTAGGATTTGTATGCTGAAAACCATAAGACAGTAATAAATCAATGAAGACGTAAATAAGTGGAGACATATACTGTGCCCATGAGTTGAAGATTCAATATTGTTAAGACATTGGTTGTTTGTAAATTGGTGTATAGATTTAATAAGTTCTCTGTCAAAATCCCAGTAGGCTGTTAAAGTTTTTTTTTTTTTTTTTTTGAGACAGAGTTTTGCTCTTGTTGCCCAGGCTGGAGTGCAATGTCGCGATCTTGTCTCACTGCAACCTCTGTCTCCTGGGTTCAAGTGATTCCCCCACCTCAGCCTCCCAAGTAGCTGGGATTACAGGCATGTGCCACCATGTCTGGCTAATTTTGTATTTTTAGTAGAGATGGGGTTTCTCCATGTTGGTTAGGCTGGTCTTGAACTCTTGACCTCGGGTGATCTGCCCGCCTTGGCCTCCCAAAGTGCTGGGACTACAGGCATGAGCCACCGTGCCTGGCTGGCTGTTAAAATTTTTATAGAGAGGGAGAAGTAGTAGAATATTACACTGTTTTGAAGAGAAGAACATGGAGAACTCTTACTACCTGAGTTCAAGACAGCATAAAGCTACAGTAATTGCTACAGTGTCACATTCGTGATAAGGTATAGAGTCAGATCAATGGAACAGACTAGAGATGTCAGAAATGGACCCGCGCACATTTGGTCAATTGATTTATGATGAAGGTACAAAGGTAATTCAAAGTGAGAAGCGTAGTATTTTCAGTGAATCGTGTGGTGCTGGAACAATTGAACATGCCTATGAAAATTAGTTTCTAATTAACTACTCATTTGTAATTTAATAATTATAGATGAACCTTCACTCAAACTTTATAGCCTCTATTAACCTCAAAACGGTTCACAGGCCAAATTGTAATTCCCCAAAGTATAAAATTTCCATATGAAAACATAGGAGAAAAAAATCTTTTTGGCCTTCAGTGAGGTAAGTCATTCTTATGACAGCAAAGCTATGATCTATGAAAGAGAAAAAATGACTTCATCAAATTCGACTTGATGGAAGTGAAAACCTTTTTTTCTCTGAAAGAGATTGTTATAAAAATGAAAAGACTAGCCACAGACTGCGATGAGATAGTTGCACATTTCATATCTGACAAAGGGTTTGTATATGGAATACAAAAATATGTCCCCAAACTCAACAATAAACAACTCATTAAATAAATGGGCAAAAGATTTGCAGATACTTCACTAAAGAAAATATATGGATGTCAAATAAGCACATACGGAGATACTCAATGTTATTAGTCCTCAGATGAATACAAATTAAAGTCATGTTGAGCTACTATCTTGTGTATATCAGAAGAAGAACTAAAATAAAGAACTGACGATACCCAGTGCTTGCAAAGATGCAGAGCAACTGAAACTCTCATATATTGCTGCTGGAAATATAAAATTTTACAAGTACTTTCAAAAGTTTGATAGTTCCTTATGAAGTTAAAGATATACTTATCATAAGACCTAGAAATCACACCCTAATAGATAAGCACCCAAGAAAAATAAAAACAAGTATACACGAAATCCTGTATGTGAATGTTTATAAAAGCTTTGTTCGTAATATTGCCAAACAATGCGAAGTGTAATAAGTGGTGAATGAAATCTTTTTAATGTTCATACAGTGCAGTAATATTCAGCAATAAAAACTAGGTAATAATTGATACATGCCACAATGTAGATGAATCTCTGGTGCATTGTGCCAAGTGAAATGATACAGGCTCAAAAGAATATATACCATAGTTCCGTTTATATGACATTCTGGAATACACAAATCGTGAGGGACTAGAATGAATCAGTGCTGCAGAGGGTTGATGGTAGGAAAAGTGTTTGTCTATAAAGCGGTAACATGGAATTTTGAGGCATGATGGAATTGTCCCATATCTTGACTGTTGTGATTAATACATGACTGCGCATTTGTCATAACACAGAAATGTATGCCAAAAGAGATAATTTTAGTATATGCAAATTAAAAAATATATATTTTTTGAGACAGGGTCTCATTCTGTTGCCCAGGCTGGAGTGCAGTGATGCGTCTTGGCTCACTGCAACCTCCGCTTCCCCGGCTCAAGTGATTCTCCTGCCTCAGCCTCTCAAGTAGCTGGGACTACAGGCACATGTCACCAGGCCCGACTCATTTTTGTCTTTTTTTGTAGAGATGGGGCTTTGCCACGTTGACTAGGCTGGTCTCGAACTTCTAAGCTCAAAACAACCTGCCTGCCTCGGCCTGTCAATGTGCTGGGACTACAGGTGTGAGCCACCATGCCTAGCCAAACTATGTTTTAAAATAGACAACTAAGCATTACTTATTTTCATCGATTTGTATATACTTTTTAATAAATATGCTTATTGATGCTGGGAAGTCATTCATTATAAGAAGAAACATTATGTACTATTAAGGGAGAAAAAAATCACCAATTAAACCATAACACGTCAAAGGATTATACATGTATCCCGATTTCAAAGTTGTCATGATGTGAAAAAACATGAGCACTTTTAAATATATATTATTTAACATTCACAAATTGGAATTGATTCTCCCTCATATCACATATCCTAGGTTTTTATTCTAAAAATCACACTCCAGAAGCCTGAACCACAGAGAGGAGTGATGTGTGGAGGCCTGGGGAGTCAGAAGAGCAAAGGGGCAGCGATTTCCAACAAAGGACTTGAGTATAAACACAGGTAATATCAGGGGAGGGCAGTCTCTTGCCTGTGTGCCCAAGAATTTTTCTAAGTAGGTGGAATTAGACATTTATTCCAGGATCTTCCCTGAGTCATGTATAAGTATGATCATTTATTATTTGAGTATAAAGATTAAAGCAGCTATAGTAGTCCATAAAGGGGCTAGCTAGTATAGTCATATCTTTATGTAATGTAGAGAAATTAAAAGGAGAAAATCTTGGCCGGGCGCGGTGGCTCATGCCTGTAATCCCAGCACTTTGGGAGGCTGAGGCGGGTGGATCACGAGGTCAGGAGATCGAGACCATCGTGGCTAACACAGTGAAACCCCGTCTCTACTAAAAATACAAAAAAATTAGCCGGGCGTGGTGGCGGGCGCCTGTAGTCCCAGCTACTCGGAGAGGCTGAGGCAGGAGAATGGCGTGAACCCGGGAGGAGGGGCTTGCAGTGAGCCGAGATTACGCCACTGCACTCCAGCCTGGGCAACAGAGCGAGACTCCGTCTCAAAAAAAAAAAAAAAAGGAGAAAATCTTGTTTCAAGCATTGTTTTTAAAAAAGACCAAATAAAAGACATTAAGCTAGAATTGTCATTTATAAATGTGCCTCATTTAAGATAAATTCAAGATATAAATGATCCTAGAAATAGATAAATTAGAGCAGGTTGTAATGGGGACATCTGATTACTTACCTTAATGCATTCGAATTCCTTCGAATAGCAAATACTCTACTCTGGGTTTAAATACTTTGTGTTTGCTAAATTTGATTTACGTGTGTATCTTTAAAGACTCGTAATGTGAGGTTTATCCACAGACGAGTAACAGAGCTCTGCCTTTGTGTGTTTTATCTAGAATAAGATGAATAAATTGCTATACACATTAGTGCAACACTCAATTGACAGAGATCACTGGGAACCTTAGAGGGACTCCTAATTTGGATAAGTGAATAGAACAGGCTTTGTTCTGAAGACAACAGGAATACTTGTGCTTTGGGAGGAAAAGAGAGTCTACAGAATTTATAATCATTTCAAAATTAGTACCTGTACTTTATGATAGTACTAAATAGACTTAATTCACCCTGCCACTATTAGCCTTTGATATATATTGTATACATTGTAAAAGACAGAATAATTGGATGCAATTAAACATGTCAGGGAAAAAATACCTTGCTCAATTTAAAGTGATCAATGCAAATCCTGACTGCCTTTTACTCAAATGTATCATGTATTATGACATTAATGTGCTCCTAAAGAGCTTAAGTCAGTGTTCTGTAAAATATTTATAACATAAATCTAGAATGAATTTTTCAAGTAATTGATGAAAAACTTTATAATGTAAGATTTTAACCATGTTGCATGTTGAATTTTGTTCATGGGGCTAAACAGTATTTAGCAATATATAGGTAGATACATTAGTTCTTCCTTATTTTCCTCGTTATTACAATATATAGTGGTTTCTATGAACGCAACACCTGTGGAATGAATTTTAATATCTGAACTTTTTTTTAAACTTTTATTTTAGATTCAGGGGTTCATGTCCAGGTTTATTATATAGGTAAATTAGTGTCACAGGGGTTTTGGTGTAGATTATTTTGTCACCCAGGTAGTAAGCTTAGTAACGTGATAGATACTTTTTCTTATCTATCTATCTTTTCCCTCCTCCTACCCTCAAGTAGGCCACAGTGTCTGTTGTTGCCCCCTTAGTGTCCATGTGTCCTCATCGTTTAGCTTCCATTTGTAAGTGATAGCATGTAGTATTTGGTTTTCTATTCCTGTGTTAGTTTGCTTCAGATAATGGCCTCCAGCTCCATCCTTGTCACTGTGAAGGACATGGTCTCATTCTTTTTATGGCTGCATAGTATTCCATGGTGTATTTCTTTATCTGGTCTACTGTTGATGGACATTTAGGCTGGTTCCATGTGTTTGCTATTGTGAATAGTGCTGCAGTGGACATATACGTGCATATGTGTTCATGGTAGAATGTTTGATATTCCTTTGGCTATGTACTCAGTAGTGGGATTGCTTAGTCGAATGGTAATTCTGTTTGTTTGTAGTTCTTTGAGGAATCACCACACTGCTTTCCACAATAGTTGAAGTAATTTACACTCCCACCAGCAGTGTATAAACATTTTTCTTCACAACCTCGCCAGCATCTGTTATTTTTTGACTTTTTAATAATAGCTATTCTGACATCTAAACTTTTAATGAGACGTTAGAACCAAATAATATGAAGACTATTACATATGGTCAAAAGAGCCTGGAGTTTTTATTCCTAAATAATGAGATGATATTGCATAAATGAAATAAAAAGGCAGAAGATACAATACAATGCTGCATGTGCTCAATATACGTCCATTTATTAAAGCATATGCCAGAGGATCGCATCACGCTATGCATTTAGAGGAGTCATTAACAAAGCAATGGCCTAACAGTTTACCATGAATTAGCCCACCTCACTGGTCTGTGATTTCCCCCTCAGTAGCAGAATGGTTCTGACAGTCATGATATTAAGCACTTCTGTACTTAACGTATTAGATCAGCTTGTTCACAAAGCACAATCAATCATAACAGGCTCTTGTTTCTGCTTCTGTAAGTAGTCCACTAACAGTTATGACCATAAGTTAGTTATAATTACAAAGTACTATTTTACAGCCATATATTTTGGCATAGACTAAAAAGTCAAATCATAAAAATACAGAAAATGCACATATTCATAAACTGTTTTATATTCAAAAACCAACTTAGCTATATTTTTAGGTACCAAGCTGTATTACATTGTTCTCCTACTGCATTTGATGCATTTGGGACTTACTTATAAATACAAATTACAAAATTTTAAGCAATTTCTTCCGACTTAATTTGACTATTTATTTTTTCACTAGGTGGATGAAAACATGACTTCTGGCATCAGTAGAATATACAGTAATGCTGCATTCAATACTAATCATTGAATATTTTTAAAAATAAAGTACTGAACTGATTATAGAGTCATAACTGTCAGAGGGAAGATATTAACAGTATAGTTACCTACAGGTATTTTCAATAAACCTTTCATCCCATTTCTAAACCGTTAATGACTTTTTAAAGAATGAAATAAATAAGGTAAACCCAAGACATAACACTATATGACAAATGCATTGACTTACCATTTTTACAAAGGTGATGTGACCTTGGCAGTTTTAGAGAACAGAGTTTTGTCTCTATATATCAAACATTGTTAACAAACTCTAGCATTGCTTTATGTAAGTCAGTTTGCTTTAACAGCATTTCTTCACAGTGATATTTCAGAAAGGTTGGAAACTGGTCAGCAGAAAATATTTCCCACCTTTTCTATTTTTAATTTTTGTATGCAAAAATCACAATATCTGCGACTATAAAATTACAAATGCTTTCTAGAAGTGACTGCATTTCTAGTTATGGTAGAAAAGGGTATTTGTAAGACATCTATAATGAGGTAAGTAAGTAAATAAAATGGAAATTGAGTAATAAATGTTTTCTGATCTACAGGCAATATAATCTAATTTAACAAAGACAACTGATGGGCAAACTCAAAAGACTAGTTTTTAAAAATTATTATGTTTAATGAATGTGAAATTGGTAAAGAAACAAAATAAATAAACATTTTAAAAGGTGTTCTTGATATTTCACTTTACATCATAATTTTGGCACTTCATGGAACACTTATTTCCCAAAGACCAGAATTGGTATAAAAGTTCAGCAGGTTTTTGTAGACATGGTACATGAGTACTGGCAAACATTGAACTGTAGTGAAATAAACATTCCCATGTATTTGCACATGCATGCAATAGTCAAACAATTATAGTTATGAATTTAGGTTTCAAGCACTCTCTTCAGTAGATCTTGTTTCAGATTTAAGTCTTACAAATTCTTTAGCCACATCGTCACTGGTCCTCTGAGAGAGTATTCTTAGGATAGTCAAACCGGTTTCATCCATAGAGACGTTTTTCAGAAGCGGATACCATGCCCCGTAGCTTCCCTTTTCTGCTATGTTCTGTAGCTGAATGACTGTCATTCCGATAATTCGATCTTCTCTGGCAAAGCAGTAATCCTTAACTGAGAGATGAAGTTCATAAGCCCCTGGTCGATTTTCCTTTCCCAGAATGCTGTGTGGATTAAAAATACACATTTTGAGCAAAGACTTCACTTCCACTAGGCATCATTATGGTTCTCAAATACTGCTGAAAATTGTATACATTGGATCTGATTATTATGTTGGCAAATAGAATATCGGTGTATTTTAACCCTTTAAATTTGACTTAGCGAATTTTAAAATGACTTTTTCAACAGAAAAAAATGGGAATTAAGATACTATGTTACTATGTTACACTTAATCAGTAGAGGCAGGGTCTCCTGATTGTGGGTACGGTGGAGTTGGACAGGGGTCATGGGGGCTAGGCCAGGGTAATGGATACCTCTTGGCAGAATTTCTATGCCATTTCAATATCAGTTACTACCTCTCACTTTACCTCCAAATCCTGAATAAGCTATTATATCTAGGAGTCTCTTCTCAGGGGAATACACTGCACAGCCTATCAAGCCCTACTCACAATTATTATGCTAAATTGGATACAAATCTCCAGAGTACATCAATTCCAGCAGAGCCTGGTGATTCTTCAATGCCAATTCTTTCCTACGGTAACAGTTAGACCTGTGAAGAAGTGTGTGGCCTCTCCTCTTGTTCGTGTCAACATAATAAAGAAGGCCAAGTGGGGATATGGTAGACATAGTCTTCCTCCACCCCTGATTTTTGTTCATTCTCGTGTTCTTTACTTTCTAATGAATGTATATCTAGGCCTCAGCAGTAGCAGTACCGGCTTCCAAATTCCTTCCTTTTACAGGTGATTTTTTTCTGATGAAACATTTTGCAGAGTCAAACTTTCATTTCTAGGAAACATTGGTAACTAAACTTTGTATTTAGGGAGAATCTGAAATAATGTGAAAGAAAATGGAAGTCTAAGGGATATGATGGGAACCAGATCTCATGAATGAAAAATGCTGCCTTTAAGTAGCTCACTGTGTTATATCTAACAAGAAACTTTAGTTGGGTCCAGGTTTTTGTCTGTGGTGGAGAAGTAGATAGTGAAATGTTGTAAGCTGGTTTATTAGCAGGGAATGTGATCTATTAGGACCCTTTTGATAGAGGAGGATACTTCAGGTTTAATAAGTGATAAGAGGGTGAAACATTCAGAGCAGAGTGCTGAAACGACTATAGGAAATCATGAACAAAAAACCTGTAAGAGACTATTTTGGCATGTAAATCCTTAGGGCTTTGTCCTAGGCCTAGTAACTTCTCTATGTATCCATTCCCAGGTTAGATTATTTATATTTATTGAATTCAATGACATCTCTTGAGAGTCTGACAGCCATCTCCAAATTAATAGATTTAAAACAACATTTTTGTCATTTCTTCTTCCATCTTGGTAAATTACTATCTTCCCAACTACTCATGCCAAAAACTTAGGGATCATCCTTGATTTTATTCAGTGCCAGGTGTCACCCACTTTCCCCGCTGTGGATCCACCCTCCTTTTTGCTGTTTGCAATAGAAAACTCATCTGTTGGGACTATCTCAGTAGGGTGTCTTCTTGCTTCCAGTAGATTTTGGCCAAAAGGGAACCCCAGCAAGAGGTAGGCAGTGAGGTCAGCGTCTTTATTTCCCTGGCTCTTTGCCTGTGAGGCTGCCTCTGGTAGGCTGTTGCCCTCTATGGAATGTCACTGCTGCTTTCCAGGCAAGTATACATTGACGTATACATTTCAAACTTGATGTATACTTGAAATGTATACATCTAACTGAAAAGAAATGAATAGTTCTTTCCATTAATGGTGCAATTGAATAATACATTTCCAGCATACATCAAGTTTTCACTTTCCTAATTTTAGTAATGACTCTTTCTCTCCTCTTTTCAGGCATAAGCATGGTAATAGCCTAGTTACTATTAGCCCCAGGTCCCATGGTTACTCACATTTCTCTACACTTAACTGCTTTGTAAATTCCTTTGTAAGTAAGCTCATTTTGAATTACTCTAAATTGAGTGTTCTTGGGAATTACTCTTTCATGTTCTACCTCCAGCCTATGGCAAGAATCTACTTTCCACACATGATACAGAATCTTCTCCATCTATCTCCCTACTAGGATCTGGTTAGTCACTAATAGCTATTGGCTGGACTATTGCAATAGCCTTTTAACTGATCTTTACATATTTGGTCTTACCGCCGTATAATTATTTCTGTACACAACGAACAAAGATGTAAATCACATTGTTCATCTCTTCATTTGAAAACCCTTTAGTGGACCACCTATTGAACTTAGAATGGAGAAGCCCTATGTGACACAGCATCTGTACCTTGGCCTCTCCAAAGTAATTGGATCTCACTCCTTTATCTATGATGTGCTGCTTCTTAAATATCCCAGACTTGCTGTTGCCTTAGAGTCCTTGTACTACCTATTTCACTTTGTCTGAAATGTTCTGCACTTCCATGCCTGGCTTTTTATTTGGACAGGTTTCAGTTTAAAAGTCACGTGCTCAGAGAGGCTTCCCTGACCTCCCAGGCAAAGCAGCTAGTCATAGCACTTACCACATAGTTCTGCATATCGTATTTAATGCCTTATGACAAATATTTTGTGACTTTATCATACATTCCTCATCCGTAGAAAGTAACTTACGTGAGTGCACTGCAAAAGATTCATTCAGACACCTCCTATGATATATACACCTAATGACTATAACATTGGCTGATACATGGCAGGCACTGAACAGATATGGAATGAATGGAAGGGAACTAAAGACAGAGCCCTTCCCGCTCTGAATCCCTCAGTAAGGTCAGCTGTACAGTAACTATTGCCTGGTGGAATAAGTAAGGTGGGTTTAGGACTTACAACTGAAATGTTTCATTGTACTTTGGTGACCATGTGTTGCTTTTTGTTTTTGTGCCTTGTTTTCTCTTCTTGTCTCCGAGGTTGGGTCCCAGTATACAAACTTCCACAAAGGGGCGGAACATTGCTGTGGTCTGCCAGTTTAGGTCATTAATAGCAATCACTAAAAAAGCAAAGGACAGATCACATTTTAGCAAACAAATGTGTGGAAATTTAGAGTGAAATTTTAAAAGTGATTTATGAAGCCAAAAGTTAATAATAGTGCCCTAACCCCACTGACAAGACACTGTACTCCAAGACAATAAAATACAATTTTCTTTCCGGAAGGCACACCTGATGGAGCTTTCAGCTTTAAGCTGTGTGGCTTTGGTGAAAAGTTAGCTGCAATTAAAATGCCATCTGTTACTAATGAAAAGTTAGCACTCTCCTCCTCTTCGTAAAAACATGGTGTTGTTCATATTAAACATTAAGATATGCTCATCAGGAAATAGATAAAATCTATAAATTTACCAGTCAATGACAATATTTTGGATTGTATGTTTTCAATATTTAGTTACTTTATTTATAAGATTGCAACACATTATAATATCATTTTGTATATGGCTTTATTTTTTTAAGTCTATCATGGCTAATTTTCTAATTCATTATATATTTTTTCAACTGCTAATAATATTTTGCTCTGCGGATATATTTCATCCTGTATTTAGCCAGTCACTGGTTAGATATTATAGCTGTTTTTAAATTTCAGTCATCATAAAAAATTACTAAATGAACATTCTTGTGTGTAAATACCTTTGCTCATCCTCAAGCGAAGTGTCTTATAATTAAAATCACTACTGCAAAATATTCACTAAACTTTCACATGTTGGCAACATATTTTTCAAAAATATTTAAGGAAATTGAAAGTATATGGTACTGTATATAATCTATTCTAAAATATAGCTATTTTACTTTTATGACGTAAAGATACAATACGTAATGTAATTGTAATTCTGAAATATATTGGGCAACCCTGGTTTTGCTCAAAGTGGGTATTGAAGTGACTAATATAAAAATAGAACGAGCGTATTGTGAACAAAATGCTAATCCTTTAATTTCATCTTTGAAATTACCCCTGCATTCAGGCTGTTTTTACAATATAAAACCAACAAATCAAGCCACTCATGACAAAGAACTCTAAGCCAGTTGTTGGAAATCATATAGAAAAAGCGGTAGGTTTTGTGAATAGTAAGAACATACTGACTTAATATTTAAAGTGCAAGTGTTCAATGAATATCATGGCACCAACCACAAAATAAATATCTGATAAAGTAAGTTTGGATATTTAAAAACTGCATTTATATATCTTGAATAATGCATGCTAAACATTAGTGCTATTGATATTTTTCTAATCAAAAGTTTGGGTTTCATTAGGAAATTTTGTGCATGCCCTAAAATAATTATGCAGTTTTTTTTAATGCAAGAAAAGTTACATTGCTGATATCAGTACTGCTGTAGAAGTTTAGAAGGCTGTTTTGATTGATCTAGACCAGAAGTATACCTTTTACAGTGACTTTATGCTCGCCCGTTCCTGGGGTGGCAGTGATGTCCACATTAACAGATATCTGACCTACGGCATCTTTGGAGGAACGACCTGAAAATAAGAAGAAGTTTACTGGCCTGAGCTTTCAGACTCGTTAATAATGGACAATTTCATTCATAAAATTTATTATTGGAAATGAATAGTTCTTTCCATTAATAGTGCATAGTAGGTGATGATAAATATTCACTTAAGTATGATATGCAAGTTTGAAGCTTGGATGTAATAATTACCCCATTGAACTAAGATTTCATTGGGCCTGCAGAAATCCTAAGACATTCTGTTACTATTATGAGGGTTCAAAGAACTAGGGTTGATTTACTAGCCTTGCACACAAGGATGCACCACTGATTTTTATTACTTTAAGAACTTTTCTACAATGTGCCATACCAGAGCACTGGGAACAGAAAGGTAGCTTTGTTAGGGTCCTTGCCTTCATGAAACTCACAGTTGGCCAGGGGAGACCCACACGCAAATGTATTACAACAATTTATAAGGTGTACCGATAGCATTTTAAAAAGTCATCTCTCTCCTGGAAAAGATTAGTCAGGGGTTAAACTTATTGTGCTGCAAAGGGCCTGTGATTTGGGTTCAGAGAAACATAAATTCAAATCACAGTATGCCACCACTGATTCTATGATTCTGTTTTCTTATTTGTAAAATGAGGACAACACCAACCTCTTACTATATTCACATTAACATATCTTTTATGAACGTACACATTTTTCCCCAGTTACCAGGTCCTTTTCTTTTCACCTAAAAATATATCATGGAGGTCATTCCAGTTCAGTGTAGATAAAGCTGCCACTACAAAGTACATGTTCAACAACTACATGCATGGAAAATAAAACATTAATGTTTGATATATTTAATCCATTATATGAATATATAATTTAACCATATTTCAATGAATTCCTTGCTATTATAAACTATAACGAATTATTATGCTACAAGTTTATCTACAGTATAGTTTTTAAAAGCACAGTATTTTTGTCAAAGTTATGTGGAGTTTTCATTTCTACCATAGGGATTATAACTTTTGCAGTCTCATTTGCAATGTATTAGATTAATAAAGATCTTATTTTCATAAAAATGAAGGCTAATGCTGAAAGCCCAGAACAAAAGATTCTAAAAGACTTTCAGTTTCTATCTTGAGAGAATCATCAGGATTTGGGCCAAAACCTTTCAAGAGGACCTGCTGAGATGAGCCAGTTCACCACAAGGGCCTCTCTCCTTGGCACAGCCATTTGATGATAAAAGGACTGCAAGATAGAAAGTGGTCACTTTGGACATAAGAATTTTAGAACAACCCTTCTTCACACTAACCAAATAGACAATGACCCCTCACCACTAAAGGTCACCACTGAAGTACAAATGGAGTCATCTTTTTTCTTTCCTTCCTCCACCCACGCCAGGGAGACTACCACCAGGAGAAAGAGGTCATACCTTTATCTTTTACTCTTTGTACTGCTGAAGGCACGATTATAGCCTGCTTTAGGGAGAGAGGGTTTTTTTTTGAGACAAGGTCTTGCTCTGTTGCTCAAGCTGGAGCACAGTGGTGCAATCATAGCTCACTCCAGGCTCCACATGTAGGGCTCAGGTGATTCTTCCACCTCAGCTTCCCAAGTACCTGGGACTAGAAGTGTGGACCACCACGCCTGGGCCTCCCAAAAGTGCTGGAATTATGGGTGTGAGCTGCCATGCGCGGCCGAGAATAGAGCCAAAGCTTTAATGTGAGCAGAATGAAACCTTAAGAAATGAGTAATTTTCTAGCAGCACGAGTAACTAATACAGTATGAACCTGGACTGGGAGATCCCAAAGTACTGCACCTGGCCATAACATTCTAAGTAGGGCAATATGTGAGTTTTGGTGTCCTTCGTTATGAAGGAAGACTTACGTTGTTTTAAAACAGGTAACATCTAAGGAAATGTGCCTAAAACCTTTAAGAAGGGACTCTAAACGTATACAAGGTAAGTTTTTCCTTTCTCAAATTGCTTGTCTGCGGTCTTCCATTTATACACCGTAGCTGTGTGTGTGTGTTTTCTAATCAGATATTGACGGTTGTATTGACGTCAGGGGCGGAGGATTTAAAAATCTTGCTTATGTACTCAGCAGTGCCTGAACACTTTTCTGAAACCTCCTGGGTGGAAACATTTACTAGACTCTCAAAATACATATTTCCTTTTCTAAGACAAAATTGACTCTTCAGTTACGTCAAACATAGTCTTGAGAACTGGCTGTGTAAGGTAGTACAACCCTAAAGTGCAATGAGGAACATACATTTTCTGACAATTGTAGGTTAGAAACAATGGGCTAGAAAGTATTGATTATCATTGCTCTTATTGCTTAATAGTCAAAGAATTTTCACTTTGGAACTACACGATTCTGCTTTCATGGCCCTAAGTTTATACCACTCTCTAGTACTCATGCTATAGCTAGTATTACAGTTAATAAAGGCATTCTGTTAAGGAGAAAAATCTGCATAATTATTAATAATCCATACTTCTCATTCATACAATGCAATGCTTTGATGTGCATTACATGGGCAATTAAATATTTGTTGATTAAATAGGCTGAAACTAGTTGCTTGCACAGTTTAAACAACATTAGTGTCCCTCTGATCAGTTCAAATTTCAGTTACCATGGTATATGAAATGTGTGTAATTGCATAAAGGGCAAACTTCACAAGCTAATTCTGTAGTCCACTAATCACTATGTGGATAGCAGAAACATATCATTAGTGACCCGTCTCTTCTTTCAAAGTAAAGGAGGTGATTGGTCACTGTGTACCTGTTCACACACACACAACAAAGTGTGGCCCCTTTGTTTTGCAGTTATAAACCCACGTGATTATTTTACGAACCTGGATAATCAAAAGATAGATGGACTTGCTCAGGAAAGATGAAAGTGCAGCAAAGAAAGGATAAGGGGTAATGCTAGAGTGAATCATGCGTAGAGTGCAAATGAGTTAATCTAAGCAATCAATGACCCTCGGAATGGTGACACTACTGCCATTGGAGAGATTCTAGACAAGCATCCACGTTGGGCTTATTGACATAAGTGAGGAGAAAGATACAGGTATCTTAGCAAAATTTACATGGAGAAAAGCTCACATTTACGGAACTCTCAGATAGGTGATGACATACAAAGCTGAAAGGATTACAATGTTGGTGGATTGTCATAGTCCTAAATTTGGATCCATTTCCAAGGCGTAGAAAAGCTGCTTGCCCCTTACTATACCACGAGAAGAAAGAGGCAAACACTGTTCAAACTGCTCTTAAAAAGACTTTTACAATAAAACTCATTAAACAAATATTTTTACTGTATTTTAAATTTCCCTGTACATTTATAATTGACAGTAAGAGGTTTTTTGTTTTTTGACAAAATGTTTTTAAAACTCACGGTAGAATTTTACGTTTTTCCCTAAGTTATCCAGATTACTTTGCACAGTTTGTCTCCCGTTCTTTTCATAGCCCTGTATTACTGTGAAAAGAACTAAACACATACTTCCATTGATTCATTTAATGCTTTTGATACTGAAACTCTAAAAGCTGCTTAATTCAGTCACATGTGAGTTACATGTGTGTTATATTGTGCAACATATTTTACCTCACCTTCGGAAGATTTGCCTTACTATGTCCTTGAACAGGATGTGTACGGTGCAATTTGTCGATTGTCTATCCCAGGGTAAAAATGAAATTGAACCAAAGCACTTTGAAGTTGAACACAGGATACTCAATCGACCAGTTATTTGCCCAAAAAGGCAGCCTATATTTCCCTTTCCTATGGATTTGAACATGGAAATAATCTAACATCGTACTATTTATTCAACAAAGTTTTAGCGAGCAATTCAGAAAATTTTAATGAGAGGCTATGCCTGTTTTATGGTCTTGCTTATTCTAAATCCATAGGGATTAGACGACATGTGAAGTCACCATCTGTGTGTCTACAGTGTGCCCTTTGTCACTAACATTATTGGGTCATGAATACTTCAAGAATGAGTAGTGCCCTTGTGAGTATACACAGACAGAGGGCAGGAAGCTCAAAGAGCTCACTGTCTGCTTTATTTGAACTTCTCTTCAGAAGAGCAGCTTTTGAGGATTAAAAATTCCTGCTTACTGTCATTATAACACAGGATTTATAAGCACCTTACTGGAATCTCTCACCTACCATAATTTTAGTATGCTGTGTGAGGGAATGAACAGTCTCACACATTTAATAATGACTACTCATATAATGCTTTTAATCGGTAGTGAGCTATATGAAACATGATATAGAAAACACATCACAGCTTCTCAAATGACCCCTATAGGTTAACCAATTGCTTCAGTTTCTGACAAATTTGAATCTGGCCCCATGCACCTTTGCTGGGCCCCACAAAACAGGAGGTAGATTATTTATGAAGGTCAACCACTCTGGCAATATCACAATTAAATATCAGGCTCCTCTGCCCCATAGCTCCTCCATCTTCAGGTCCAGGACTCTGGATTGCAAGGACCTACCTCCACATTCAGTTCTGTAAGTCATTAGGCATCATCCAAGATGGTAGATGATGAATAAATGGGCAATGACTTAGGCTTTTTTTCCTCTCTCATCCCTTCCAGTGCTTTCTTCCCTGGTCTTTGCTCATTATTTCCATGTTATTTAATATATATTTGGAAGAATTCATGGCAGCGATAACAATAATGGCTACAACTTTTTATTACCTATGTATGCCAGGCATTGTGCCAAGTGTTTCAGGTATAAGATCTAGTAAGGTAGTATGTACATTTTACAGATGGTAAGACTGGGATTCAGAGGTTAGTTGCCTTAAACAGGCAACTAAGTAATAATAAAGAGCAAAGCTGAGATTTGACTTCAGATCTCTAACTTATAAGATATAGTATATACTGTGCTCTGATGCTCATTGAACACCTTCTCCCCACATCCCTCCTCCCTGCCCCTCCACTTTTTTCTTTTTTACATCAAAGAGGAAAAAGCAAACTTTGACCTGGTTTAGTTTTAATGGCAATTAAAATATTGCTACACTAAAAGACAGGACATGAAACAAAAGATTTAAAAAATTACTTATGTAGGACCTAGCTAGCTTAGGATTTTCTAACATTTATTTTGCATTTTCACTTTACTAAACTCTACAGTCACACGTGACTTAATGACGGGTATAAATTCTGAAAAATGTGTTTGTTAGGTGATTTCTTCATTGTGCAAACATCATCGAGTGTGCTTACACAAACCTAGGTGGTATAGCCCATGACGCTTCTAAGTGGTAGGGTACAGTTTATTGTTCCTAGGCTACAAACCTTTACACTATGTTACCGTACTGAATAGTGTAAGCAGTTGTACCACCTGTATTTGTGTATCTAAACATAGCTAAACATAGAGAAGATACAGTATACAACACAAAAACAAGACACCTACATTGAGCCCTTACCATGAATGGAGCTTGTGGAATTGAAAGTTACCCTGGCTGAGTCAGTCAATGCCTGAGTGATGAGTGAATATGAAGGCCTAAGACATTATCGTACACCCTGTAGACTCTCTCTCTAAACAGGCTACTTTATAAAAGACTTTCTTCAATAATAAACTAGCCTTTCTGTAACCTTTTACTTTGTAAACTATTTTTTAACCTTTTGACTCTTTTGTAGTAACACATAGCTCAAGCTGTATAAAAACATCATTCTTTATAACCTTATTCTGTAAAATGTTTTCTATTTTAAAGATTTTTTTTTACTTAAAAGTTTTTTTGGTGGTTGTTGTTAAACTATTAGCCCAGGCCTACACAGGGTCAGAATCCTCAACATCATTTTTTAAAATTTTTAACTTGAGTCTTTTCTAACTGTACATAATTATATTGCTATACTTTTTAATGACTGGCAGTGCAGCAGGCTTATTTACACCATCTTTCTTTACCACAAACATGTTGTGCTATGATGTTATTATAATCTTATGGGCCACTGTTGAAATGCAGTGTATCATTGACTGTAACATTGGTATATGTCACAAACTCCACAGCAATTATGTAGACATACTTAAATTAACTTTGTTTCCTAGGACTCCCTATTTTCATGGCTTTCTGGACTTTAAACTTACTTAACGTAAAGTAGCAGATACAAGCTTTTTCAATCAACAGTAAGTCTCCATGGCTACAGTTTGCTGAAGTGTGTTGCTGAGAAATTGATGAGAGGTTAGTAAGAAATCCATGAGGTAAGTCACCATGTTGGTGAATTATCTTTTAGAATTGCCTTGGGAATTTAGGTATCCTAACTTTAAATATTTTAGGATTGAAACATATTTAGATGGAAGAATTTTAGGGCTAAAGGGAGCCTTGGAAATCATTTGGTCCAGTCTTTTTGTTTCAGACATAAAGAAGTTGAGGCTTAGTATTTTGAACACGTTTCAATAAAGGGGGCAATATTAGTGGTAGGTCTTATTTTTCAGTTCTGGATTCTTTCCACTGACAACTAGCTTGTCTTTTGGAATCCACAGAATTGGATAGATTGTCAAACAAGAGAAGAACTTGGGCAGTAGGTAACATGTGGATTTGGCCAGTCACTGTTACTTGTTTCCACCTGGAAACACACAGCAGTTGGGGGAAAATAAACAAAACAACTTTCAACCCCAACTAATGCCTGATAACTGTTTCAGAGGTAGACACTCATTATCTATTTAACTTGACCTATCAGCATCTCTCAAATCTATTCATGCACCACAATTACTAGCAAACATGACTATCGAGCAGAGAGAGGTAGAGGTATAAAAAGGTTCTCTCCATTTGGCAGTGTGTATTCCCACCAGACATTATAAGCGGGAAGAGACTAGGGAATAATACACCTTGAAGGATGAGACCGTCAGGGTGTCTTCTTCTTGGTGATCACTAAAGTGAATTAAATAAATGTAGTAATGGGAGCCAAGTCAGTTCAGATGAAGTCAGTCACTAAGGGACTATGCATCCCCACAGCCCTGGCTTCAGACCAACTGCATCTGTCAGTAACCAAAGGAAGTTAAGAAGACAGACCCTCTTTGATAGCACAATAGGGTGACTATAGTCAATAACAACTTAATGGTACATTTTTAAATAACTTAAAGAGTATAACTGGATTGTAAGTAAAAGGATAAATGCTTGAGGAGATAGATATCCCCTTCCCCAGGATGTGCTTATTTCACATTGCATGCCTGTATCAAAACATCTCATGTACCCACAAAAAATTTAAAAAGTGGCTAAGGTTAATCCAGTTCACATACACATTGAAAAATCTATGTCTAAATACATCTCATTTGAGGATAAGTGAACATATAAAACCCAATAAAGGGCATCTGAAACAAAAATTCTATACAACAAGAAAAAGATACTATCTTCAGAACTCAGAGGAGAAAGCTTCTCTCTGAAAACAGTATTCCTAAATAAATCAGGATTTTAAAAAAATAGTCACTAAATGTACAACAAAATTTCTTGAGATAAAAGTTTTAAATTTTTAGAAGAATTCCATTTCAGAAGAATTAGAAAAGTATAAACTACACCAGCATATATCTGGATGAAACGTTTACAGATAAAGGGCAAAATGTCTAAGTATATAATAAATATCCAAGTAGAAAAGGAGGATTCTGGCAGCCCTGTATTTTTCCTCCTAAAATTCAGGAAAAAATTATACGATACCTAGTTATGAGGGAGACAGCATATGATCCTAGAATTTTAATCCATCCAGTTTTTCCTCATGTGTAAATAAAAAGTAATTTTCAAAAATTCAAAAGCCCAGAAAAATTAATACATATTTCAGCCAATAGCGCCTAAGACCGGAGCTGCTGGGTTGTAGTGAGTGTTGGCATTGACTGACTACCACACAAAAAGTATTCTTTCTTGTAATATAACAGCTACAGGGGAAAGTTACTGTATTTTCAGGGAAATTATGGATTCAAAGTCTAAAAAAATAAGTCAATTGACCTGAGTTTCATAAAAGGAAAGAGAAGAACACGAACATTATTGTATCGGATTAAGAGTTAGAAAGGAAAGCAGTATGACGATCAGCAACCTCTCTCGGGAACTACTTGTACTATTAATTAAAGTAGCTGGGGCACCAGGAAATAGGGCTGGAGTTCTCACCCTGTTTTATTTTTCTTCAAGCACTTCTGATGCTGCAAAGTATATAATAGTTTCTCCCACCAAAATATAAGCTCCATAAGGGAAAGATCTTTGCCCTGGTCACAAATGCTTAATTACTACCTAAAACAGTTCCTAGTACGTACTAGATAAATATTTGCCAAACACACAGTTACACAATTAGAAAAGTTGAGAATATTATTTAAAAGATGATAAATTGTAAATTAAACCGAGGTTATAAGCCTGGCATTTTATCATGATTTATATCTCTATTTTGATTTTTAGCTTTTTAAAATTTGCTTTTTACAAAAGAAGATATTATAGAAATAATTCAGGCCCCAAGAGTTCTCCTCCCTGGTCTCTTTCTCCACTGTTATGAATTCAGAAACTATTACACTTGAATGTCTTTATACTTGGTTTATGGATCCACAAATATTTATTCATTAATAGGTTTTAGAAATATTAACAGTATTATGAGTATCATTGTATAGTTTTATTTCACTAGGTACTGTTTGAGGTTTATCCATGTTAAATAGACAGCATTTTAATTCACTTATTTTAAACTACTGTATAGTATACCATTCATGAATATTTTGAGTCATGCATTCTCCTATTAATATTTAGTAAATATAGCAACACAATTTTAATAGACATTTTTTAATATGTCACCCGTTGGGATTTTGATCATTGTATTTATAGATTAATTTGGAAAATGTAACCTTGATGTTTATGTCTTGCTCTGAATTTCAAAATCTTTTGGAGGTTTTATACATATTTTGCTACATTTTTATGTATGTTATTATTTTAAATAGGATATTTTAATTTTATATCCCAATTGGCTATTATGTAAAAAAGCTACTGATTTTGTAGTGAGTAAATCTTCTAATTGTTTTTATATAGGTCTGTTTATGCTTTCTATGTAGGTAATTATGTTGTCTGCTTCCAAAATTTTTTAGAAGTCTCTTGTTCTTGAGTAGAGAGAAAAATAATAATCTCCTAATTTTATGTGAATATAACCTCTAAATAATAGTGACATAGAGAGCACAAAATTAGGACCCCACTGAATTAATTCATATAAATATAAAAATCCTAAGTGAAATACTGACAAAATGCAAGGCTTTGACCAAATAAAGCTTATTAAAACTTACAGTAACAAGAAAAGATTGGTTTAGTAAGTATCTCAAAGTCTAATAGGTGTGATAAAATTCAATGCTCATTCCTATTCAAACCTTATTCATATTTGGAGGGTAGCTTTAAAATGTGATTTTTCAAAAATATCCACTTCATTTGCAACAACAACCAATTTCATATCCACATGTAAGTCATTAAAAATTGCCTTTTAAAGCAAACAGAATAAGTCTATGTGAAATTAGAGTAAATGAATGGAGTCAATGAGAAAGAGCACGATTATTCAATTAAATGTTCTAGGGGAAGTTTTTACTATTGGGGAAAAAGTTAAACTGGAATCATTTGATATCTGTGTGTGGAAAATCTTTTGGAACTTGAAATCAAATCACAAACTTAAAAACAAAAAACATTTGTCAACTGGGAAAATGTTTTGTAACGGATGTTACAGATAGAAGGTTACTATCCCTAATGTATAAAGAAGTCACACAAATAAATAAACCGTAAATGAAGAAATAGACAATTCAACTGGTTCATGTGGAAAATGTGGAACATTTAAATAAGGTATCTAGCATTGCTTATCACATTAGCATATATTTTAGCATATTTTAAACAAATACAACCACCTAATGCTAGAGATTTTGTGAAAAATATAACTACTCGAGTCCACTATTGATGGGAAGAGAAATTAAAACAATGATTCCAGGTGGAAAGCAACTTGGGTATTACATGTTTTCTGCATATTTGAGTTTCATAATTTCAATTATGAAACTATTCAAAACATATGTGAAAGATGGTGTTTTATAAAATTCTGGCTGAAAATGAGAAATAAACTTATTTTGTAATTGCTGAGTAAATCATTGAATGAGATATCCATGTGATCAGTGCAACAGTTGTAAACTTGACGGTTCACAGAGTTATCATGTAAAATGCTTATGTTGCAAGGTCATGTAAATGGATACATAATTGTGTATAAGCCTGATGAAGCATTTAAAATAAGATTAAATTACAAAAAATATAACAAAAGCTTAATTTTTTTGAGTAATATCTTTATACCCTGTATTTTCTATTGTTTTCCAATTCCATGTTACTTTTTAAATAAAAATAAAATAAATGTAGTTGGAACATTTCAAAACATGTATTAAGAGAGCTTGATTTACTACTGGCTAAAGCATAACAGTTATCAAGAAAGAGGGATTTATAACTTACAATCATAGGGGTTTCAAAGGAGTATATGCATATACTTTTCCAGAAGAGTTTAAAATAGTTAGTTGAATCTTTCAGGCTTCTTAAAAGTTCCTCCAGAGATTATTTCAGAAACAAGAACTCAGCCAACCTATGGATGGACCTTCTCTTCTGTAATCAGATTTCTTGAATGTACTGTCCATCTCTGCTCACTTTTCTCTTCAAGCATAATTTTACTGAAAATTGGGAGTCTCCAGTGATCTTTTTTTAAGCCAGCTATATGTGTTTTTTCAGGTCCTTCGTATTTGCTATGTCTTTGGCCTGTATGTGGTTGATTACCTTCTTACAGTTCTTTTCTCCTTGGCTTCCCTAACTATCTACTTCTTTGCATTACTTATTGTAGCTTCCTTTTTTCCCTTTGTTTAGCTTTCTGTTATGTGCCATCTACTATTGTGAGCTCTTGGCTTTCCACTCTCCTTTCTCTATTCTCAAACTTTAATCGTTTTAATATTTGTACTGTTTGTTAGTCCCTACCCTGATTTTTCAATTAAACTCCATTTCTAATACCCTAAGGAATATCCTTGCATGTTTTCATTTTAGCAGAATCTCAAAGTTAATTTTTCATATTCTCAAAATACCTCCAAGGGCTTACGTTCCCCATTTTCAAACCTGGTAATATTATTTTTATACTATTCAAGCTCAGATCATTGACAATCCCATGGGATTTATCTTATTTTTATTTATTGACCCTAACCAATAACTAAATCATGTCCATTGTTCTTTATATAGTTTTAGTCTTTATTTCATTTAATGCAGTAGAACTAAGTTTCCCAAAATACCAATTGCGTCCTGTTAACCCCTTCTAAACCCAAGGGCTCTTGCTGATTTGAGTGGAAATTTTAAATTTAATCCTAAGCTTTAGGAATTGTTCTCCTATCAATCAATTATAAATGAATTTATCTCTTATCACACTCAGCAACATCGCTTTTTACAAGCCTTCCTTGCACATATGCAAATACTACTCCACTTCCAAGCTCTGCCATCTCTGCATAGCTTCCCCAATCACTCCAACCAACACTACTGATGGCCACTTGTAGCTACTGTATTCTCCCTATACCATTCATTTTGTCACTTAATACGCCACCTCATTGTGTATTCCTGTGTTTTCTACAGATCAAACCTATTGCATCATGAAGTTATGCCAAGATTAAAACAGTTTTAATGCTAAATTTTAAAAAGTATAGTTGTCTAAAATTTTTTCATACTTACTATTGGTCAAATTGATGGAATAACTGATACAAATACGAAAACTGGTCATTGAAACACACATTTTGGAGATGAAACCTAATAGTGATGCATGTAGAAGGTACGTGATGGTCTCTGGGCCATACTGCCTGGGTTTGAATCCAGGCTTTGCTAAGTATCAGCTAGGTGACCTTGAGCAAGTTACTTAATCTCAAATCTCACATCTGTAAAATAGGGGTAATAGTTCTTACCTATTTCCATTGTTGTAAAGATTAAATGAGTTACCACTTAAAAAGAACTTAAAAGACCTGACATATGTAGAGTCTAGTTGCTAGCTATTATTTTGGTGGTTGTTTATTAAAATGTTACTCATCCCTGTTTACCTAGCAATTTCTATAAACCTTTCTTACAGAAACACTTGCACAAATACACAAAGACCCATATAACTAACATTTTTAGAGGTGGGTGGATCACTTGAGGTCAGGAGTTTGAGACCAGCCTGGCCAACATCGTGAAACCCTGCCTCTACTAAAAATACAAAAAATTAGCCAGGCATGGTGGTGTGTGCCTGTAATTCCAGCTACTCGGGAGGTGGAGACAGGAGAATTGCTTGAACCCAGAAGGTGGAGGCTGCAGTGAGCCGAGATTGCGCCTCTGCTCTCCTGCCTGGGTGACAGAGCAAGACTCCATCTCAAAAAAAAAAAAAAAAAAAAAAAAAAAAAAAGCTAAAGACAACTGATATGTCTATAAGTAGTAAAATAGTGAGTACATCATCATATATCACTTGACATACTGTGAATTCACACTAAACAGTGAAGGAACTCTTTTGTATATAAGATATGAAGATCTATTTAAAAAAACTACAATATGCACTGATATGGTTTGGCTGTGTCCCCACCCAAATCTCATCTTGAATTGTGGTTCCCATAATCTCCCTATGTCATGGGAAGGACCTGGTAGGAAGTAATTGAATCATGGGGCACTTCCCCCTTGTTGTTCTCATGACAGTGAGTGAGTTATCATGATATCTGATGGTTTTATAAGGAGCTTTTTCCCCTTTGCTTGGCACTTCTCTTTCCTGCCACCATGTGAAGAAGCACGTCTGCTTCCCTTTCTGCCACGATTGTAAGTTTCCTGCGGCCTCCCCAGCCACGCTGAACTGTGAGTCAGTTAAACCTTTTTTCTTTATAAATTGCCCAGTCTCGGACATGTCTTTATTAGCAGCATGAGACTAGACAATTACATGCATATTACTCAATTTTAGGGGGAAGAAACAAGTATTATGCATGTATGATTGAAGGTCTGGGAGAATAAACAATGCACACAGAGATGGTGTTGGCTGAGTGTATTAGCTTTGCTATCATACATTCTCATATTATCTGAATTGTTTAAGAAACATCTAGCACTTAATTAAAATGTTTAAACATATTAAAAAAAACCCCAGAAAATTAGAGCAGGAAAATATAGATGACAAGTTCAGTTCACTGATTTAAAACCCTGTGCTTTCCCTGTCTGGAGAATACATACATCACTGATGTGGCCAGGTCATTTTGACCAGGATGTTATCCACCCCGCCAAGCAGCTGTCATGAACAAATTGCTGAATTTGTGAGCATGTGAGTGAGCCACTGAACAGTGTTGAGAGCAAAATTGGTAACGTGCATCAATGGGTAGATGGAGCAGTGTCCACAGTCATCCAATAATTGGTACCTGGGTGACAGCAGAAGACAGAACTGACTTCATTCCAGTAATCAATCAAGAATGCTCACCCAGGAAAATACTCAAGCAGCAGTAGTAAAAAGCCATTAAATAATAAAAAGAAATCAGCTTAGTTACGGACAACAATGCAAACACATCTAAGAGATGACCACAATTAACAGCAGTAATTCCCAGGGTTCAGAACATTTGGCTGAGAACTCATTTAATACCAGAGAGAGACTTCAGAAACATTAGAAGCTAATGTTGAAATAGTAAAATGCAACTCTCACCATCACTTTGAAGCAGCCACTCTGCAGGAAGCAGGCATACACAAATTTAACTATCCTACAGAAAAGGCAACAGGGCTTGGTAATGTACTGCTCTGATCTTTTAAACCAATAATTGGTCTAATCTAACATAATTCAGCAAGGACAATATAGCCAGATAAGGAACTGTAATGAACAGAATGAATAACATTTGTCAGAAGAGAAATAGAGAATATATATGGTTTCATTTCCCAGCAGATACAATAAACAGAGGGTGTAATGCAATAAACCCTCAGTGTTTCCTTTTCTTCCTTAGTGTATTTTGTTTTTTATCGTCACACAGTGCTGAATAAGAATCTGGAATCTGAAATATATAAAAAAAATAGACTAAAAATAAACATGGTTTCTTCATTTGTTAACACATTCAACCTGCCACTTTGCTAGGTGTTGAGAAATATAAACAAAAAGGCAAAACTACAAATGAGTGCATCACATCCTGTAGCTTCAGAGAAGTGAATAAAATATATACATAAATAACTCTACTGGAAGATATTTTTGTGATCTAAAAGATTTGCATTTGAATTCTGGCTGTATCACATACCTGTGCTCCGAGCAATCATTGTGGTCATCATTTTATTTTGGAAATAAAATAATCACATTTGGAAATAAAATAATCACATTCCCTTCACAAGATCATGAGGACAAAATGAGGTGCCACTGGTTGAAATTATAGTCTAACACCTATTTGGTGCTTATAAATGTTAATTCCTTTATGTCCTTTTGTTTTGATTTGAATAAGATGATCTATTTAATTTCTGTTAAATTAGTTTTAACAACTCATTTAATGTTTATAGTAAACTTAAATATAAGTAAGTGTTTTTTTTGGAAAATGATCTGGAATACATAGACATGATTTCAGTTTTCTGACTTATCCCGTAATGCTACTGTCTTGTAAAAATCTTGAACTTCATCTGTTTAGTGGAGAGAAACTGGCTTTTTGTTTTTTTCAAATAAATGCAAGGAGAGCACGTTCCTTTTGATGAGACCTTAAGTTATGAAATAAACACACAAAAATAAAAACTACTGTTTGTCTGATAATGGTTTGACTCTGTGTCCCCACCCAAATCTTATGTTGAATCGTAATCCCCAGTGTTGGGGGAGGGAACCGGTGGAGGTGATTGGATCATGGGAGCAGATTTCCCCCTTGCTGTTCTTGTGATACTGAATGTGTTCTCAAGAGATCTGCTTGTTTAAAAGTGTGTAGCACCTCCCCCTTCCCTTTGTCTTTCCTGTCTGCCATGGAAAGATGCGCTGGCTTCCCCTCTGCCTTTTGCCAGAATTCTAAGTTTCCTGAGGTCTCCCAGCCATCTTCACATACAGCCTGCATAACTGAGTCAATTAGCCCTCTTTTCTCCGTAAATTACCCTGTGGTCTCAAGTAGTTCTTTACAGCAGTGTGAGAATGGACTAATACCTTGTCTGAAGCATTTAAAAAATAAAAAATAGATCTCAACTTCCAAAGACTGTATTCTCTACAAGAACAGTCACTCTAACCATCTCCTAAATTCAAACTGTGCTGAGGAACTCCCAGGTAGAAGGTAGGATTAAAAATATTTTTTCTTTCTCAAGAATGTATTGAACTGACTCTGAAAAAGGGCAAACAAGCATGGAGAAATAGAGATAAGAAACAGTGTTCTGAAGTTGAAATACTGGCTTCTAGTAATTTCTGTGGCCTAGTATATCCCTGTGATCTGTGGCTTGGTTCTCACTTGCAAACCAAGATTCTTTCGCATTCTTAAAATTCATGCTACTCTTCAAGTATTTGGTATCATACATCTGTCACCACCAACCATTAGTTGCATTCATAACGCAGGATTTGACACAGAACTAGACACCAACCCATTTAAGTCAAATACAAGTATGGGGGCTCCAAAGCAAGACAAAAAAGTATTTTTGAGAGCTTCTAAGCTTGTGGAAGGATAAGTAAACAAAATCCAGTGGGATTTGTGCTATGATAAGAAACACAAGGGGCACTGGTAGCACACAGGAGGAGTACCTCATTAAGACTGGGGATGGGCTCAGAGTGCCAGGCTTAAAAGCAGTTTCAGTGATTCTACACGGCACTGTGGCCCCTCTTAGAACTCAGCTGTCGGATCCAGCTAGGACTGATTGAACTGCCATTCAGACTAATTGGTTGCTGATTGTTTGACCCTCCCCTGGGGCCACTGTTTACTGGTTTGTGAGCTTCCCACTGATCACTTCTCCCTCCAGCTTTACTACCCAGCAGGTCTTGTTTCTGGTCTCAGGCAGTGAATCCTAACTCCAAGCTGGGAATAAACTCCCAGTGAGTTCCCCTGCTGCTGCAGCATCCTTTGGAGATGAGGAAATTACCCATCTCAACACAGAATAGAGCTGGTTTTTTTCCCCAGGTGTACTTTAAAGTTGCAGGGTACATGTGCCGGAAGTACAGATTTGTTAATTAGGTAGGTCTGGGTCCAGACCGTTTATCAGGTTTTAGACTCTACATTTTAAGCATGAGGAGAACTTCATTTTGTTTTCTCATGCTGTCTGTTATGACAGCATTCGTCTTCAATGCCCTGTCAGACTAACAACATCTGAACAACTCAAAGTCCTCCAGAACGCTGCTGGCACAGTATTGCCCTGTGCTGGCACTGGAAAGGTGTTCAAGTGGAAATATTATCCCACCAGAAACAAAGAGGTCTTAGAGGAATTGCTGACTGTAGAGGTGACAAGACCAGTGGGGATTCTGGCCTCACAGGGGTGGCCTCTTATTTTCTGGAATCAATATTTAGAATTGGAGCTTTTACTGGAAGCAGGGAGTTCCCCAGGAAAGTTAGCCCCTTGAGGAGAGAGGTATCACTGATCCCCCAAAACTGCAACTGCCCCTCTCAAAATAAATTGTTTACAATAAATGATGCACCTAAACTCAGAGGTGTTACAGGTATTTTTTTTTCTTTTCTTTTCTGGTTTAAGGAAAAAAGTAATTTCAAACTTTGTTGTGTTTCTTAATGGAAAAACTGAAAGTAAACTACAGGTGTTAGATGCACAACTAAATACATTTTAGTTCCTCTATGTGGTGGGAAATTATGCATTCCTTAACTCATACTTCTAGAAATTTTAGATGACATGTGTCGGTGTCATCAGGCCACATTGTAATAGACACAATGCCAGGACATGGATGACAACAGAGACCAACCAGTCCACTGTAGGGTGAAGAAAAGGCTGACTCCATAAAGAGATGGGCATGAATTCAGCTCTCACGTCAATAAGCTGAGGGTGAAAGTGTCAGAGGCAGATCAAAGCCTGGAAAACCGTGTACCAGGCATGTGAAACCAGAGGATATCACAGGCTCTGAATAAGTGGGAAAGAACATTTAGATATTGGTAACAAAGAGTGGGAAGGCTGCACTCAGTCAGGTAGAAAAAAAAAAAAAAAAGCCATGCTCAGGTGTAAGCTTTCAATCAAGTCTATCTAGACAGAAGTTTTGTTTTTTTGGAGTCTCCCTCTGTCTCCCAGACTAGAGTGCAGTGCTGTGACCTCAGCTCACCACAACATCTGCCTCCCCTTTCAAGTGATTCTCCTGCCTCAGCCTCCCAAGTAGCTGGCATTCCAGGTACCTGCCACTACACCTGGCTAATTTTCGTATTTTTCTGTAGAGACGGGGGTTTCACCATGTTGCCCAGGATGATCTCAAACTCCTGGCCTCAAGTGATCTGCCTGCCTTGGCCTCCTAAAGTGTTGAGATTACAGGCGTGAGCCACTGTGCCTGGCCAGTTCTTCATATTTTTACTATCCACATGTGAATGGTTTCAGGGGTGGGAGTGCTTACAGATCCACACCGGAGTATTAAACAGGTGATTTTCTATATATGTCTAAGAATGAATGCAGTGCTACCAACAGTTCTGGCAGCAATGTAACTGTGGAATAATGAACAACCAGATAAGCATCTTTCACTAGACAGGGTGTGTTCTTTAAAAGCTGCCAGTAAAGTGATTTGTGTCAAGTGTTTTTCTCGTCAATAACTGAGGAATCAATACCTTCAAAATGCATTCAACATGATTAAAAAAGAGTCATACTTCACAGAATTCTAGGAAGATGTGTGAGAGACGGCAGCCTAATTTTTTGATCTTCCCAAATCCACACAGAGACAAACAAAGCAACTACTTATCGAGGCCAGAAACCCGAGGAAAACATTTACCATGAGACAGGTGTCAAGATAACTCCTTGAATCCCCAAACGGGATAACGCCGGAGGTGCCACAAACAGCTATGAGTTCTTTGTGTGACTGGTGTCTATGTGGAAGAGGCGCATGGGAATGCACCAGAGCCTCTATGAAATCTCCCCACTGATCCTACCTATTATCTTGCCTCAAGCATGAAACCTGAGTCCAGTCTCCAGACACAGAGGCCAACTTGCAGGAACACAGAAGGATATGTGGAATCACACTGTGTCCATCCTCAATCAGAAAAATCCAGGCTGTCAGAGACTCTACAACTGAAAAATGCTTGCTCTTAAAAAGATAATAGAGTACAGAAGGGATCTGTAAATGAAAGGGACTTTAAAAGACATCACGTTTAAAAGAAAATGAGCAAGCGAAACTGATGTCCAAATATCCAATCTTGGGCACGAAAAACTATCAAGAGATGCAAAGAAGTGATTACAATGAAAGTCACTTTGGAGGCAGGTGGGGGCTGTGACTGATGGGACGTATGGAGGAACTTCTGGGGTGACTGGCAAAGTTTTCTTTGATGACTTTTGTGGTCCTTACACTTGTTCTATGTGGCTCTTTGTTCTGTGCTGTATGTTACAATAAAGGTTAAAATACTTAAACATAAGATCTATTGATAATCTCAAAATAAAAAGAAAACTTAGAGCATCCTCTAAAATATGCTCATGCTTTTAAAATGAAAATAGAATATTTAAAAGCATATAATCTACTGATCATCTCTAAATATTAAAATATTCTAGCTCCTTGATATTAGAACTATGGTGGCCACTTAAAGGCTATTTGTTTCTCACTTCCATGAAAGAAAGGAGGGCACAGGTGTGTGTGTGAGAGGATTTTCTTCTTATTCTTGTTCTCACTCTGTCCCACTGTCAGCCTAGTGAAATTAATCTATTGTTCTCCAAGAATTAGAAACAATTGTGTTAGTCACTCTGCATAGTGTGTTAACAAGCTACTAGGGTGATTAAATTGTTTCCGAAATAAAGTTATCCCCTTCTAGCTCCAGGCTGCACAACTCCATGGAAACCAGTACAGGTTTGCTTTCTTTGGATGCTTTCTTGGTCCTCAGAGGCCCTTGAGGAGCTCATTCCTTTTCAACAGCTGCTAATTGATGAAGAAATAGTTGTCTGTGCAGTCTATGCCAGAATAAAATGGCCAAGGGAGGAGCTAGCGAGGGCAAGACAAGAGGACTGTGGAGCTGGCTGTGGGCTCACGGAGGGAAGTAAGAGGGGAGCGCAAGTCAATCCTCCCATTGTTCTCAGATGGGGCAGTGGGTGGGAGAGACCAGAAATCACTACAACAGATTGCAGAGACCAGGCCATGCTCTTCCCCAATACTTCCTTACCTTTGCCTGCTTCTACGTTTCCACTTTGAGGAGAAACATGTTCTTAAGTGAATGGCAGTCGCCCTAAGGATGGCACCTGGATGATTTTACTTCTTTCTTCCTGTTGTTAACCTTAGTGACAAAACTCCTTTGGAATGGGGGACAGGGAAAGGGAGATGGATGACTGAACCACTCGACCAGGCCCCCAGAGGGAAAAAGCATGTGGATAAGGAACAGAGAAGGTCTTGTACTCTCTGTGATCATCAGAACTTGCATACTTTTTCCTGACAGAATCGAAGTTAATTTTTATTAGCTTATGCAAGACTCTGATTCAAGTAAGACAATTTCTACACCACTTTGCCCACATTTTGTGTCTGTCTTTTCTTCTGTGTAGTGGTAACTATTCAGATCCTACCAAAGCTCCCTAACCTATTCCCCTAAGGTCTTCTCAGTCCTACCATTGAGTGCTCTCCTCCTCTAAACCACAGCACTTTCCTGTAATATTCTTGTAGGTCTGACTTAGGTTTTAAGTCGTTTTGTTTGTGGTCTCTTGCACCAGGAGATTATCTTCTCTTTGACATTAAAGACCCTATTACCCTCTGGATTCCCTGCGGCATCCCAAAGAGTTCCTGGTATATAGGTCACCAAAACATGTTTGTTGCTTATTTAGCTTATTTTACTCATATTCATTGCACACCATATTGAATGTTCTTTGGAACTAAAGAATTGTGAGAATGTAGGCGTTTACTCTAGCTTAACCCATCAGATCAAGCTTGTCCAACCCTCGAGCCACAGGCTGCATGTGGCACAGGATGGCTTTGAATACAGCCTAACTCAAATTTGTGAACTTTCTTAAAACAATAATTTTTTTTGCAATTTTTTTTTGGCTCATCAGCTATCATTAGTGTTAGTGTATTTTCTGTGTGGCCTGAGACGATTCTTATTCTTCCAATGTGGCCCAGGGAAGTCAAAAGATTGGACACTCATGCATTAGACTATAGATTATCTGAGCATATGGGCTTATGTATCCAATGCTGTATCATCCACACCTAGATTGGTGCTTGATCCATGATGGACACTCAGTTAACATTAGTCCCATGAATGAATAAATGATCCATGTATGGGGTTTTCTTAAGGTATGAAAGCTTTGTTTTCAAAGATAAAATATTTATTTTGTATAAGAAAGAGATAAAAAACAAACACTGATTGGTGAGAATAATCCATAATTCAGACACATTATCAATCAATAAATACCTGAAAAATAAGGTACCAAAAAAGTGAATTATAATGCATTCACATCTGAGAATTATTGTGCATTTAGCAGTAGGACAGTACTATAGGGACAAAGGAATCTAAAAGGCCCCCTATAATCTAACTTAATCTAGCTGAGCTCATCTTGTTCTCACATGGGACCTACTGCTCCAGCTTATCTGGCCTGCTCCCCTATACTCTGAATACAGCTTGCTTGTTCCTACATCTTTGCCTTTGGTGACACCATTTTGTGTTCATGGAAAAATGCTCTCATCCCTAAATCATATGCCTCATTAAAATCCCTCCCTAGATACCCCTTTTCTACACAGTGTTCCCTAGATAACACGATTCTTGAGGAATTTAGAGAGGTCTCACTTTGATAAGATCAAGGCACAGTCCAGAGCCTACCACGTTCTAACACAAATATGTGCTACCATGAAATCACTCTCTCATAAGAGTCTCTAATAAGTCCCATACTTATTATTCCCTGACAAATTAGATCATAAACTACTCTGGAGAGTAGGAATGGTGTTCACTATTCTGTGTGTTCCAAATTACCTGGTTGTGTAAGAGGTTAATAAATGATCATATGCCTGCTATATTAGACCTAGGAAATTTCTTCCTAAAAAAAAAAAAGTACGCAAAACAATTACTACAAAAGCAAGAGAAGAAGTTAATCTTTCCAATGCCTCTAACTTAAGTGCCTAGATAATTATCATTCTCTTCAAGTTTGCTTTCAATGGTTAGGAAGAGGTGCAAGAGAAAGAAGAGTGAGGAGACCATAACTATTTAATGTTATAAGTACTACTCAAGAAGAAAAGAAGCAGATGTCCTTCATTTCCATAGAAGACAGAAACATAATAGGCTTCACACAGACCCAGAGAAAATTTGTCTATTTGTGGGGAGGGATTTTTCACTGTACAACTAACCACTGAAGTAGGCTACTTAAAGGAAATTCCTAAAAACAGTGTAGACAACCATGTGTTTCGAGTAGTTGGAACATTTTAACAATCGCTCTCTTGAGGCTCCTCCAGTGCCCTAGATCCACAATGAACCAATATCGTTGGAAAAATCTTACTTTTGGAAACTTGGATAGTCTTACTGGAGTGAAAGAAATAGTTCTTACCATTTTTATCCACAAATAGCATAAAAATGTAACAATGATTGCAAGCAGATACTGAAGAAATAGAGATTACACTGCAGGCTTGTACAAGACACAAACTCAAAGCAAAAGAAAGCAAAAAGGCATCAAATGCAGAAGAAATCGTTCAGGCTTTCTCTTTTCTTGATCTGTACCTCTGAAGCTGGCATAAACCCTCATCTTTATTAGAAAATGTCCTGAATGTGGAATCTTGAAGCAAGGATTTGTATCCTGGTCACTAATGTGGTTATTTAACCTCTCAACCTCTGTTTTTCTTCATTGGTAAGATGGGAATGATAATATTTCTCTACCTATATATGTGTGACCAGATAATATCATGAATATGGATATATTTACTAAAGTAAAATGAGCTATTACTGAAATGTATGATTATTATGAGAAATTAGGTGGGGAAAAGTAGAATATGATTAGATAGTATTTTACTATATTATTTTACCAAAGCACAATTGATTTTTCATTTAATATTTGTTGAGCACCAGATGCGAAGGTTACAGAAATAAACAAAACAAATACTCCTACTGTTGAAGGAAAACAAACTCTTATCAAATACGTGAGTATTTGTGCCTCAGTACAATACAGCTAACATTTTCTGAGTGTCTGCTAAATGACAAGTGCGTGAATGTTTTTATATAAACTCTCAGAGCTTAATCTTTTTGCTTCAAGTATTTTCTGACATGGAAACAGCCAATTTTTCTTTTAAAAAGAGGGAAAATTTAGAATCCTTAGTAAAAGTTATAACATCAAATTAATAGAAATTGACTCCATTTTTACAACTTAAACGTTACAGTGCTTGAACTAAATCAATATAAACTGAATTCTTTTAGGAAACCTCAACACATGCCAGTGCTGCTTCCTTCAGGTTGATTCAACAGAACTTTATTCCACCCAGATCCTAGGTGCTGTGCCTGGATGTGCCTCTGGAGAGCATCGAACTGTCTCTGTATACGGACAGGTTTTCACTCAATTTTTTAAATCCCAAAAAAGTGTCATGGAATTTTAGAATTAGAAAAGGACCTTTAGGCTGGGTGCAGTGGCTCATGCCGGCAATCCCAGCACTTTGGGAGGTCTAGGCAGGCAGATTGCCAGACCGAGGTCAGCAGTTGGAGGCCAGTCTGGCCAACATGGTGAAACCCCGTGTCTACTAAAAATACACAAAAATTAGCCAGGCATGGTGGCGTGCACCTGTAATCCCAGCTACTCGGGAGGCTGAGGCAGGGGAATTGCTTGAACTAGGGAGGTGAAGGTTGCAGTGAGCCAAGATGGCATTCCAGCATGGGTGACAGAGCAAGACTCCATCTCAAAAACAAAACAGAATAAAGGACCTTAGAGGCTAAAATCTTCCACTCATTGTAGGAGTCTTCTACAATATGCCTGGAAAGTTTTACCAGTCTTAAAGCTTGACTACTTTCTACCATGTAAACCTCTAAAAAAGGCATCATATTCCTTTGCTAGGTAGCTCCAATGATTATTTTGTTCATAAAATATCAAGACAAAGTTTGTATCCCTGGAATACATTTAATGCCTCAATTTTGAAAAAGTCATTCTTGTGCTCCATGAATATTAGGTATAATTGGAAAATTGTTTATATTATTAGCTGGATATGACATATTTTTAGACACTCAGAATAAAAATTGTACATAATGTGTTTGCCTTAACACCTGAAGTCATCATTAATGTTAGTAGTCTTTATTCACTAATTTATTTACTCAAATATTTTAAGTTCTTAGTATGTGTTGTGTAGGCTGCCAGTCTATGAAAAAGATCAAAATTTCATTCTTATGTAATTATTATGTTTTACACAGCAGAGACTGTCTTGCCCCATCTGCAGTGTCTCAGGGATGATTCTCCATGCCCAACATTCTTCCCTCTCCTTCCATGTCTTACCCCAGACGTATCTGGAGTTCACAAGCAGAGGACCACAGACCCTGGGCTAAGTAAAATAAACCCCTTACATGCACAGAAACTTTGGCCTGCAGGTTCGGTGCAATATCTTCCTACCAGAGGACCCTGGATTCCAAAGGTGTTAAGCTATCTCCTAACGTACCTGGTAAGATTCTTCGCTGGCACCCTGCTATTGCCCTTGGCTCTTACCTTCCTGAGCAGTGGTCCCTAACCCCCAGGCTGTGGACTGATACTGGTCTGTGGCCTGTTAGGAACGGGGCTGCACAGCAGGAGATAAGCGGCAGGCAAGTGAGCATTACCACCTGAGCTCCACCTCCTGTCACATCAGCCAGCATTAGATTCTCACAGGAACATGAACCCTATTGTGAACTGTGCATGTGAGGGATCTAGGTTGTGTACTCCTTATGAGAATCTAACTAATGCCTGATGATCTGAGAACAGTTTCATCCCAAAACCATCCCAACTGGTTTTGGGATGAAACTGCCCAAGATGAAACCAGTCTCTGGTGCCAGAAAGATTGGGGACAGCTCTTCCTGAGGATGGGACTTCCCAGTTGTGTTAGTCCATTTTGTATTGCTGTAAAGGAATACCTGAGACTGGGGAACTTGTTAAGAAAAGAGGATTATTTGGCTCACAGTTCTGCAGGCTATACAAGCATGGCACCACTATCTGCTCAGCTACTGGTGAGACCTCTGGGAGCTTTTATTCATGGTAGAAGGCAAAGGGGAAGTAGCTGTGTCACATTGCAAAAGAAGAGGGAGGTCCCATGCTCTTAACCAGCTCTGATGTGAAGTCACAGAGCAATAAATCACTCATTTCCATGGGGAGGGCAGCAAACCATCCATGAGAGATCTGCCCCCATAACCCAAACACCTCCCACTAGACCCCACCTCCAACACTGGGGGATCACGTATCAACATGCGAGTTGGAAAAGACAAAACATTCAAATGATATCCCCAGTCCTCCTGCCTGTGCAATGCCTCCCGTCATGGTCATATTGGACCCCGGTGGTGCTCTCATTTGGCCTCTTGAGTTATTGTTGTACATGTGTGTGTGCATATGCATATCAGAGGGTAACTCCTCAAAGCAAGCCTGGGACTTACAGTCATTTCAATTTGCATCGTGGCTATACTCTTTATATTCCAATTCCTAGATGAAAATCCCACAAAACTAAAAACAGCAAAGCTGGCCTCCATAGTCACCTTCCTTGCGGGAAATTAGTTATCTAAAATTCACAGGGAGGCATGTTTGGCATGTGATATAGAAAATATTCTTTTTAATGTAGCACTTTCAGTAGAAAAAACACCCACAGTTGGGATAAGCATATTTATACGTCATGAAAAAAATACAACTTTCTGATAAATATAACCTCTGAGATGGAACTTAACACATTTCTGGTTTGAACCTTCAGATTCAGTAGCTCAAACCCTGTCCAATTCAACTTGACTCAGTCATGCTGGGTTTTCGACCAAAAATGCCAATAAGCTTAGTTAAAACACTCAAACCAAGCCCAAGCAGACAACCAAAACTCCTATGGAAGACTTTTTTTTTTTTCAAATTCTTAAAGGCATTTTCATATGTAATATTTCTTATGCTCTGAAGAAATATGTCATCTACTTCACATAATCATTTAAGAGATTGAGTAACTAGTATAATGAATGGAAAATTACTTTTCAATTATTTGGCTACATTTCTATAAAAGATCAAGTCGAATTCACTGGAAAATTGAATCTGTCCAGATAAACCAGAGAATTAAACAAATAGAAGCTGTCCAAGAATTCTGAATTATTTCTGGAGAAACTTGTATGCAATTGCATCACTAAAACTACTCAGCACAAGTGGTAGGGAATGTATTTCCAATGTAGTTTTAGTGGCAAAATAAGATCTGAACACAATTGCCTTAGATAACTTAAACGAAATAATCACAAATTCCATAATTAAGAATCTATGGATCAAGACAAACGAGAGGCAGGACTAGATTGCAGCCCCAGACAGAGCAGCCTGTGGAGACTTGCATTGTGAATTTTAGCTCCAGATGAACTGCAAGAACAAACCAGCAATCCTGAGAGGACCCACAGACCCCCTGAAGGAAGGCGGCTGCTCCTGCAGGGACCGGGCGACACCCCAAATACTTTGAGTGCCGCATCTGCAGGAGTGGAAAAAGGAGACCCTCCTTTGTGGGAAAGAGAGTTTCTGGGGTGCCAGTTGAATTGGTCTTCCCTGTGTGAGACACCCATGGGAAGCCACGGGTGGCCTCTGAGGAGAAAAGTCTCCTTATTGCCTTCATGTCCTTAGGCCCCTAGAGCATAACGGCATTCCACAGGCTGCTCAGGGAGATAACGCTCCCTTGAAGCAGTGGAGTATAATCAAACACCTTGGCTTCTCCTGAAACCCACTCCCACCTGTATAAGTTAAAGATCTTAAGTAGTTTAGACACATGCCTTTGCTCAAGGAAATTCACAGAAACCACCACTGCTATACCTCTTATCGAATGACTCACGAATTCTCCTTCACTGATTAATCCTTTTCCTCATCCCTTCCTCCTCCTCCCATCTGCCCTAAGAACAAAGAGCTTGTAAACCAATAAATTGGGCAGAGCCTGAGAGCTCTGGGCCGTGAGCAAGCCTCCGATGCTCTGGTCCCCTGGACCCGCCTTTTACATACTTACTCTGTCTCTAACTCCTTTCTCTCTGCTGGACTCGGGGTACCCACTGGGTGGTGTGGGGCTGGTTTCCCCAACATCCTTTCCTGAACACACATCCTTACTGGGGAAGCTGAACCTGGGAGATGGAAAGCCTCAGGCAAGTTTTCAAGCCCAACTCACCCTCTGCAGATAAACAGACTTGGGGATGCTGCAGGAGGCATGGTGGAAGTGAGACCGGCCCTTCAGTTCGTGTGGGAGCTGGGTGAAGCCTGTGACTGTCGACTTTCTCCCACTTCCCCGACAACCTGCATGACTCAGCAGAGGCAGCTATAATCCTCCTAGGTATACAACTTCAGTGACCTGGGAATCTCACCCCCACCCCCCACAGCAGCCACAGCAAGACCTGCCCAAGGACAGTCTTGAGCTCAGACACACCTAGCCCTGCCCCACCTGATGGTCCTTCCCTACCCACCCTGGTAGCGGAAGCCAAAGGGAGTACAATCTTGGGAGTTCTAAGGCATCGCCCACCAACAGTCCTTCTCCACACCACTACAGCTGATGCTTTCTGGAAAACGCCGTCTCCTGGCAGCAGGTCAGCCCGCACAAAAAAAGAGCTTTAAACCACCAAAGCTAAGAGCCCTCATGGAGTCCATTGCACCCTCTGCCACCTCCACTGGAACAGGCGCTGGTACCCACGGCTGAGAGACCCATAGATGGTTCACATCACAAGACTGTGCAGACAACTCCCAGTACCAGCCCAGAGCTGGGTACACTCACTGGGTGGCTAGACCCAGAAGAGAGACAACAATCCCTGCAGTTTGGCTCACAGGAAGCCACATCCACAGGAAAATGGGGAGAGTACTACATCAAGGGAACACCCTGTGGGACAAAAAATCAGAACAGCCTTCAGCCCTAGACCTTCCCTCTGATAGAGCCGATCCCAGTGAGAAGGAACCAGAAAACCAACCCTGGTAATATGACAAAACAAGACTGGTCAACATGCCCCCAAAATCACCTAGTGTTCACCAGCAATGGATCTAAACCAAGAAGAAATCCCTGAGTCACCTGAAAAAGAATTCAGGAGATTAGTTAAGCTACTCAGGGAGGGACCAGAGAAAGGTAAAGCCTGGTGCAAGGAAATCCAAAAAATGATACAAGAAGTGAAGGGAGGCCAGGCACGGTGGCTCAAGCCTGTAATCCCAGCACTTTGGGAGGCCGAGGTGGGCAGATCGTGAGGTCAGGAGATCGAGACCATCCTGGCTAACACAGTGAAGAGCCCTCCCTCTACTAAAACTAAAAAAAAAAAAATTAGCAGCTGGGTGAGACAGGCAGAGTCTGTAGTCCCAGCTACTCGGGAGGCTGAGGCAGGAGAATGGCGTGAACCCCGGGGGGCAGAGCCTGCAGTGAGCCGAGATCGCGCCACTGCACTCCAGCCTGGGCGACAGAGCGAGACTCCGTCTCAAAAGTGAAGGGAGAAATATTAAAGGAAATAGATATCTTAAAGAAAAAACAATAAGAAATTCAGGAAACTTTAGACACACTTTTAGAAGCATGAAATGCTCTGAAAAGTCTCAGCAATAGAATTGAACAAGTAGAAGAAAGAAATTCAGAGCTCAAAGATAAGGTCTTTGAATAAACCCAATCCAACAAAGACAAAGACAAAAGAATAAGAAAATATGAACAAAGCCTCTACAAATAAGAAAATATGAACAAAGCCTGGGATTATGTTAAATGACCAAACCTAAAAATAATTGGTGTTCTTGGGAAATAATTCAATTCTAAAAGCTTGGAAAACATATTTGGGGAAATAATCGAGGAAAACTTCTCTAGCCTTGATAGAAACCTAGACATGCAAATACCAGAAGCACAAAGAACACCCGGGAAATTCATCACAAGAAGATCTTTGCCTAGGCACATGGCCATCAAGTTATCCAATGTTAAGACAAAGGAAAGAATCGTAAGAGCTATGAGACAGAAGCACCAGGTAACCTATAAAAGAAAACCTATCAGATTAACAGGAGATTTATCAACAGAAACCCTATAAGCTAAAAGGGATTGGGCCCTTATCTTCAGCCTCCTCAAATAAAACAATTATTAGCCAAGAATTTTGTATCCAGTGAAGTCAAACATCATATATGAAGGAGAGATACAGTCATTTTCACACAAACAAATGCTGAGAGAATTCACCATTACCAAGCCATCACTACAAGAACGGCCAAAAGGAGCTCTAACTCTTGAAACGAATCCTGGAAACACATCAAAACCAAATCTCTTTAAAGCATAAATCACACAAGACCTATACAACAAAAATACAAGTAAAAACAAACAAAAACAAAAAACAAAGTACACAGGCAACAAAGAGCACGATGAATGCAATAGTACCTCACATTTCAATACTAACATTAAATGTAAATAGCCTAAATGCTAAATTTAAAAGATACAGAACCACAGAATGGATAAGAACTCACAAACCAACTATCCACTGCCTTCAGGAGGCTCACCTAACACATAAGGGCTCACATAAACTTAAAGGGGTAGAAAAAGGCATTTCACGCAAAAGGTCACCAAAAGCAAGCAGGGGTAGCTATTCTTATATCAGACAAAACAAACTTTAAAGCAACAGCAGTTAAAAGAGACAAAGAGGGACAGTATAGAATGGTAAAAGGCCTTGTCCAACAGGAAAATATCACAATCCTAAACATATATACAGCTAACACTGGAGCTCCCAATTTTATAAAACAATTACTAATTGACCTAGGAATGAGGTAGACAGCAACACAATAACAGTGGGGGACTTCAATACTCCACTGACAGCACTAGACAGGTCATCAAGACAGAAAGTCAACAAAGAAACAATGGATTTAAACTATACCTTGGAACTAATGGACTTAACAGATACATACAGAAGATTTCATCCAACAACCACAGAATACACGTTCTATTCAGCAGTGCACGGAACTTTCTCCAAGACAGACCATATGATAGGCCATAAAATGAGCCTCAATACATTTAAGAAAATTGAAATTATATCAAGCATTCTCTCAGACCACAGTAGAATGAAACTGGAGCTAAACTCCAAAAGGAACTTTCAAAACCACACAAATACATGGAAATTAAATAACCTCCTGAATGAGCATTGGGTCAAAAATGAAATTGAGATAAAAATTAAAAACTTCATCAAACTCAATGACAATAATTATACAACCTATCAAAACCTCTGCGATACAGCTAAGGTGGTGTTAACAGGAAAGTTCATAGCCCTAAATGCCTGTAACAAAAACACTGAAAGAGCACACACAGACAATCTGTGGTCAGGCATCAAGGAACTAAGAAACAAGAACAAACCAAACCCAAACCCAGCAGGAGAAAGGAAATAACCAACATCAGAGCACTACTAAATGCAATTGAAACAAATAGACAAACAAAAATACAAAAGATAAATGAAACAAAAAGCTGGTTATTTGGAAAGATAGAGAAAATTGATGGACTATTAGCAAGATTAACCAAGATAAAAAGAGAAAATCCAAATAACCTCATTGAGATACGAAACAGGAAATATTACAACTGACACGACTGAAATACAAAAGATCATTCAAGGCTACTATGAACAACTTTATGTACATAAACTAGAAAATCTAGAAGAGAGGGATAAATTCCTGGAGAAATACAACCCTCCTAGCTTAAATCAGGAAGAATTAGATACCCTGAACCGACTAATAACAGGTAGTGAGATTGAAATGGTAATTAGAAAGTTACCAACAAAAAAAGTCCAGGACCAGATGGATTCACAGCAGAATTCTACCAGACATTCAAAGAAGAATTGATACCAATCCTTTTGACACTATTCCACAAGACAGAGAAAGAAGGGACCCTCCTTAATTCATTCTGTGAAGCCAGCATCACCCTAATACCAAAACCAGGAAAGGACACAAAAGAGAAAACTACAGACCTATATCCTTGATGAATATACATGCCAAAATCCTTGACAAAATACTTGCTAACCGAACCTAACAACTTATCAAAAAGATAATCCACCATGATCCAAGTGGGTTTCACACCAGGGATGCAGGGATAGTGTAACATACACAAGTCAAAAAATGTGATACATGACATAAACAGAATTAAAGACAAAAATCACATGATCATCTCAATAGATGCAGAAAAAGCATTCAACAAAATCCAGCATCCCTTTATGATTAAAACCCTCACAAAATTGGTATACAAGGGAAATACCTTAATGTAATAAAAGCCATCTATGACAAACCCACAGCCAGCATAATTCTGAATGGGGAAAAGTTGAATGTATTCCCTCCGAGATTTGGAACAAGACAGGGATGGCCACTCTCAGCACTCCTCTTCAACATAGTACTGGAAATCCTAGCCAGAGTAATCAGACAAGAGGAAGAAATAAAGGGCATCCAAATAGGTAAAGAGGAAGTCAAACTGTCCCTGTTTGCTGATGATATGATCGTCTACCTTGAAAACCCTAAGGACTCCTCCAGAAAGCTCATACAACTGGTAAAAGAATTCAGCAAAGTTTCTGGATACAAGATTAATGTACACAAATCAGTAGCTCTTCTATATGCCAGCAGCAACAAAATGGAGAATCAAATCAAGAACTCAACCCCTTTTACAATTGCTGCAAACAAACAAACCAACCCTTAGGAATATACCTAACAAAAGAGTCAGAAGACCTCTGAAGGAAAACTACATAACGCTGATGAAAGAAAACATAGATGACACAAACAAATCGAAACACATCCCATGCTCCTGGATGTTAGAATCAATTTTGTGAAAATGAGCATACTGCTAAAAGCCATCTACAAACACAATGCAATCCCATGAAAATACCACCATCATTCTTCAGAGTTAGAAAAAACAGTTCTAAAATTCATATGGAACTAAACAAGAGCCCACATAGCCAAAGCAAGACTAAGCAAAAAGAACAAATCTGGAAGCATCCCACTTCCTGATTTTAAACTATACTATAAGGCCATAGTCACCAAAACAGGGTGATACTGGTATAAAAATAGGCACATAGACCAATGGAACAGAATAGAGAACCCAGAAATAAATCCAAATACTTACAGCCAATTGATCTTTGACAAAGCAAACAAAAATATAAAATGGGAAAAGGACACCCTTTGCAACAAATGGTGCTGGGATAATTGGCTAGCCACATGTAGGAGAATGAAACTGGATCTTTGTCTCTCACCTTATACAAAAATTAACTCCAGATGGATTAAGGACTTAAACCTAAGACCTGAAACTATAAAAATTCTAGATAACATTGGAAAAACCCTCCTAGACATTGGCTCAGACAAAGATTTCATGACTAAAAACTCAAAAGCAATTGCAATGAAAACAAAGATAATAGCTGGGACCTAACTAAAATAAAGAGTTTTTGCATGGCAAAAAGAACAGTGAGCAAACAGTCAACCCACAGAGTGGGAGAAAATGTTCACAATCTATACTTCTGACAAAGGACTACTATCCAGAATCTACAACAAATTCAAATCAGTAAGAAAAAAACAACCTGATCAAAAAGTGGGCTAAGGACATAAACAGACAATTCTCAAAAGAAGATATACAAATGGCTGGCTGGGCGTGGTGGCTCATGCCTATAATCCCAGCACTTTGGGAG